>NC_056612.1:2394936-2734222 GCF_018340385.1 Cyprinus carpio
CATGATAATTAGGGCTCATTTCACTAAACATGAGGCTCTGACAAACAGACTAGAAGGCAAACTCCACAAATATCCTCCCCCAAATCTCTCTTTATCACAGCTAGCTTCCCGCTTCTCTGTGTCACTGGCATCCCTCCTTGTTTATCCTCAGTTCTATTGTGATACATAAATATATACAGAATGTACATGAGATAATGGGGGCACACAGCATGAATGTAGCTAATCTTGGAGGTATTGAAACTTTAATTACAAATGCAGATACAAAGTTCAGGCACATTTGTCCGATTGCCAATTTGCAGTATGTGCTAATTGGAAGATCTGACAAAACAAAATTGGAAAACTTACATTTCAAAGCAACATGAGCCAACTAACACATTTCTGATTCATTATTCATTATTTAATTATCAAAGTAAACTGGCAAAAATATTACAAGAATGTGCCAAACCCTGATTTTATAGTTATTAAATAGTTATTAAACACCTGTACCTCAACAGCTTAACAAAGCAGTTTAGGTTACACTTTATTTTAAGCTGTCCTTGTTACAGTGTAATTATAAAATTAAGTACTGAGAAATATTAATTAACTACATGTAATTACTATGTAGTTAGGGTTATGAATATGGTTTGTCTTAGGGTTATTTGCATGTAAATATGCATAATTTGTTGTTCTTATAATAGCAAGTACATGTAAGGACACCGTAAAATAAAGTGTTAATGCAGTTTATAGCTGGATCACCATTTAAAAATATCTGGTATTGAAGCTCAAAGTGAAAAAGCACAAAACCTGAATGCATAAATGTTAAAAAGTAGTCTGATTATTCAACTTTCAACTCTTTTCCTGCATCTGCATGGGTTTATGTTTGGTGAAAGCCTGTGCTTCAACCCGCAATCCTTGTTGCCAACTCTTAAACATGGGGATCGGTAATGATATAGGCTCTCGTCCCATGGGAGTCATTAGGTCTGATGATTTCTCTGCATGCTCAGAAAACTGCCAAGGAATATGAATGCCAAAGAACTTAAGGCTTTTTAACCTGAAAAAAGATGCAATATCCCAATACAAAGTTCAGGATTGTTGCATTCCAAGGACTGAAGCTTTTACAGTAACACTTTATTATAGGGACCAATTCCCACTATTAACTGGTTGCTTATTAGCATGTCTGTTTTTAACATATTGACTGTTTATTAGTACTTATAAAGCACATATTCCGTATGACCATATTCTATCTCTAATCCTAACCATACCTAAATTTAACAACTATGTTACTTACTATTAATAAGCAGCAAATTTGGAAATTGAGGCAAAAGTTGTAGTTAATGGTTTGTTAATGGCCAGAATTGGATCTTAAAATAAAGTGTGACCGCTTACTGTAAAAATTGACTTTAAAAAGACTTGCAACTGTTACTTCAGAAGTTATTTTTACTTTATTAAATCCACAAAAATCAGGATTGATGGTATAATTGAAAATATTTGGGTTGACTCAAACAAATATAATATTGATATTACATCTAAACATATTAAATATAATATTAAAACAAACAAATTTACAAGATACAATTTTTAGGTTACCTAAAGATGCCCCCCCCCCACCACCCTGATCTTGGAAATTGCTGCTCGTTTCTCCACCTTAGCCCGCAGAGATTTACCCTTCTTGGAAAACACTTGGGAATTCTGTGGGCGATGGCGTTGGATGATGCTACTATTAACTCGCTGTTCTGGCAAATTACAATTGTCCCTTGGACCTCCCAGACACCACAGGACTAAGCTGGAGAGAAGGGATCCTCCGGTGTATGGAGAGCATCCGGCCCTGATCCAGAACCAGCCCACCATCAAGCCCGCTGGCCATGGTATTCTCAAGCCCGCTGGCCGCAGCTCATTCAAACCTGCAGACTGCTCTATTCACCTGTAACCAAAAGAGGAGGATGAGGCAAAAGGGATGGCTCTCTGCCCTCATCCTCCCTCCAGTGTCGGCCCCAGAGCTCGCTCCAGTGTCGATTCCAGCCTCTGAGTCTACTCCAGTATCAGCTCCAGGCCCCGAGTTTAGCCCAGAGAAGGCACCAGTCCCTGAGTCTAGCCCAGAGAGAGCTCCAGTCCCCGAGTTTACCCAGAGAGGGATCAGTCCCCAAGTTTAACCCAGAGAGGGTTCAGTCCCCGAGTTTAGCCCAGAGAAGGCTCCGATCCCTGAGTTTAGCCCAGAGAGTGCTCCAGTCCCAGAGTTTAGCCCTGAGAGAGCTCCAGTTCTTTAGTTTAGCCCAGAGAGGATTCCAGTCCCCGAGTCCAGACCAAGGAGGGCTCCAGTTCCTGAGTTAGGCTTACGGAGGGCCTCATAAAACGACATTCTACCAAAGGATTTTTTTTTGGGGGGTAGTAGGGGTCCGTCTGTGGAGGCCGGGCCGAGTGCCAAATTCCCCCTGAGTTCCATGCTACGCCATGGCCTCCTGAACTGTCTGCTCCACTATGGCCTCCTATTCTGCCTGCTTTGCCATGGGTCCCAGAACTGCCTGATCCACCATGGGTCCTGGAACGGGTACTGCACTGGAGGCCTGCTGTCCCGTGTCTGTCCTGAGGGGCCTCCCCTGTGTGTGTTCTCCTCCCCCACGTGCTCCATATCCTGGTTTTCCCCCGTGTTCCTCTTTGCCCATATTTGGCCCTTCATGTTCCTGTCCTGTTTATGATCATTTTTTCCAGGTGTTCCCTCATTAGTTTCCATGTACATTTAAGCCCTGTGTTTCCTGGGTACTGCATGCTGTCTTAAACGTCCTTTGGTTCCTGTACTACATGTGTGTTAATAAATCCTGTTTTCTATTTTCTCCGATGTTTCCTCGCTCCTTCGTTCCTCGTCTCCAACACAGTAGTAGCAGCATATTGTGACATATATGTTTCTATCCTCATGCAGCAAATAGTGGGAGTGATTCTCTATGGTACCAAGTTCATGGTTGTCATAAGCACCATATGGCTACCATAGCAATAATTTAGAGGTAAAACAAGTATATCAGAACTAAAGATATTTGGACAGTCCTTAATTCTTTATGCAGATAATGACTTGTCAGGTTTAATCAATAAGGTTGGTGAGCTGACAAATGCCCTATCTGTCCAGTGTGTATGTTACGTATATTTATGTTTGAGATGTTTTGAGCATTTCATCACAATTTTGATAATGTAAATACACTATTGTTCAAAAGCTTTGGGTTAGTGTGATTTTTAAATACATTTTTAACAAGAAATGTATGCTTTTATTCAACATGAATGCATAAATTGATCAAATGTGACAGCAGAGACATTTGGAATGTTATAAAAGATTTCTCTTTCAAATAAATTCTGATATTTGCGTTCATGAAACAATCCTAAAAAAAAAAAAAAAAAAAAAAAAAAAAGTATCAAAGCTTTCACCCAAATATTAGGCAGAAACATGATTTCTGGCGAGGCCAGTGAAAATGCTCAGGCCAAATAAAAACCCAAACTACCATGTAGAACTTCATGGTGAAAGATTTTAAAGGCCATCATGGCTGCAATTATAACAGAGCATTAAAAACTGAAACAATTCCAAACCAAGAGACAGTTACATGTGACAAAACTTTTTCTTTCAGTAAAACACTTTTTTACAATACACGTTGTTTCAAACCAGTTTTCAAAAATGTACCTTTATGTACGCTGCATGCAAGCTAAAGCTGACTATGGCAGGGGCAATATAGGATCATGAATAAATTATTGTATACAACTTTTTCTGAATATAATCAGTAATAAATAAATGAACCAAATTTTTGTATTCTGGTGCTAAGAAGTCTAAAGTAGCTTTCTTGCATGATTGCTCAAGTTATAAAAAGGAACCTTTCATGAGCAGGTGTATGAAACCGCACTAATATATTTTACCCAAAGGACTATTCTGACTGGCAATCACCCCATCCATGTTGACAGTCACAGTTCGTGTCTTCCAGATGCTTTAACTAAACATGGCCTCAGGGTCAACAAATTGGATGACATGTCTCAAGCTAGTTCATCTCAAGTGACCCAAGTTGTTATGCCATTAATTGACTCAAAGAAGGCCAACTTTGGGCAAACTTAGAGCCAATTTGTATTCTTCAAAATCAGTTTGATGAGGTTAATCAACAGGAGCCTTTACCACGTAAGGGTCGGAGAGGTGGACAGATGCATGGCACAATGTGGCACACTTGACAGAAAGCTTGTCAAAAAAGAACAAGAACTCTTCCGTTACATCTAAAGACGATTGATTGACAATAACGTGGCACTCGGCCCAGCTCCATCAAACGTCACCATCTGTCAGCGCTGACATTTCCGAACCCCGTCTCATTTCTTCACCTATCCTCTTTTTTTCTCCGTCCATGGTTCTCCTCCTTAACAAATGTCAATACAAAACAAGTAGACAGATGAGACCAGAAACATTGTCCCCCTCCCCATGGACCCTCCAACACATCCAATGGATGGGCCCGGTCCACTGCAGCTCAACTCGACAGCAAACACATGCCTGGCTAATCAGCTTAGTGTTTAAGAACAACACTCTCTTTTTTCTCTCTTCCTCAGCTTAACCCCCCCCCCCGTGCGCCACACACACTCATACGCTCGCATGCACCCTATCACACACACACACTTACACACTCCTGCCGCACCTCAGAGCAGGATTAATATCTAATTATGTCAGGTCACTCGTCCAGATGGACTCTCGCTCATCCCTTTGTGTCTCTCTCACCTCTCACGCAGGCCCTCTGACCTCCCGCAGTGTCACCGTGGCAACACGTCTAGTGTCCCTCGTGTGGCCCGGCGGAGCGATGCAGCTCTCGTGTCCCTCTCGCTCGGGGAAGGAGACCGGAGCTCCTGCACTTGGTATTCTGAGCCCATCATACGCCTGGTTAAGTCTCATGAATAGATAGTCTTGGCAGCGAGGGCGGCCGTGGCCGTGGCTCTGTGTGTGTCATGCCAGACAGATGGTTGAAAACACAGAAAACAAGCACGCATCTGAAGAGCATCAATGCCCATAATGTGCTCTTTTTTCTCTCATTAATGTCGGAGAACATAATAGTGAACAAAAAAGGATTGTGGTGTGAAAGGAAGGTGGCTGTGAGAATTTGCACACTGTTGTAAAAAAGGTGCCACAGCCCACATGCATACTATAATTACATAATAGTAAGGTAAATCTTGTTTTTATGTTACAAGGCCAATTTTATTGCTGCCATCCCCATTTTAAATGAACTGATTTGCTTGTTGAATACAACATTTTTTGCTGTATTCTTTTTTTTATTAATTGTAGATGCATAAGGTTGCTAATACTTTTTAGAACAGACCAAATAATAATAAGAACAAAACTATGTTATGTACATAGGAAATGTAATTTTCAGAGGTATTTTTAATAAGTGTGAGACTTTACTGCATATGAAGAACACTGAATAACAATCATGATTATCATCTTCAAACTCCGAAGAAACACGTTATTTCAGTGTCTGGGAATCCAGAGGATTCACTTTAAATGTTTTAAACAAACAGTCACCAGGCTTTGGCAGACATCCCAGAATTCTGTTTGATGATGTTGTCACTTGAGGGCACACAGATTGCTGTGGCTGGAATTTTGGCAAATCCAACCAAATTCCCAACTTCTTCTGCTAGAATTTCACAGTATTCATCGTGCTGTATGATATCGTATCATATGCTTGAGGATCTGGTAAAACATTGTGATTTGAGGACTCTTGAGGACTGTTCAGTCACTTAAATCGCACAAATATTAGAAAACTAACTTTTCAAAACATTAGTGGAAACGTGTCCATAATGTGATGAACTACATTCACTAAAGATCACCTTGACAACAGTCATTGCATGTCACATTGGCAAAATGCTCTAGTGCCAATTTTCTTTTTTATTTTATATTCTAATGCAATGACATTCTGGGATTTTTAAGTGTGATAGGTGTCTACATAAAACTATTACTGAAAGAAACAACCAAACAGAGACAAGTTTTCATGATAGACTATCTATCAATGTTTTTGTGAAATTATTGCATCCTCCTTGTCAATTCCCCAGATTTTTGCATCTGAGATAGGTACAATACTCTATTTAGTTATTTTAACCATTTATTTTGCTTGCACTTACCTAATGCTAAATGCTAATGCTAAACAAATGGCTACATGTTTCAATAATTTGTCAAATCCTCTATTTGCCAGCTCTCTTCTCATTCTTTCCAAGATAAATGATGTGGTTTCTAAAGCATGATGGACGATCTCTCTGGATATCTGTCTTCATATAATAGATCCAATTAGAAATAAATTCAAACAACAATAGATCCAAAGCATGCACACTGACAATATGAAGTCAGTTTATACCAGTAAGCATCATTTTGAAAGAATGAACCTATGATGGTTGTAATAAACCTTTACATGTCTTCATCATTACTAGATCACTAGATGATGTTGTAATGGACGTGATGGAATGGATTATTATACTCTTTTTTTTATCAATTAAAATTTTACTCAGACGTAGATGATTCTGGTGATTCTCTGAAAGTTATGAATGAATATTCTTTGAGTAACCCTAACAGAGCATTCATTCAAAGTTTTTATTAACGTCCTTAAAATGGCAACACAAAAACTTTATTTACACAGCATTTATAGATTTCTTTTTTTCTGAAACTTTTTTGTTGAATATTTGTCTAGGATGGTTTAGAGAACATTCAAAAGTAACATTCCCATAATTTTTGCAAAACAATCAGATGGAACTTTCTCCTTAATGTTAAACCAAGAAAGTATGTTTTTAAACATAAAATTGTACAAAATTTTGTGCAGTGTGTGTCTTTTGTAATATTGGTGGGCGGAGCTAGTGTAAATAGCCTCCACCAACAAAGTGGACTATTTGCACTTAGTGTAAATAGACACTCCACAGTTTGTCAAATCATGTTGTAAATCTACTTTATATTACCATTAGCTGTACAAAACAGTTGTTAATATCTAATGAGATGATGGTGGATTAAGCCATTGTGAAATTTACAAAAAGCATCGGACTGTAGGATAAAGTTGTGTGGAAATTGATTTGGAATTGAACTTTAAATTTGAAGAGATGCTGGCAAAGGATCTGCAGATCAGGACTACATCTGCTCTTTGTCAGACTGTAAGTGGCTGTGAAATATATGACTTATTATAAAAACCATTTATTCTTTAAATGCAAACAACATAAGTATCAGTTAATGTTCTCGCCTAAATGATACATAATTTACCTTTAAATGTAAGTAATTTAAGCACAAACTCATCAACAAGAGTAGCTTAGATAATCACCTATAAAGCACTTATTAATGTATTGTTTCATCAGTAAAAAATACTTAACAGTTGTTTCATATAAAAAAAAAAGACCAAAAAATACATGATGACAGAAAATAACACTTTTACGACTCAGTTTTTCCCCTTGTTTAACAGAACATAAATTTCAGGGCGCAGGGTTGTTGTGTTTCTATTTTTTGTGAGGAGGTGGGGAGCGGGGTGGGATTTGCGCTTCTGATTTCGAAAGACAGCTTCTTGGACATTCATGCCAAGGTTAAAATTTCCATTGCTAATATGAACTTTGCATAAGTGCTTATAATGGTAGCATCCCGTCTGCCTGGTTATTGTTTTTCCACTGAAGTGAAGCAAAGCCCTGAAAATTCCTGTGCAAATATAAACTTTGCTTAAGTACTTATATGGCTGTTTTCTCTCCCCCATATGGCAGCCAAAGGCACAAAGCCCAGAGAAAATACAAAGCAGCTCCGCTAAGCCAGTCTCCACCCACAGACAAAAGACAAAGCTCTTCACAGGAGTAAAGTCCCTTTAAACAGTTAACAGGAGCGCAGATCTCCTAAACGTGACAGTGTTTGACAATGCTTTGATTCTCGTCTCAGTGGTGCGTCTCACCCGATCAAACCACTGGAAGCTGGAGTGATGAACTCTAAGCGTTTTTGGTTTATTTATTTTTTTATGTGTTGTTGTTTAACTAAGAAAGATTCCCAGGCTCATGATAAGCATAGCCTACTTTAAGTGAAAATGATTGAACAAAAGAAATGTTTATTGATTAAAACATGCTGACATGATAGTTTAATGATTCATGGCATAGCCAGACCTTTTTTCAGTTAAAATATGTGTTATTTTGTTTTAAATGCATCTGCTTGATCTGAACACATTTAAAAATTCAATATTGATGAATGGTTTAAATGTAATAGCTATACAGCATAGCATTTGGAAGCTCTTCACACTGTATGTAATAATACTCTGAAGGTACACTTTAAGTTAGACTTTTTCAGTAAATGCATTTAATAATGTCCTACAGTATGTGGCGAATTGATTAATTCATATAAAAAGTTACACATTTAAACCTGTTAAACTGCAGTTTGGCAGTTTACTGTATTTTGGTATCAAAACAAGAAAAAAAAACTGTGTTTAATTTCAGAAAAACAGCTTATTATTCTGAAAAATAATGGCAGATCATTACTGCATCCATATATCTGTACAGTGTTTACTCTTAGGTGCCATATGACATCATAGCCCTCTGCCTCAGAGAGACTGTTAATTAGCCTGTTAATATATTAGAGCACTGCATCGATAACATGGCTAATCCTATCACAGCGCTGCATTGATCTTAAACTGAGCATGCTGACAATAAGTGCTTTCAGCAGCGCGCCGCTCAATAGTGCTCACACAATCGGTTCTCTCACAGCTAATTGGCTAAAATAAGCCAAACATTTTGATTTCTCTTTCCGGCTTAGATCAATGGAGAGCATTGGCGCTGAATTCAGATGACTTTCTTAACCGCATGTGCCTGTTTCCCTCCACATATTTAATCTGTCTTCAGCCTGGCTGATGTTTTCTGTTGTTATGGCTGTGTTATGGAATAGCATAAAACCATGCTACAATTTCTTACAATGTCTGCACTATACAGAATGCATAAATCCTCTGGATGCATAGAATGTGCAACATACAGTAGTGTATGCAATGTACTCAAGCTACCATTTCTAAATCTTCCATAAAAAGTTCACATTTATGCAATGTGATTAGTTCATGTGACAATGTACTGATGTATTGATTGAAATGTTTTTCCATGAGAAGGTTTTTTTTTTTTTTTTTTTTTTTTATGACACTCCAGGGGATGAAAATGTGCAATGATTTACAAAAAACAGGAGACTGGCAAAAATTTGTTCTCTATGTCACTGCTATCTTGGAGAAACAGTCGAGATATCTTGTTTGTGATTTTTCTTTCCTACTCGTCATTGTATATTTTTATCCCTATAAAGCCTATGAAAGTCTGTGATGATGCGTTTGACTGTGATGACCCTCATCAGCATAGTAAATCCTGCAAAGGTTTGTGGGAGTGATGGGAAATTTGACATTGTCCTCTCTTCTGACTGCCGATATCAGTCTCTCTCTCTCTCTTATTTTTCTTTCTTTTTTTTTTTTTTTTTTGAAGCAAATGGGAATGCATATATATATATATATATATATATATATATATATATATATATATATATATATATATATATATATATATGTTTACCCAGTTATGACGACTTCCGGTTTTGAGAAACACAGAAATGTGAAAAGGTTCCAAGGTATCATACTTCATACTCAAATTTCTAGGCATCTAAATTACACATATTATCAAAACTGATTTTTATAAAAATATATGCAAGAATACATGTTGTATTATTAGTAATATTTCAAGATTAACACTTAGCATGAAGCAACTTAGGTTTACTTGATCATACATGCAGTACATCACTTTTAGAAAACAAATACATTAAAATGTGTGTATTAAATATGATACAACATGCTTTTGAGGAATATTATCTTATATATATATATATTATGGGAGATATAGAGAGTCAACTGATATTAATATGCATTTTATGTGAGTAGTTTGTTATACTATTATAGTGATCTAACTGATTTAAATACAAACTACCATACTTTAATCTTTCTTTTTAGCCATATACTGTAAATAACTGTAACTGAAACAAATTGCATATTTTTTGCTCATTTTGGGTCTTTGAATACAATATAGGTACTTTTTCTTTCTCAAGCATGAGCTCCATATTCTTCTAAATTAGCCTTGAATGTATTTTGAAATACATGAATGCATTTTTTAACTATTATGTCTAAAGGTTCTGTTCCATTTTAAAATTGCTCAGATTATTATTTCTTATTTCATGCTACAGTAGACAGCACACAGTAATAAACAAAGCAGTTTGCATTTTTCTACTGGTTGCCCTCTCAGTATCATGTGTGTTGTCAATCTTATTTTTTTTTCGTTCCCCTCCACTTGGATCTCATTTTCCTGCACACTCTCAATTTCTCTCTTTTTCTCATAATTTCTCCCTCATTTCTCATCTCCGCCTCTCTTTCTGTCTTTAAGGCCCATCTGAAGTGCAGCTGGCAGCTGAATTAGTGAGAGCAGCTGAGAGTCATAAATCAGAGGCAGACACAGAATTCCATCCGTGGCTCTGGCATTCACTCTGTCAGCCATGAAATAAAGACGTAGCGATGCAGGGGGTCAGAGGTGCCAGGCCTCAACCAACTCACACCCCTCCAGACCCCTCAGTAAACATACGCCGGTCATCCCAAATCCCGTCAGCCTCTCATCTTGTTCACCCCTCCACCAATGACATGGGCACTGGATGTACCCGGCTCAGGGTTCGCAGTGTCATTTGTGTGGTCCCATCCACGCTCCCTCCCATCATGGCACACGGATCGCCTTCTTCCTGAGACAGGAACCTGATACTGAGACAGTGTGTCTGTAATGATGTCAAACATGCTCTGGTTATGTGGCCCCCGCCGTGATAGAACCTGTCTTTAGGACCACACTCACATTCATCACAGACAGTTGGTTACACTCACACACACACACACACACACACACAGACTTACACATCGACGGTGTTCAGACCATATAAGCTGCGAATGCTCAGCATACCCTAACCATTTGAGAGAGTTTGGAGCCTTGCTAATTAATATTAACATTACTATAAATTCCCTTTTGTGACATAAAGCTTTCATAACAATCTGTGATATTTTAATTGCCAGATATTTTTAGCAAATCTGTGCCAGTTATGGAGGGATTCGGTTGGGCGGCACTTACACTTTATAGTTATTAATTGACATTATTAGGAACTGTCATTATTTTTGTTTATTCTTATTGGTTTGTTGGCATGTGGGTGATTTCAAACACAAGAAAAGCTGTCTGCGAATTGCTTCCCCAAGTAGAAAACTGTGTTGCTGCCAGATCTCAGTTACAGAAAATCATATTTTAAATCAAATAAACTGTATATTTACAGCATATTTTGTATGTCCATTTAAAACATATCTTCTAAGATTTTTCAAAGTATGTAAATGGTACATGTTATTTGCTAAAATGCTTGAACAAGCTAAAAAGATTTTTTTACAGTTGTTTTCCCCATGTTTGAAAATATTGCGTGTGTTATGTGTGTATGTGTACAGTATATAAGCATCCATATGATGAGAAATATTTGTACTGAAATGTATTAAAATGTCTGACTTGTACATGTGACATTAGGGTTTTTTTTTTTTTTCTGAGAAGCAAGGGGTCTGTAAAAGTCTGTGATTTAATCTCATTGTTTTCTAGGAGAAAAAGATTTGCGCAATGAAAGAAACATAACTGTCTTTTTTTATTCCTATGCATACCTCTAAAATAATTTGTTTAAAACAATCTCTAGAACCTGAATGCCACTAGGCTTACAAAAACAAACAAAAGCTGCAAATGCTAACAGCAGTATTAAATGAAAAGGACAAGCATAACAAATTACATTTATCAAGATGATACAAGACAGTGACAAAAGGAACAAAATATAATTCAGCTGTAACAAAAATATCAGTTCAAGAGGATGTGCAATATCACAAACTGGACATTTCAAATTTTCTAAATATAGAGTGGGATACACCATCAAAATAAAACACAAATCCAGTTTTCATTAAACTGTACAAACACTTATTCAACACACAACATTAATTCTGTATTGTGAAGATGTAGCTTCCTGTTTGAATTGTGTGAACAACAGCTTCCACAACAGTCACAACACATTTTGCTTATTTCTATTGTAAGGTCCATCAATTTGAAAAGTATAGCCCACCTCTTCTCCACAAACCATACAATTTGAGGTATCATTACCTTTCATATCAAAAATAGTGTGGATTGGGTTTTTAACCACCCATAGCCATAAATATTAGCAGAGATGTATTGATATTTGCCTTAGCAAGACCACTGGTAATAAAATGAAAATATTATCTCATATATAATGATTTCTCACTAACATGCTTTCTTTGAACTCATGTCTTTCTAAGGTTTGGATCATTAAGGACAACATATCATTGAATTGTGCAATTGTGTTAGAATACATTTAAGCATACTTTTAACATGAGTACTTATTACAGATACAATACACTTTAAAATATGTAATTAGTGTGAACTCACACCTTTGTTGCAGTGTTGAGCTAGCTGGGATGTTCAAACAAACAGGGTAATGTTTTGATAGTGGCACACCTGGCTGTCTTTGCACATTAAGTTGAGATAGGAGGAAGTATTTTACCACTAAAGAAAAAAATAAATCTCAGTCTTTAACCATCACATGTTATCTTGCTGAAGTAGCGAGTACTATTTGACACTTGTCTGGGCAGGGTCAAAGGTCACACAGTATGGAGCTTTGTTATAGGCTTTGCTTGAGTTGTTCAGTTTGATTGTATGCATGGCCTTAGTCTGACAACCAATGCACTATTTACAATGTCCCTTTCTGCCTGACTGTTATTGCTGTAGTAACCACCAACACAACTGTGAACACAAACAGTCATCTGTTTACTCAGTCACTTTCACTCTAACCGGTCAAATATAGTCTCTATCAACTAAATGTCGAAACCCTATCTGTCTGTCTCCTTCTCGCACACACCTGTCATACATCCTGCCATCCAGCCAAGACAAGGGGCAACATCAAGGGGTAAAAATCAAACTGATTAAGAGCCTGTCTCCAGTTTAATAGCTGGAGGGATTGAGGATGTGGCTGATGAGACATGAGACAAGTCAGGGAGAAAGAACTGCAAGTGAAATGCCACGCTATAAAACTTGTACTGTATTTCACCCTTTAACCTCTGCTTTGAAGATGAACAAAGGAGTCCATTGTCACAGGGATAAACTCAAGAGACATCTCGCCCACACAAGAGGGAAGCTCACATGGGCTAATCTGACATTCAACATCCCACTACTGATGTCCTGCTGGACACATTATGCCACCCTCAACATGCAGTGGCTGAAAAGAAAGTAGCAGCCACATTGCAAAAGACAAAGCGATGTCCAACATGAGAGGGAGAGCCAGGAACGTTATCCTGGATCCTGTGACATGGGTGGCCCACTATGGTCCTATAGGTCATTGTATAATCACTGGGTCCAGGGCCTATCCATAAAAAAAATTCTACCCCAGAACCCAATCCATGAATTTAAGCAAGGGCCTTTACATACACTTACCAGCCACTTTATTAGGTACGCCTTGCTAGTCTGGGTCTGACCCTCTTTTGCCTCCAGGACTGCCTTAATTCTTTGTGGCATAGATTCAACAAGGAGCTGGAAATGTTCTTCAGAGATTTATGTCCATATTGACATGATAGCATCACACATTTGCTGCAGATTTTTAAATTTATTTTTGGCATTTTTTGCCTTTATTACAATATGACAGCATAGCCTTAGTTCCCTGTTCTTAGTTGACAGGAGTTGCACCCAGTGTGGTTTTCTGCTGCTGTAGACTGTCTACAGAGCATTCAGAGATGCTCTTCTGCATATCCCAGTAGTAGCAAGTGGTTACAGCTGCCTTTCTATTAGCTCGAACCAGTCAGGCTATTCTCCTCTGACTTCTGGCATCAACACTGTATTGTTGCCTACAGAACTGCCATACACTGGATTTTTTTTTTTTTTTGACCATTCTCTGCAGTTTCTGAAATACTCAGAGAAGCCCGTCTGGCACCACAACCATGCCACAATCAAAGTCACTTAACCTTCCCTCCTTCCCCATTCTGATGCTAGATTTTAACTTTAGCGGATCGTTTTGACCATGTCTACATGCCTAAATGAGATGCTTCCTACAGCTCAACCTGGCAAAGAATGAGCTTCTTGTCTTCCCTGCTACTCCAACTCTACAGCATGATTTCACCATCCAGCTAGGTTCTTCTACAATTACCCCATCAGCTTCGGTGAGAAATCTCAGTGTAATTCTTGATTACCAGCTGACGTTCAAAGACCACACTGCAAAGACTGCTCGATCTTGCAGGTTTGCATTGCACAACATCAGAAAGATCAGGCCTTTTCTAATGGAGCATGCTGCACAACTTCTTGTACAGGCCCTTGTCATTTCTAGGATGGACTACTGCAATGCACTTCTGGCTAGACTTCCATCATGCACAATCAAACCTTTACAAATGATTCAGAATGCAGCGGCATGGCTGGTCTTTAATGAGCCCAAAAGAGCCAATGTTACATCTCTCTTTATCTCCTTGCACTGGCTACCGGTTGCGGCTCGACACAAACACTGAATGATTGTCTTTTTATTAACTAACATTAACACAGATTAATAAATGTATTGTTCCATGTTCATTTGTATACCACGCGTAAGGTTTACATGCATAGTCCAAGTCTTCTTCTCTGTTTTTAGTGCATCTCTGTGGCATATTTACAGCACCACATGCTGGTCTGGCATATATACTACATCGTTTTGTGTCGGTTTTGTGGTTTCATGTGGATGCAGATATTTCTTGAGATGAGGAAATAAAAAAGATTGGATAGGGAAAGCTCTGGCTTTATGTGGACGTAGCCTCAGATGCCTGTCTGTGTGATGTCACATGATTGTTTGATTGACAGTAGCGTTTCAGCACAGACTGGACTGATCTTACCTTAGACCCGCCCTGAGTGAGCTATCATCAGTCTACCATTGTTTCACTGCCGGAGCAGATGTAGACAAGAATGACTCCTAAGCGACTGAGGTGTTCTGTTGTTGGATGTAATAATGAACAGAGCAGTTGTCATTTAGGAGTGATATGAAGATGCAGTGGATTACATTTGTTTCTGAAGGGAATACGGCCCCAATCTACCTAAATGTCTTCACGTGAATCATTCGTGATCCAGCTTCACCAACAGAAGAAGTGAGTGTAAGGTTTTTTTAATGAATCATTGCAAATCACCTTTCCTAATAATGTGCTAGTTAGCAAGTTTCACGATGAATGTGGCTAAAGTTTACCGTCTCTCAGAGAGCGGCTTGGAAGAGAGGGACGGGACAAGCAGAGCTCATTTGCATTTAAAGTGGCATGCAATAAAACAGCTTGCTGTGAAAAGAGCTGTTTTTGAGGACTAAAAATGGTGTTATTTTACACTACCACTGAGAAATGTTAACCAACCTATGTTAAAGACTTTTCATTAAGACCCAAAAGAATCATATCAACTTGTGGAAAATTGGCATCCGATGACCCCTTTAAATTTCATAAGCTGTAAGTCGTAAGCATCAGAATTAAAACAATCAAACAAACAAACAAACAACAACAACAAAAAACTTTGCTTTTTTAATTAATTACAAAAAATAAAGAACTTTTCAATGATAGTCAAATTTTTTGATATGCCCCTGTAGACAGATGGTCAAGTGAAAAGTCCACAAGTGTGGGTATTTGGACAAGCCCTTAAACTTATATAAATATCCTCACATAGACTCCAGCAACCCACCACTAGTTTGCCATGGGTACAATCAGATGTCCCAGTACTTATGAAATGTATTTGTCCTTTTGATACTTAAGTAGTTTTAATATCACTTACTTTAATACTTAAGTATTTAAGTAAAATTATTTAACATTTAGTTGAATCATCTTTCTTAAATGTATCTTATGATTTGATTTATATAACACCATGTGACAGTGATATTCAAAGAAGGTAGAGCCCCAGACCACACCCACCTTTCATCACAGACCAATGGCAGTTTGATGATGTTTAACTGCTGACTCAAACATTTCCAGATTTGCACAGACGGATCCTTCAAGGAAAAAAAAAAAAATTAAAGAAAAAAAGCGTAGAAAACAAATTAACTGTCATGTTACGCTGCTGCAGGAAGAATGTAGGAGACACGGAGTAGAATTCCCTTGTCCACAACAGGAGCTGGGCAAACACAGACTGAACAGACTAGGACTTTTAAACACAGGGCAATCAGGGAAACACAGGTGACATCAATTGAACATAATCAAACTAATTAACAAAACAAGGACAGGAACATGGCCAAATAAGGGAACAGAAACAGGGGCAAAACATGACAAAGACAGTCCATGATCCTGACAAGGCGCGTCCTCACGCTGTAGAAACTACATGGGGAGGGGCAGGTGGGAACTTCTGGAAGTTCCGGAGGAGAATGGACACCTGGGATGGGGCCGTCGGACAGAGTCCAGGGAGGAGACAGGTGGGACCCGGAGCAGGAGGAGCCTAGCTGAACCCAGGCCACAGCCATAATGTCCACCCATGGTGGAGCTGATGGAGGGAGCAGACATGGAGGAGGAATGGCTGCCGACTCCAGTGGGCCGACCAATGGCAGCAGAGCAGGTGGTGGAGGAGCCTGAGATGGAGAACCAATGAGCCAGGGGGATGCCGAGGATCCGGGGGGCCAGGGTGGAGCTGAGGGCTCTGGCGACTGAGATCCGCGGTGGAGCCGGAGGGACTGAGGACCAAGGTTGAGTTGGCGGGAGGAAGGAGCCCAATGGAGCCAGTGGGACAGAGCAACGAGGTACAGCCGGAGGAGCGGAGTCTTGAGGCAATGGCACCTGACCAAGACAGAGTTGGAGGGACAAGGGATCCTGGTGGAGTTGGTGGATCGATGGGTGACGGCGGAGGCAAGGGAGCAAGGAGCCGAGGTGGAGCCGCTAGGTTTATGGGCCGAGGCAGAGTCCGGGCCTCGAAGGCTGGAGGCAGAGGTGAAGGATTCTCCAGCTATTGCCACGCTGGAGGATTGCAGACCTGTGGAGCTCGCACCATAATGATGGTGGGCTGAGGGTGAGCAGAGGGGCTGCCAGATGACAGCGGTGGAGGAGGCAGTAGCGGGTGGGAGGATTGGAATTTGTGAGCCTCCAGGCATTCAGGGCTAAACTCTGAATCTGGAGCCCCCTCTAGGTTAAACACGGGAAAAGGGTGGCGCTCTGGAGGAGCGGACACTTGAGGGCGCTTTCGAGGAGCGGGTACTGGAGGGAGCTTTCTAGGAGCGGGCACTGGAGGACGCTCTGGACTGGATTCCGGGATTGGAGCCTTCTCCTCTTCGGTGTGGCACATTCACCGCACCATACTCAGCTCACCCTCAGCCGGTCCATGATCCAGACAGTAACACCTTCACAACTGGTTGAAGTTGTTAACATGGTAACAATATTTAATTATTTACAGCATATAATGTTCTTGGTTAATGTCAATTTATAAATTTAATATTTTAATTCACGCTTGGTTTCATAATTTATGCAACTTGAAATGTTAATGCTCTATTAGTAAACAGTATGTAGAAATTACAATTAAATTGGATCAATAAATGCTATAAATAAATATTTCCTATTGTTCATAATTCTAAATGCCTAATCTAATGTTTTAATGTTAACAAATTATCTTTACTATAATGTTCCAAAAAATAAAGAGGCTGGTGTAGCAGCACCACATGTCAAAAATAGAAATGGCGTGTCCGTCAACTGAGTGCCTGTCATTTTAAGTTAGTGTAGACAGCTCCAATGATTATACTTAGATCATTTTGTTTTCTTTCTCTGTTGTATGAAGTAAAAGACACTGTCTTGCTCTCTGACCATTAGTGGTTCCTGGTTCAGATCAGTCAGTAGTCAGCTTTTCTATTGCAGAATTGTCATTTTTGTTCAGTGGAAGTGCACGGAATGGGGCCAGATTTGACACTTGCTCTGGCACATCTTGGTGACGGAGAGGTAATGTAGGACAAGCAACCTGATCACTCTGATTTTTCCACCTGATTAGATGTTGTTTATGTGGCAAATTATATTCTGACTTTGTGGGGGAAATATGAGAGAGGCACATTCAGAACAGAAAGAATTATGGGTTATTAGAGGGCTCCACCTTGGTAGCTCCTGCAGCATGTTGGTGAAATTTAAGACGTGGCGAAATGCGGCCTGCAGGCAGACATGATGATGAAATGTCAGTGACAGTTTTACTGTCATTTGGGTGTGTCTTGAGCCCACACTTCACTCGCACAGCTGTTACATTGCCAGCAATTAATGGCCATTCGCATGACCAGCGTGATTTGACATGCCTGCGTGAAAGAGAGAGGAAGGGAATGTAAATTACGAAGTTTAATGAGGCCTCTGATTTTGATAACTGCTGCACATATCCTCCACATCTGCCAAGTCACTCAGTGCGATGCCTTCTGTGAAACAATGAAGCTTCCCTTACAGGTATAACAAGACATACTACACTGCAGCCAGCTGGCACAGAAACTCTGATAGACTCTCTCATACTGTCTTGTACAGGGAGACAGTGTCAGGAGGACGACATGCGCCACTTGTAGAAAAATGAATGGAAGAAATTGTAATGCTCATAATGGCAGAAGTAAGAAAAGAAAGTCATACGATGAAGTCGTTATGCGCTAAAAATCTGCACCCATTCAAACATTAAGAACTTGTTGCCCTTGTGTTTCTTGTCAATGTTTAAGACTTGTCAAGTTTGCAGAAGTGAGAGCCTTGGCTTAGAGCACGGCACAAAATAGACCCTGACACACTCAAATGCACCACTGGAGAAGCACTAATGAAATATCCCAGTTACTATCAATGATTTAGTTCCTCTAAAACTGCTTTGGCAAAAAAGGAAAATTCAATTCAGACTAATATCAGTGTTTCCCACAGACTTACACTCTATATGTGGCGACGCTTTCCCTGGGGGAAATATATATGTATATAATGTAAATATAAAAAAGCAGGCTTATTGAAATTGCAAATTCATTCTTTGCCAGCAGGAGGAGCTTTAGGAGCGGTAGAAATAGCGGTTTCCCTGGTAACGGATGTAATCAAAGCAGCGCTACTCTATCAGGCATTATAGGAAAGATGAAATGAAAATGACATCAAAACTTTTCTGAAGTCAATCGGTTCTCTTCAAATATAATACATTCATATAAAAACACCTGTGCCATGTTTTGATTTTGAAACGTGCAGTGCTCATGTTTGTTCAACGACGTCAAAGCATTTTGGAAAATCTATTTGTGGCAGTTAGTGTTGATATTGTGGGGGTTTGCGGTGAAGTGGGTTATAAGTGGTTATGAACGAATTAATGAAATGCATTTGTGTTTCACTCCGTCTCGAATCGCACGCAGAAAGTGCTTGAGAAACAGTGGGCCCTATCATACACCCGGTGTAATGCAGTGTTTTTGTCAGCTGCAACACATGAAAGGCCCTATCATACACCCGGCACAATGTGGCACCATGCGCGACGCAAATGCATTTGCGCCCATTTGAGCACCCATGGGCGTGCTGGTCTGAAAATGTGGTGGGTTCATGCGCATTACTGGTGCGTTGCTATTTTGAGGCAACTGAAATAGACTGCACCATTGACCAACAAAAACCTGATCTAAAGTCAATGGCGCAGCACAAACATGCCGAATATTACAAATTAAAGGATTTTTGTAATGTTGATTATTGTGTAGGCTACATAAATATAAAAATGCCTACATGTCATAATGGATAGTCATTGCATGTATCAAAATAAGTCTATTTGCTCACACACGAGCAGCTCCGTTTCATCTCTTAATCGCGCTCACGGAAAGCGCTTGAGAAACAGTGTCACTTCTGCTGCTCAGTACGCTTTCACCTAGTTTTTTTTTTTTTATCTCGAGCAAGATTGTACGACATTCTGATTACATGATTTAACTGATTTTTACTTAGAAATTGCGACAGTGCACTGCATTTAAAGAAATTATCATTTGAAAAACATTTCATAACCGCTGTGATGGTGCTTTGACATGGAACTTGCAGTTCAGTAAGTCATGTTTTGATTCAGTAAACACTGGGTTTCTCAGAAGCATCGTTAGACAAATAAGGTTGCAAGTACTGTCATTACCAACATATTTCAACAATTCAGTGGTTCCCAAAACTGTATTTTCAATGAATAGTTGCAAAACAGTATCGAAAACTTGTGTGGTAGGAGTACAGCTCTCGACTTGACGCAGAGCGAGGCATGAAAGACATGGGGACTTACATAGATCATGATCTTTGGCACAAACATGCAGTACATTCTATAACTTTAATTCCATATATATCTTCATTTCATTCTATATATTTTAGCATTTAACAATTTGCGGCATTTCTGAATAGTATTCATGCACATAAATGTGTAAGGGAGCTCTAGAGTGTGACATAAAAGGGAATCCATGATGAATCAATCATTCAGTCTTAGTTTATGTTAAGTTCTGAATTCAATTAATGTTAGCAAATGGAACCGTACACTAAATTATTAAGAATTACATATATATTAGTGTTTTTTCCCCCCATTTTTGTATTAAAGTGGTTAGTGAAGCGTGAAGAGCTAAAAAAAGTTTGTGTAATAGTGTAATGAAACTAGATATAGGTTTAATGACAACGTTTTAGATGCTGGCTTGAAAAAGCCTGAAAGTTTAAAATAATTATGAAAAGCATGAAGTTTCCAGGTTTTACTCAGGTTCAAGGTTTAAGTCAGAGAAAATCAATAAATGTTGGCTACATATTTTAACATTTTAGCACATTGCCAGCATGTTTTAATATTGCTTTAAATATTTCTAAGATGAGTTGTCAACATATTTCTAGCACATTGTAACATTGCTGGCATCCTTTAGCATTTGCTAGCATTTTTTAAGTTTTTAAGTTACTAAAATGTTTTAACATGTTGATAGCATAATTTAGCATATGGCTGGCATTTTTCTAACACAGGGGTGTCAAACTCAGTTCCTGGAGTGCCCTGTGGAGTTTAAATTTAACCTTAATTAACTGCATCTGATCCAAATAATCAAGTCCTTCACACTTTTTTGAAAACTAATGCCTTGTCCAAATACACACACCTTGTCCATACACACACACAGTCTTGGCCACTCGAGAGCGCATGCACGCTACAGGAAGTGTGCAAGACTGTCCAGATCTTAAAAATGCCAAAGTGCAGTGCCCTTAACACACACTAAATCCACGGTATCTGGAATACTGCTCCAGAGTGGTATTCAAGGCTTAGTGCATCATGTTGTGGAAATAAATAGCGATACTTTTTTCCAAGATTGCGAGAGATCACGGAAACCTTTCCAATGTAAGTTAAATATTAATAATTATTAGATATTATATATAATTTGGTAGTAAAACAAAGAGCTACACGTTTTGTTGGTGCAGAGGTGAGTAGCCTATATTTATTTTATACATCATTTGCAACTGCTTTTTATCACTTAATTAGAAGCAGCGGACATTAAAGTGTGTCCCATCAGGAAAGTTGTACACACACTTGTGGTCCTCATCCTCACTTGAACACTTGGGCCAAATATAGGAAATACGTCACATACTGTAAGTAGTCAAGGGATCAAGTGCAAAGACCACAAGAGTGGGTATTTGGACAAGGCATGAATGTAGCCTATGTGTGTGTTGGAGTGGGTTGGAAGCAGGGGTGATTCTAGGATTTTAATTTTAGGGGGGGCTCAGCGATGGTATTTTTTATTTATATATATATATATATATATATATATATATATATATATATATATATATATATATATATATATATAGTCATGGCCAAAAATATTGGCACCCTTGGTAAATATGATCAAAGGAGGCAAAGGAGGCTGTGAAAATAAATCTGCATTGTTAAATCTTTTGATCTTTTATTTAAAAAATTCACAAAAATCTAACCTTTCATTGCATAATAAGAATTTAAAATGGGAGGAAACATCATTATGACGTAAATGTTTTTTTCTCAAATACACGTTGGACACAATTATTGGCACCCCTTCGAATTCTTATGAATAAAATATCTCTGAAGTATATTCCCATTCATATTCACAATTTTGAGCACTCCAGGGAGATTATGAATATATGTATTTATCAAGTCATGGCTTCCTGTTTCACAGAAATATAAATAGGAGGGAAAACAAAGCCCAAATAAATTCCCTAAATCATCACAATGAGAAAAACCAAAGAATATATTTCTGATGTGCAGCAAAAGATAATTGAGCTTCACAAATTAGTGAAGAGTCTTTAAGAAAAGAGCTAGAGCAGTGAAAATTCCCATTTCCACCATCAGGGCAATAATTAAGAATTTCCAATCAACAGAAAATGTTACAAAACTGCCTGGAAGAGGATGTGTGTCTGTTTCGTCCTAATGCATGGTGAGGAGGTCAGTTTGAGTGGATAAAGACTCTCTAAGGACCACAGCTGGAGAATTGCAGAAAATAGTTGAGTTTCGGGGTCAGAAAACCTTAAAAAAAATTGTCAAACAGCACCTACATCACCACCTGTTGTTTAGGAGGGTTAAAAAAAGAAAAATTCTCCTAGCTCATCCAAAAACTAACTCCAGCATATTCAGTTATCAGACACGACTGGAACTCCAAATGGGACTGGCTTCTATGGTCAGATGAAACTAAAAAATTAGCTTTTTAGCAACAAACACTCAAGATGGGTTTGGTGAACACAGGGATAAAAAGTTCCCCATGTGTACAATGAAATATACTGCTGTATTTTTGATGTTATGGGCCTATATTTCTGCTTGAGGTCCTGAACAACTTGTTTAGACACATGGCATCTTTGATTCTATCAAATACCAACAGATAAAAAATCAAAAAGTGACTGACTCTGTTAGAAATCTTAAAAAAATGGCCATGTCTGGATCATCCAACTGTAGAATAATTCAAACACAAACCTCAAAAACAACACAAAAATGGGTCACTGGGCACAAAACCAAGTTTCTGCTATGGCCATTCCAGTCCTCTGACCTGCACCCTATAGAAAATGAGTGGGGTGAACTGAAGAGCAGCACCTCCAACATGGAGCTGGGAATCTGAAGGGTCTGAAGTGATTCTGGGTGAAGGAATGGTCTCTGATCTCTTGTCAGGTGTTCTCACCTCATCAGGCATTATAGGAGACAATTTATAGCTGTTAAACTGGCAAATGGAGGTTTCAAAAGAATTCAATAAAAGGGTGCCGTTAATAGTGGTCAATGTGTATTAGAGGAAAACATTTATTTTATAATGATATTTCCCCCCATTTTAAATTCTTAATATCCATTAAAAGTATAGATTTTTGTAAATTTTTCAAATAAAAGATCAAAAGGATTAACAATGCAGATTAATTTTCACAGCCTCCTTTGATCATATTTACCAAGAGTGCTGATATGTTTGGCCATGACTATGATTATAAATGCAGATTAATGCACACACATAAATATATATATATATATATATATATATATATATATATATACATAATATTGCATAGATAGGTATAACATATAACTGAATAAGCCAAATACAAATCTTCATGGTCTCTCTCTCTCTCTCTCTCTCTCACACACACACACACACACAGTGGGTTTCATAGTGCAGCACATCGCTTTCCGTGTCCTGTGTGAAAGCCGCTTTACCCTCTGTTTCTCGCTCTGCGCCGCCACGGTCTGCGGATTGAAATAGAATGCACTGAAAGATGGGGAGGAGCTGATCGAAGTCTGCCGCCATTTTCATTATGAAATTTAAAGCAGACTGAGGCGATCACGAATTCGTGTACAGTTTATGGAGCTAATCGCAAAATTTTAGGGGGCTGAGTAGTCATTTTAGGGGGGCTATAGCCTCCCTAAAAATGGCCTAGCGACATGCATGGTTGAAAGTAAACTCTGTAGGGCAGCCCTGAGTCAAACCCCTGTGCTAGCATGATTTAGCACAATGCTAGCATAATTTGCCATGTTGATAGATGTTAGTTCCTCTAACTTCAACTTTCTTCAATTTTGGGGTATTCATTACAAAAAGCTATTTAATCGATTGTTTATTTTTGTCATTTTTATATTGAAGTGGTTAGCGATGAGCTCAAAAATGTCTATAAAATATTGTTATGAAATGATACTAGAAATATACATTTAACATACTAAAGTTGAGGCCACTTTTCCATGATAATGTCCAAAGATGGCTGAAAATTTGACAGAAGTCAAACAAATGAGTCAACAAGTCAACAAGTCCGCATGTGTGTTTACATGAACCTACATTTATGTATTGGTGTCTCTGAATGATTAAAGCACCACTTTTGTTTCAGTCGGTCACTCTTGACCTTGCATCAGTAATGACCGACTTTGGCATCTACGGGTAGGTAAAATACATAACCAAGATGATACCCAGTTGCTTTGGACTTTGATACACAGAGGTGATGAAACCTTAAATCATGTATCATCTTATGGTCCAACACTAATGAGTATAACAAGAATATCACCACCCTCTTAACCACCCTCAAATCTATCACTACTGGATCTCTTACCGTTGGTAGGGGGCATTATATAAATGCTGATATTTGAACCAATCCAGCGATCAAAGCAAACACTCGCTCTGCGTGCTCACTCTGTGGAATCAATCAGAAACTTGAGTTGTCGGGAGTCAGGTCAGGGCCAGCTCACATCGCCAGAGCCAGCGACAGGTCCGAGCAGCAGACGGCCACAATCGATAGACCTGGAATGAGGTTTGGACTTGGGGGTTGGGGGTTATGGATTGTGCAATTGAGGGGGGAGGGTGGAATGAGCGGTGGTAAATGAACGGAGCCCAGGCGATGTTTAATGTCCCCATCTAGTTTGGGAGTGGGATTGGTCCGTTGTGTCTGTGAGGACGGTCACTCGCTGTATCACTAATAGGGTGGGAGCCATGCTGGATTGATAAGCACTAGAGCACAGAGAGGTCTGAAACGCTTCTGATATCTGCACCCAAAACACACACAGCCTACCAAGTTACTTATTAGAGGGGTCAGTCTATTAAATCACTCTCTGCTGTGTTAAAACTTGCACCAACCATTTCCACACACATTAACTAATTCATTAGCCAATAACAGAAGCGAATGCACTGACTAACAACACTTTCAAATACATAGAACAACTTTAGCTTGGGCACATACTTAAATGTTACATAAAGTATTAATGTGAAGGGCAAACACAAAAAGTTACTTTAAAAAAGTTTCTTTAAAAAAGTTACTTTTCACTTTGTATACTAAAATAAAATTTTATATATATTCTAAACTTGCACTGGAAAAGAAAGCAAATACATTTTTTGTAACACCTTGCAATGCAGTTCTATTTCTTAACATTAGTTAACATTTACTATAAAATTATAAATCATTTCTTAATCTTGGTTAATGTTAGTTTCAAAACTTAATAATACAGCATTGAACTCAAAAGTTGTATCTATTTATTTAATAGACGAGAGCTGACATGACTTAACGAAGAACAGTTTTATTTTTATATTAAAAATAAAAAAGATTTTCTCACTTTTTCCTTAATTTTAGTTACTGCATTATCTAATGTCAACTAATGGGACCTTATCACCCAAAGTGTCCCTAAGTAGGCAACACGATACAGGGAAATGTCTTCCAGGTTCGTTTTTTTCCTACCAGTCAGTAGGATCATGCTGCGTGTGAACATTATATTGATGTATATGTATGTATATATACGTAGTGTATGTGTGTGGAGAAAGTTGATCACCCTGAACAATATTTGGCTCCTGCCTCGTCAGATGTTTCAGCAATGCAGACATCCCGTCTGGGGTGGAGCGTGCCAGATCAGCAGGAGGTCAACTTCTTTTTGTGAACTTTTTAACACCTATCGACCTCCTGAATCATTCAAGCAAAAGTCTCTTTTTCTGAGTGTGTTCTTATTGTGACTGACACATGGAAAAATCTAGAGCGTCCAAGGAATTTTAAGGCACCCGTCCAATGCTTATATTCCTTTAGTACCTTCGAACCACAGCTCTCACTATATTTACCCTGGTCTGCACGCATCTACTGGTCTAATTCGCCACCTATCATATCAAGTTAATGATGAGAAGAACAGATGCAAACTGAATGCAAGGAGGTATAAAAGGTTAACAATGTCTAAATATTTTACTGGAAAAAAGACAGTAATATTAATGAATGTATATACATAAGGTATACTCTTTGGACTGCTGTATATTTTTCTGTATACTGCTGTATATTGTGCTGTATATTTTTCCATTACCTTTATTGTTATTTTCCCCCCAAATCTGTTTATTGATTTCCAAACTTCATAGACATGACAACCTAAAACCAAACCAAGAAAAACATAAAAAAAAAGATGGTCCCACTGTGGCCTGAACTGCTATGTACTTGCATCAAAAAAAATAAAAATAAAAATAATAACAATAAAATAAAAAAAAATTCAATGTACTTATTGTGTACATATTGTATTGCAAATCACTTTTGCTGCCATTGAGGTGGGATACGGGTAAGGTTAGGAACAGGTTTGGTGTTATGGGTAGGTTTAAGGCTGGGTTAAGGTGTACGGAATGGGTCAACAGTGTGATTATAAATGCAATTACAGAAATTTATTAGAGATGTAATTACCTGCAGGCATTTTTTAAATATAAGTGCAATGTAAAAACATGTATGCACACAATAAGTGCATTGTACCAAATAATTCATTCAAATTCAAGTAGGACCAAAAAATTTACAATTTTATAATGTTAGTTAATTTTAAGAAAGGTTTTTTTTTTTGTTAGTTCAAATAAAACCTTATTATGAACCGTTACAGTAGCACTTGCATACTATGTACTTTAGTAATTGAAATGACTGGGTATTAAACAGATATTCACCCTGAACCTACCCCTAAACTTATTATCTTATTACTTTCATGTCAGTAACATAAAGTGTACTAATTAAAATTGCAGAAATAACGGGTTACAATTTATTTTAAAGTGTCTTTGCTACAATGTAATTATATAAATAATTACAATATGTGCTTATTATATAATTTGGGTTAGGATTAGGTATTTAGGATTGGTTGCTTTTAATCATGCATAAATACAATTGTTATTATTATTGTAAGTAAATGTAAGATGTGTAAAAATTACGCAAAAAAAAGGTGTTACCAAATATGAAATTAATGGTTAAAATGTGAAATTATGATAGAAATATTACCTGAATTAAATATAAAATAAATGCATATAGTTTGTTTTATTAATGTGTATTCTCAAGTACCATATTTTGCAAAATATCTCAAAAAGAAATTTTAAAACTAATTGATAAAATTTTGTCACACTTTACTTTAAGGTCCAGTTCTTACTAAGAACTGATTAATACCTATGAATTTGCCTCAATAAACTCCTAATTTGCTGATTATTAATAGTTAGTAAGGTAGTTAAGTTTGAGCCTGTCCCCCAACAAAAAACGACCATATAGGTCGTTTGTGCAAGCACCTTATTACGACCTATATTTACATTTTATAGTTAAGCGGCCTCTAGCGGGCGTAAAAATAATGACAGTATCGCCTTGCGTCTGTCGTCATGAAATGACGTATAATGTCATTACCAATCAAAACGTACGTTTATTTAAATGCAATGTGTGGACTTTTTACACCGATCTCACAGTAATTCATACATATTTTACTAGGTGGCTTATTCGTTCGAATGACCACACCTAACCCCACCCCTAAACCTAACCCTCACAGAAATCATGCTAAATTTTGATTTATTGAGTATATACATTTTACGTGCACATCCGTTCTCTGGGATCGAACCCATGATAGCATGATTACATATCAAGGTATTACGCAATAATCTACCAACTGAGCTACACGTTTCGCAAATCACAGTGCAAATAAAAGAGTACAAAACATTAATATGAAAACAACCTTTTGCCGATAGGGGCGCAATTGTAGTATACGCTCTGGTGGGTCGTATTTCAGGGATTTGGACAAACGACCTATACGAGCGTATTAGTTGGAGGACAGGTTGTTAAGTTTAGGTATGGGGTAGGGTTAAAGGAAAAGGGTTAAACTAACTAAATTTTATATCACATTGCAATAAACAATTTCTGCCTAGTAAAAAGTCCCAAATTTGATCATTATCCATTCCAGTCAATAAAGTCTAAAGTTTACTCTACTCTGGGCTCCCTGTATGTCTGGATGGGCTTCCACCACCGCTCATGTCCAGGGGCCCTTGGTACCAAGGGTAAGGGGCCTGTCAGTGGGTGGTAGAGCTTAAATGGTCCTGAGAGTCCTTGTTAGCAAAGAAGCAGCAATATAAAAGAATAGTGTTTGAAGAGGTGAAAGATCGTACTGTCAGGACAAGCATAAATCTAGAAGAATCCAAGGTTTATGTGCACAGTGCCGCTTTTGCCTGACCTCAAACATAGGCCTTTGTGTTCGTTCTTAAAAAAAATTTTTTATGGTGGAGAAATGCTGAATTTTTTTGTTTTTTGGTGGTTTTTTAGAGCTATTTTTAAAACCACAGTTTACATTGGAATTACATCAAGTCTTGACCCAACACAGTATCAACATTTTTGCCACACTTTAATTTGGGGACCAATCCTCTTGATTAACTAACTATTAACTATGACTTTTGTCTTCTAATCTATTAATACAAACTTCTAATTGGCTGTTTAGTAATAGTTAGTAAGATAGTTGTTAAGGTGGAATAAGTGATCTAAAATATAGTCATGCAGAATGAGACACTGTATGTGCTTTATAAGTAGCCTACTAATAAACAGTCAATATGCTAGAAACATGCATGCTAATAAACAATTAGTTAATGATGAGAACTAGTCCCTAAACTAAAGTGTTAGTTTATTAGTATTAATAATTATTATAATTAACTAAACCACATATTTTAAATCAACAACAAAATATATCAGAGGCATTTTTTATCACTTGCTTATTTAATTTGCTGTCTTCTGCACTCTGCATGATTGCATATTTATTTGCATTCAGCATTGTTTATCCCTGCTGTGACCCCATCAGAACAGACTGCTTTCACTGTGACCCACCAGTTCATAACCACTGCTTTAGACGTCTCTCAGCATCAGACTGTTCAATAAAACTAATGAAGAGTCTTACACTTCACATCAAACCATAGCCAAGGAGATATTTGGCCAAGAAACCAAGAGTTTGAGAGCCACTGGACCTACACATGTACGTGTTTTTCTCTTTAAAACTCGGAAAGTTACTTGCTGCGGTGTTTTAGACTAAGATCAACTGATTATCTTTGAACCAAAAAGCTGAATTTTTGTAGTTGAACAGACAGTCCACTTTTCCCAGATGGATTCTACTCTTCTCATTTCCCATCATATGTCAGCATTCACTGTCTGTTAAGTATTGAGGGAGAGAGGAAGTGGAAGGTGGAAATGGCCCGAGGTGCGGGTGACCTCAGGTTTTTCAGTCAATAAAACACGGCACATGCTTTAAAGGCCATTTACACACTCCCTCGCTCTCACAAATGCTTAACTTGACATATTAACATCTCATAATGGACACATGAACACAGACACTCTTGAACATTTGCAAGCGGTTGTTATGTAGTGAAATGTGTTGCCTGGTGGGGTTTGAACATTTTTAATGCCCAAGTTTTATGTCTTTTTTCCCTTGCACTGCCCGAGGTGCTCAGTACCGAACGGAGTAAACTTCCTCTGCTTATTCTCTGTGCAATGAGGCAAGCTATTTAACCATTTACAAGTGTGTGTGTGCGAATATCTCTCCACGTACACACAGCTGGTCACAAGGTGTGAGCTGGGGCAACTGTGGGTACCTAGGCTAGGTAAACAGTGATGGCTTTTCTTAACTTTCTCTCTCAGTCCAACAAAGCCAGACAAGCACATGGCCTCACATCTGGAAGGGTTTGCCAGAGAACCTTCATTCACTTGCAGTTGTTTGAGTACTTCAAGAGGCCACACTCTTACTGGGTCCTGTTTATGCCAAGAAACACAAAATCATTGAAAACATTACACACACAAAAAAAAAGACTTGTGCATTATAACATCATTAATAAGTGAACAGGAATTTAATATAAGGCAGAGCTTAATTTTAAGGTGTACTTGTTACACACATTACATGTACTTACTATTATAATAACAATTAATTATGCATAATTACATGCAAGTAACCCTAGGCCGAACACTAATCCTAACCCTAACCATATAGTAAATACATGTATTTAATAAATATTACTCTGTATATGTATAAATACACTGTAACAAGGACACCTTAAAATAAAGTGTAACCAAAAATATTAAGTGGTAACATTTATTAGTAACACTTCCTAACTGTGTCCTTGTTACATATTTCATGTTTACTATAGTAATAACAATAAATTATGCTTCATTACAAGAAACTATACCTAAACTTATAGAAAAGTTCATAAAATAGGGCCCAATGTACTGTGTTAATAAAGTATTTTAAAGATTTTTAAAGGATTTATTATTATTATTATTATTTATTTTATTTTATTTTTTAATTATTATTTTATTATTTTTATCATATATTTATTTATTTTTTTACATGTGTTTTACCTGTATTTTGAATTACACATTGCATTGTGTTTTGTTTTTGTGTTAAAGGAAATATCCAAATATTATCCTGGCAGAATACTACCAATACACTGAAAAAAAAAAAAAAAAATGTTCAGAAAATCAGAAAATCTGAAATAGGCTAGTATTTATAGTATTTTCTAGTATAGTATACAGTATACTCCAATAACTATTTTTTACAACTTAAGGATTTTTTTTTTTTTTTTTTTTTTTTTTTTTTTATGTTATTAAACTATGTTTTACTGGCTAATGTCCTGGCAGAAAATTACAAATAAATTTTTTTTCATACTAGTTTTTTATTATTATTATTATTATTATTATTTTTAATTTGGTAATTTGGCAAGAGTGGTAATTTTCTGTGCCCTATTTAACTGATTAACAAATTGATCTATGTTAATGACATTTTAATGACATAATCCTTGTTGTAAAATAAATACAGTACATTAAGAATAAAATCTGGGACATATGAGCTGTGTTCTAGCAGGTTTGTCCTGTGATAAAATCTTAATTGTTGGTCTGAAGTGCTGGAATAGCAAAAGTGCCAGAAAACCCGAATGTTTGCAATGTAATAATTAAATGCTTGACAACATTTAAGATTTTTTTCCCCCTCAAAACATAAAACATGAAACAAAATTTGAGGAATGAATGCTCTATCCTCAATTTTTCCCAACAAATGACACTAAAAGGAAAATATTTCATGCGGGCATGATGACTAAAGGCTCTAACAGATCGGCAGGAAAAAAAAAAGTGTGTGCATTTTCTGACAGCAAATCCACTTGTTGTAGATGTTAATATGTAAACCACACAGGCCCCCGTGGCCCCCGCGGTAGCACTGGGAAGAAAAAAGCCCCTTAATGTGATGCAATCTCTGTTGAGCTAATCTCTAACCAGAATCAAAGCAAGAGGAGGAAAAAAACCACTGAGGGCTTTGAACAAGCAGCACCAAATGGTGTGTGCAATTAATCTCAGATCCTCCAGCACAAAAAAAGCAATTTGTATGTTAAAGAATGGGAGTAGTGGTCCGGCGGTTCTGCCGAGACGCCAGAGATGACCCCGCAGGTACCCACAGCACCAATCTGTTGCGTGCTAAACACTGGCTTTAATGAGGAGCCATGTGCTTGCTCCATGTGAAGAGACTGCTGTCTCAGTCGGCTAGAGAGGAGAGCGCTTTCTCATTCACACACACGCACACACACACAGTGCAAATCCAGAGCCCCGTCTTTTGTCATCCATTATCTCCATAAGCATGCGTCTCCCCTGGCTGCTGTCACCCGTCCGCTCTGGTGGTCAGACAGATGGTCACGAGTACTTCTCCACCCGTACACTCCAAACCACACACACACTAGTTTCCCAAACATCGCCTAGACATCTTCACTTTCATTTTCTGTTATCCAAAATGATACAAATAAGTGTTCAGTGCACTCAGAGTCTTTGTGTTGAGCTGGACAGGTTTTCTTTTTGAATATAATATTGCTTTAAAGATACAGATGGCAAGAACTGGCATGTGCCTCTTGAAATAATCCAGCATTAGGGTTGATTTCTTCATGCAAAATGCCCAGTTAAGAGCTTCTCTGTGCTTCAGATCTATTTTAGCAACAAGAGCTGCCCTCTTAAAGAGAAAGGCCTATTCTTGAGTTCATACAAAAGAAAAGAGCCTGACAACAGCTTTCAAAATGCTACTGCCTTCACAGAAATCATGTCAGAAAAATGTATATATATATATATATATATATATTATATATATATATATATAGATATATATATTATATATATATATATATATATATATATGAACTAGGGTTATTAGTTAAACTAATAAAACTCAATAAAACTTAGTAAACCTCAATAAAAAAGGAAAAATGTTACCCAAAATAAAATAATTTAGTTTAGTTGAACTTCAAACATATAAAACAAAACCTGCTAAATTTATATAAAAAAACACAACAAAATTGCTTAAACTTAAATGAATTAAAATGAAAATAGAAAATATATAAATACAGACTGATTGAAAATAAAAACTGTATTAGTATTGCAAACGACCTGTTTTTACTTTAATATTTATTAGTAATTCATTCATTCATTTACTGCATTCATTAGTGTTTTTTATTGTTATTATTTATGGCAATATCATAAAGAGGCAAGGGTTTGCATTGCATTAAAGAAATAACTTACCGATCTAATGATCCAGTCAGACATTCTTGGATTAAAGGTGTACATTTTCACTCACTTAAAATGTTTTAATAAAAAGTACTTAATACATTTTTTTATTTTTAATAAAAATGCATTTTTGACAACTATGTTTTTTTTTTTTTTTTTTTTTTTTTTTAAATCATGCATATGTATTATATTTTATTTATTAGTTCTGATTTTTTTTTTTTTTTTTTTTTAATTATGGTCTCACTTGTTCAGTTACATAAAGTCCTGCAGATTTAGAATGACATGATTGTAAATAATGCTGTATTCGGGTGAAATAACACTTTTAGAGGATTGTTGATCCTGTGGTGCATAAATAGCATTGACAGGATGGTCATTTTCTCAGTTTTCAGAACACTTGGTCTTTTTTTTTTTTCTTCTCTCTCTCTTTATTTATCTGTTGCATGCCAGGCAGGGTATAGCAACCTGGGCATAACGCTTCAACACGATATCATGCTACATGTAGTGGCATATTAGTTAATATTTAATTCATTACCATGATGCAGAACTCTGCTTAGATCTCACCCAAGAAATTGCAAACAGACATCTCACAATCTGTTGTGCTAGCATCACATACAGCCCTAGTATCCAATACTTTTATTATTTGAATGCGTTTGAAAACAAAATGTTGAGACAAACAAATAACACTGAATTATCGTCCAAGCCTTGCTAACAACTGACATTTCACAGCATATGTTATTAATGTTTGACTCTTTATGTAGGCATAGCTAGTTTTATAGGGAATAAAAGCCATGTTTGGATCACACAAGTACAAGGAGGCTCAAATAACTATGTTGCATTTCTCTTGTCCTGAGCATAACATAACACCAGTCCCACCCATGAAGACCAATAAAAGCATTGCAGCGGATAAGAGGGTTTTTCCCGCGCTATCAGACTTAAGCCGTGCTTTGATGCGGTGAGAGAGGGAGATGAGAGCAGTCTGCCTTGAGAAAACACAGCGGAGGTGTTTCAGGATTCACCAGCATTAGAGAGGAAAGCTTGTGAAAACAAGCCTCGGGCAAAAGCTGTTTAGAAATTGTGCGTGAAATTGGGAACAGAGGGATCAATGAGAACATAAAAAAAAGAATCAAAGTCACTCACACACACAAACACATTACCGACGTGTGAGCCAAGTGAGCAATGATTGGTCTTTATTCACATGCAGAACAGAATACATCGCATGTTTACCATGAAGAATAAATGGAGCAATGCTTTTTTAGTCATGTTTAGTTATATGATTTGCTTTACAAAGCAATAATGGTTTATTCTTAAAAACAAAAGCTTGTGTAAGGCAGTTAGCATTTATGCTCCAACCCATTGTGTAATGCACATTAAACTTTAGATTTTTTTATTTCCTCTTCCTGTTCCCCATCATTTCCTGTCTTCTCTCTTTGTCTTGCAGCTATTAAATAAGGAGCAAAATCTAAATAAATAAAATGAAAAAAAGAAAAAAAAGAAAGTTGTAGTATTTATTTAAAAAAAATGTTTTGATTATTAATAATTTAATAATAATAATAATAATAATAATAATAATAATAATAATAAAGATTTAAGATTCTGCACATTTTTGTCTAGTAATTTAGGTCTCTCTTTTAGGTCTCTCTTTATACTTTATATTACATACAGTTTTTTGCCAACCCAACCTCATGAAAAAATTCAACTATTTTACGAGGTGACATTTCATATGATTTCAAACAATAGGATTCATAAATGTAAAAAAAAAAAAAAAAAAAAAAAAGTAAGCATGAAGGTCCTCCACAAAACCTAACCAAATTCATACAAATTAAGTCCAAAGTATATTTTGGCCATCCGTGTTCCATTACAATGTAATTACAATGCAACAACATGTATGTACACAATCTCATGGCATTTCATAACTATTTTACAGTTGCTTATTTTATTTCTACAATCACGTTTCTACACGATTCACACCATACAAACTAAATGAAATAGTAATATTTTCTTGTGAGATTGGGTTGTAAGCTTTTAAGTATCAAATAATTTTTTATTTTTGAGCGCAAGTACTCATTGTAGCTGTTGAGAACACATATAAAAGAAAAGAAAATATAACACAAACACAACTATCAGTAGATAATTAAGACAAAAAGTAGTTAGCTTTTTACAGTTTTCCAAGAATTTACTGGAAGTCAAACATTAGAGGAACATATCCATAGTTAACACTTCTAAGACACCTGTGTAAAAATAAGGAGAACTGACTTCATACACTCATAAAGTAATGCATTTTACAGGATTGATATGATGGACAGACTGCACTTTTTTCATGCCCATCTATATAAGCCAGTGCTCAATATTCACATTTTAATATGTTGTTTGTGTAATAGCAGTGCAGTGTATATGTGCGGTTGGTGTGAAGAATGTAACACATGGTGTTTTGAGCATTTGTAGACACATACACATGTTTAAAGGCACCTGTCTGGGCTGAGTTACAACAAGGTTCTCTGGTTTCGGTGGGGTACATGCTCCTAAACCCGGCTGTAAACGCTACAGGATTAGCCAATCTGCATTTGCACCTTCTTGTCTTTCTTTGAGGGTGACGGCAGCAGGGAAATGTGCAACTCTGGTGATACATCAGACTTATATTTCTGTAGACCTGTATTGCGCTTGCCTTGCAAGTTCACATCCCATTGACTCTTGTATAAAAAAAAAAAAAAAAATGTAACTATCAAATATATTTTATATGTATTCAGGTTTTTGCAAATGTATAGTAACTCATGTTAACTAGCTTTAAGGTAAAGAAAATGGATGTAAATAGTTAAACGTGAGATTTTGGTGTTCCTCATTAAATCAGACTCTGTGAATGATTAAAGGCTTGTGTCATGGATGGATGAAAAGAACTCACCTCAACCTTCCAAGGATAGGTGAAAGAAACCGTTCGTCTTATTATCGTGAACTTATCATGTTTTCACGCACTGGCTGTCTCCAGACATGCTGTGAGAACCAGAAAGATTACACTCATTTCCTCATTTACTGGCTCCATTTCTTTTTCACACAATTACAAAACCGAACCGAGTACAAACTCTGCGGTCAGCTGTTAGAGTGATAATCACATTTATGTGACTAGGAAACAACACTGAAAACACGTTGAGGTGAAATATTCTTCTTCCCTCTGATCTCACGCTTCTGCCACTCAATAGTCAGACGTAAAGGTTAGATTTTCCAGAGCTGTTCCTCACTCCGACCAAGACACAAATATCCCTGTCTGATGTGTTTTACACAGGACGTGTCGAATGCAGTCTAAGGGCTATACCTCACTCGCCAAGCAACAATTCAACTTGTAGACATGAAAATTCCTTGCATTCACACTCTCTGACACCACAGCTGACTCTCAGAAATACACTATCTTTGTGTCTGTGAGTTAAATTTTACATATATATTATACATATATATATATATATATATATATATATATATACATATTATGCTTGGGTATATTTTCATTTATTAAAGCCTTTTCTAATGCAGATTCTAGTCCAGAATAGATTTTTTTTGTGTGTGTGTGCTGATGACTATGCGAGAACATCTTTGCTTACAAATTCATTTAAATATGAAGGTACTGAGTTTGGACGACATAATTGTTCAAACACAAGTCTCAGTATTTTGCTGGCATCTTCTGACTTTTAAAAAGCAACTGAAATCATAAATAGGATGATAGCAATGCATGCAGCAGAAGATAACATAAAATACACTTCCAAATACAATAATATAATGTGAAATTATTAAATTTCAAGCACATTAGACAGTACAGTAGTATTGGGTTGCTGATAAAATAGCTGTAAATAAAACAAATATTATAAGATAAGAGGATTTAAAACAGGGGAGAGAGAGAGAGAGAGAGAGAGAGAGAGAGAGAGAGAGAGAGAGAGAAAAAAACATGTTGTTTCTTTGCAATTGTTTGTGAGATTTATAGCATTTTTAAGTGATAATTTTTCACCCTAAACTCTAAAAAGGTGTAGAAAACATTTGAATTCAGATTAAATTTTACAAATAATTACAAAGAATCATTAAAAGCAACTCATTAAATTAAACTTGAAAGTTAGAAGCAGAAAGATTGAAATAGTATTTTCTTATAAAAAATTTACAATTACTATTATTATTATACAGTATACACATTTTAAAGTGTATCTGGTTGCTCCCATTTTTTTTTTTTCCGCTTGTAATCAAAAAATCTTCCTGTTGTCATAAATAAATTTTTCATGCACAAATTTCCCATGTAGATTCTCAGTTACAGTATATTATGAATGTTTTAAGTTGTGAATAAAATAATGATTAATGTTCATTTTAAAAGAAAATTACAAGAAAAAAAAAACACATTTAATTGAATGTGTTACTTGACGTTTCTTTGCAATTGTCTGTGAAATTTGTGAAATGTAAAATGAAGTTTGAATATTTTAAGTCACACAAGGATGTCAACTTTTCCAATGTATTTAATGTCTCATAATTTGCATGAGGCAGTGCAAACAAGCAGTGAAATGTGGCGTTGTACTGGCGGATATGTGGAGTCAGGCCTGCAGCAGCTGTGATTGAGCTCCGCTCACTGATGTGTGTTATTGCTGTCTGAGTTAGTCACTGTTGCCCAGCAACACACCTGTCAGGACGGCCAAGAGTTTACCTGAGCTTCCTTCACAGCACACATGAAACACAGAGTGGACAAATGCTCTTAAACAGCCCTTTCTCAATGTTTGTCCTCTGCAATGTGTGTTTTAGTCTCATTTCATGATTTGCAGCCAGAACAAAATCCCTAAAGCAAAAAGAAAACACCCAAATGCACACACACACACACACACACACACACATATACATGTGTGTATATATATATATATATATATATATATATATATATATATATATATATATATATATATATATATATATATATATATATATATACGTGCGTTTGGGTGTTTTCTTTTTGCTTTAGGGATTTTGTTCTGGCTGCAAATCATGAAATGAGACTAAAACATTTGGAACTGAACAATCAGTCTAGTTCTACCGATTTCAAAAATGTTTACATGTTGTTTCGTGCTCTTTCATTTGACCATACAGACAACAGAATTATTTCTTATTATTTGTTAAAAATATCTATATAAATAATTGTATTCATTTAGTCTAAGGCCTGTCATTTATTGTAGTGGTAGAGTCTTCATCATCTCCAAACACATCTTCATAGATGCATTTTATTATTATTATCTGTAGAAAACATTTATTGCTATACTGTATGACAGTGAGTGCCAATGGTCAAAAACATGAAATATTTATAAAATATCTGTCTACAGGAAATATAGTCTTTTTGCTGGTTTAAGATGTAATCATCATGTATTGTTTGATTTAACATGGCATATTTCACCTTTCTTTCTTTATTTTAAACAAAGTAATTCCAGCAGTATATTGTACACATGTGATGTTATTGTACTGAGGGTAATAAAGTATTAATTGGAATTTATGGCGTAAAATGTTAATGTGTTTGTCTTTTTTTTTTATCCACTTCATTAAATCCACTTCACTTCGATTAAATCATTTGTCTTGAAAGCTGCTGTAATTACACATGAAAATGAATTGACAAAAAATGATTCAAAAACAAAATGAATAAACATTTAAAAATAAAAACCATGCAGCCTTTCAATGAATGAGCATCTTTGCAATGATTTATTAATTTCTCGAGTGAGTATAAAATATATTAAACATTAATAATGATCAAATTAGGGATATATTTGTTATTTCAAGATCTTTTCCACCTGAGTTCTCCAAGGTCTCGCTGGATGAACAATGTCAAGATTAAAAGCAAATGCAGAACCAATTTTGAATTATGGTATTCTAACAGTTTTGCTGCAATATGAAAACAGATTAAAATATTTATCATTATATGTTTAGAAATAGTGATGCATGAAAGGAAACAATAGCATCTAATTTAGACGCAGAACTGAAAATTATAAATTAACACACACACTGCGATATTTTGAAACAGAAGACATTTTTCATTCACATAATAAATACATTTTGCATTACCATTTTGAAACTTTTGCATCATTTTATTTGGTGTGAGTGGGGGGCAGGGTGCATTTTGAGTATGTACATCATAAATATTTTTTTTCCAGAGTTTCTCTCACTCAGAGAAAAAACAGCTTTCCAAACAGAGCCAGTTTCTTATAAATACATGAAGAAGGAGTGAGGTACGGGGGAGAGTCTGTCAGAAAATTCCCCCTTTAATGTCCATATCAGACTTGAACTCCTCCAGTGTGGAACCTCAATACACCAAACAGCAGCTCGACTCAAAGCCCTCCAGCACCGCAGCAGTCAATCACTCATCGGGCCAAAAACACATTTCCAGACCTTCTAATCGAACCAGCGCAAGAGTCGTCATTTAGTTCATTTCTATTATTGTTCCATTTGTTTGAATAAAATCAGATGTGTTTCATAATTGCATAATCTCAGTTTTCATTTTAAAGGCTGACATGTTAGGGGACAAAAAAGGTTCAAAACATTTGTTCAACTTAATAACCCAATTATGTGCTCAACCGATTTCTTCAAAAAAAAAAAAAAAAATAATAAAAATAATAAGAAAAAAAAAAAAAAGTCTCAAAAGGAATCTTCAAGCCTTTGACTGAATTGGGTCCAAACACAGATGGACAGCATATGATACTACAAAAAGTATCCCAGTACACAAATGAGCTAAGATTCAATCCAACAATAACCTTAAACAATTATAAATTAATGCTGCATTTTGCATTAGACTTGGTTGTTAATCTCTGGTACATTAGCATGCTGCTTCAATTTTTCTTGTAATATTAAAATGTATTTTCCCCAGTGCCACAGATGGGCTGGTTAAAAAACACTACTGCTGTGTCTCAAGTACAGAGGGCAAATGACTAAAACCTGAATGGAATTTGAGGTCATGGATGTAAAATTGTTGCATTAAAAAAACAAAAAAACAAAACAAAAAAAAAAAACAACAACTAATGAACAAGAAATAAAAATCCCACAATTTCAATTTGCATGTAGCTTAACCACAAAGTATTGTGACCCAACAATTTAGTAACCCAAATCCAAATGTGAACTATAGAAAATAAAATAATTTAAATACATCTGCTGTGTAGATTTGTGAAACCATCATATCACTGTGCTTTTATGAGATCATGTAAAGATTCATGGTTCTCATTAAATCTCTTACTTTGAGAATTGATTTGGACAATCTCCATTCATTCAAGAAGCTTATAATAGTGGTTAAGAAAAAAAAAGTAATAATCAGGTATATAAAGTATTTGACAAACAAACTCTTTTATGGAATCTCTTCTCTGTGAACAGATGATCAAATGTTCCTTTCACAGATATCAAGAACTCACAAACTGCAAAAGTATTTTTTTTTTCATGTTTTCCAGTAAAAATATCTAAACATCCTTAAAATAAGATAAATTTACTTATACAAAATGACATAATATAAGATTTATTTACTTTCTTTTAGCTTTTTTTCTGCTTAAACATAAACCTAAAAAATATCTTAAGCAATTTTGCTTCTTAAGTAAATGTATGGTTTAAGGATGTTTAATTTCTTTACTAGGAAACAATAAAGAATTGAGAAAAAAGCATTTGTAGAAACGAAAAAAAAAAATTAAAATAAATCTAATCAGAAATTCTAGGCTAGCTCGAGTGAGAGGGTGAAGCACTGGGTGGCGGTTCATGATTTGATAAGCATCAGCTGCCGTTGGTGATAATGACGGAGGTGCCTTTATGGCCCGGTGTTTGTTCAGACTGCATGCGTAGATGAGTGGCCATGTCGTAGTGGGATGAACCTGAGCAACCCAGGGAGTATCCTCTAAAGCTGTCTGCCTCGTACAGATGTTCTAGTGCGTAGCTGGTGAGCGAGTAGGCTGTGTGTTTTTCCAGGTACTGGCGGGGGTGTGAGGGGTATAGCGCTGGAGTCGGAGAGACAGCACATGTGCCCGTCAGGGGCAGCGGCTGCTGGTGTTGTTGAGAAGAGGAGAGCTCGCTTTGTAGGAAGTCTTTACTTTTACCCAGTCTGTCAGGGATGGGGCTGCTGAGACGGGACAGAGGAACAGGGCTAGGGGTGGGGCTTATAACCTGAGCCGGTCCCCGACACAACACGCTCTGCAACGCTGACTGGGGAAAGTCGGTACTGTGAAACGACGAGCCGTGGCTCTTGGCCAGACCGTTTGTAGACTCCAAAGGTATTTCTGGAGGAGCCTTCCTCAACTGCAGACGACTTTCCTCTTCTTTGATCATCTGTTGCGTGGCTCGAATCAACGTCTCAATCTTGCTGGGCTCCTGGGGACTTGCGTGGCATTGGTCACCACGGTATCGGTCGCCTGAATCGCTCGTGTCAGGTGAGCTGACAACGCTGTCCTCGTCCCAGTGACCCCTCACTGCAAGGGGGAAAAACTGTTACCATGAGGAAACAAACACAGTTCAAGGAGCAAAAATTAACAATGTTTTTCTTTGGATAAAGTCAAGGGCTTAATATACCAGGGGTGTCCAAACTCGACCCTAGATGGCTGATGTCCTGCAGAGTTAAACACACCTGAACCAGCTAATCAAGGTCTTTCTAGGCATACTAGAAACTTCCAGACAAGTGTGTTGAGGCATGTTGGAGCTAAACTCTACAGGACACTGGCCCTCCAGGATCGAGTTTGGACACCGCTGCAGAAGACCAAATTTGTAAACTACCATCTATAGCAAGGACCTCCAGCCCTTCTCCTAGAGAGGTATCATCTTGCTTATTTTAGCTCCAATCCCAATCACACACAGCTGAACCAGCTAATCACAATGATACTTGAACATTACAGGCAGGTGTGTTAAAGCATGATTGGAATTAAAGCCTGCAGGAAAGTAGCTCTCCAAGAGCAGGGCTGGAGACCCCTGGTCTATAGACAGATGAGTCGAGAATTATTCAGTTCTTCAGCTCTTATTTATTAACAAATGAGAAAATTGGTTCTTATAGGTCATTGTTTTAGTAGGGTTTTTTTTGTTGTTGTTGTTTTTTTCAGAATGCTCCTGCCTATAATCTTTTAATTTGTTCTAACCTGCTTTGATGTAGAAAGGATTCGGTGGAAGGCCAAAACATTTTGTTTCTGGTCAGAATGAACCAAAATGAAAAACATTTGGTTTCTAACCACAGATCCACTGAAAGAAACATACCTTGCAGGCTATGGATGGAGGTGATGTGGGGCATCACACCTTCGAAACTGTCCCCGTTCTCGGACGAAGACTTGGGTAACGGGAGGACAGAGCGGGCTGCGCCCCACCACGCCTCTCGCCCGGGCTGAGGGGTGCCCAGGAAGTATCGGCCAGCCTTACAGCGACCCCTCTCGCAGGACTCAGAGTGAGTGTGGCTGTAGAGGTCGCTGGAGGTATGGTGGTCGTCTGTCAGCGGTAGGCCGTAGCAGAGCGGCCGTGGTTCTGAGAACTGCCGGTACACACATGAGGAGTCTATGCCTTCACACTGCTCCAGAAGCTGAGGAGATGCAGAGTCAGTGAGTGGGCTCCCTCCCCATGGGCTATCCTGATCTGATTCCGAGCGATCTGTGGGGAAACCCGGATACTGCACAAAAAACAAATATGCATTAATACAGTGTTTCCTCAGCCTGTTCCTGGAGGCACGCCAGCACTACATACACTGGATGTCTCTCTTATCTGATCCACACATTTCATGTCTTGGAGATTCTACTAATGTGCAGATTCAGGTGTATTTGATTAGGCTGAGTCGAAAAATGTGTAGTCTTGAGGTGCCTCCAGTAACACGACTGTCCTACTTTCTCCAACGGGACTGTCCAACTTATAACTTTATCAGGGCAAAGTTGTGATTTACAAACATATAACGTGACGCTGGATCAACACCCAACATTCCTATCATCCAATCAGAGTCCTACATATATCCTCAAACTTACCTCAAACCTACCCTTAAAATTATAGTGCAGTGATTGCATGTTGTTCCAGGCCCTAATCCTATCCCTAACACAACACCTAAAATTAGAAGCCAATGGTTGGTTTATGGAAATGTTACTTAAGTAACGACTAGGCATGTCCTAGTTGTGTAAATCACATTTGAAGTCTTCCCAGCAACAGAAGACCATCCTATAGCTCCTAATATACCATTACCAGCCAAATGGAAGGCGTTTCTGTGATACTGACCTGTGAATAGGGAGAGAGTCTTGTTTTGGTCTTGGTACGGGAGACTCTGCTTTTGCCAACTCTTCTGTTCTCGCTGATGGGGTTGGATGGGCTGTTGTAGGTGAACGAGGGTTTAGTAGACGTAGCCTGATCTAAGGACAACTGTAGTCCTTTGTACTCTGTGTCCCTGTTGGGGAATGACAGCAACATTGAGCCTCGAACCTAACCAGGTGTGCAACTACACTGCTTATCTTGGTATTACGGTTTACTGGTGCATTTTTCCTTTTCATGTTAACCACTCAGAGAAATGTAGGGTCAGGCTTTTTCTTTAGATGCTTCAGGCTCCATGCTCATTTGTGAAGCAGTGTGTGAGGAAGACTCAAGGACAGAAAATGAATTGCATTGTTTCTCCTGCAGGATTGGAACAAGGCTCCTACAAACATATGGCAGAGGGCTGGAGGCTCTGTTCAAATACACAGTGAGATTAAGAGCTATGTCTGGCTAAATCAAACCCACACAGGGATCACCACATAAGGCATAACTAGGAAATGGGAATTGATTTCTCAGTAAAGTGCTGTATGGATTTCTGTTCCCAGTGATGTATAACTTTCAGAAAACGACGGCTAGAGCGTATGCTATCCAGGCGCCGACGCCAGCTTCCCTCCTGAGGCCTAGAAGCCTGGCTCAGACAGCACGCAGACTAATGGGATTGCATGCAGATGGCAACATCTTGGAAAATGCACTCGCAGATCCACGGGATCTCATGAAGTTGATGCCGTTATTGTACGCTCTATGTAAATACAGAGTTTTTCTGAGGTCAAGGCCTGTCTTTAGAAGCCAAAAGCCTTAAGGTGATCCAACAGGTTGGCCGGTGTCAGTGGTTTAGCACATACACACAATTTCATTCAGCTCAGCCACCATTCTCTCTCTCTCTCTCACACACACACAACCTCATTTCACACCTCACAGCCCGTGTGAGTAGATTCTGATAACACCACGATAAGACGCCAGACATATCCACCTCGCTTCCTTTTCTCACTAGAATAGCTGTGCATTTCTGAATGAGAGCACATGTGGAGAGGTTAAACAGGAAACAGATCTCGTACTCGTGAGGTCTACACTGCAACGCACACTTTTAAGGAAATCATTCTTCTCAAGGAAACTGAATCATGGATGATGGTGGAGAATATCACAAAAAAAAAGAGAACTCCATTCATGGACACTCTTAGCAAGCTGTGAGCTATAAACACTCATCATCTTTACAGTCTATTAATTAAACCTCATAAACACTTTTCCTTTATAGCTGTGGATGAAGAGCTATCTGACACTCGCGGGCTATTGGCAGACTGGCATATTAAAACCAATCCACTTTGTTTTAATGAAGGTTTTTATAGCACGCAATTCATTTACATCTGTAACAGATAGATAGCAAAGGAGGCAGAACGAGCCGGGCTGGGGGTGGGGGGGTTGATGCTCCAGATGCTGGCATCGCTTCTAATGGGCTCTCTGGAAGTGTGCGCACTAACGCTGCACTTCACTCTTCCATACTTCCCTTGTTTAAAACCGTAGTGTGAGCGATGGCTCCATTGCTCAATCCCACCTCATTCTTTCCAGAGAGTTCCAGTGGAAAAGTTCATTGTGGTAATGCACAGAGTTTGTCAGTATGAATGCATGACAAATAAATCACCCACATTCCCTGGCTCCCATGCAGTTTCTGTACATGCAGCTGGCATATTATATAAAGCAAGAACAGGAATGACACCCCGAACTGACTGATGAGCATCAGGGCAGCTTTAATTCGCTCGGTCACTGTCATGGCTGGACTTGGAAACACCATAAATTTGAACCTTAATGATATTGTACTGAACCTATTGCTAGTTGTAAGTCACTGAAAAAGGCCTTTTAGCTGTGTAATAGTGGAATAATGTGGACAATTCAACACAACTGTAGACAGAAGCTTTAAGAAATGATATGGGATACTACACTTTTGCCTAATACACTGCATGCATGTTAGTCATGTACAACTGGATTCAAGTATGTGTATGGAATTGCATTATTGAACAATTAGAGAGTATGCTGTAGTTTAGGTGGTAACACTTTAGTTAAGGCCAATTCTCACTATTAACTAGTTGCTTATTAGCATGCATATTACTAGCATATAAGCTGTATATTAGTAGTTATAGAGCACATACAGTATTAATGCCTTATTCTGCATGACCATATTGTAGATCCCTTAATCCTACACCATACTTAAACTTAAATATTAATAAGCAGCAAGTTTTTTAAAAAAAATGTTGCAAGTACATTGATTATTTTGAAAATATAATTTGGCTTGCATATACACTACTGTTTAAAAGTTTTTTTTTTTGTTTTTGTTTTTCTAGAAATTTATATTTTTATTTAGATACAGTAGGACACATTCAATTGATCAAGACTGACAATAAAGACTTGTTACAAAAGATTTCCATTTCAAATAAATGTTCTTTTGAACTTTCTATTCATCATAGAATCCTGAAAAAACTAAACCATTTTCAACACTAATAATAATAAGAAATGTTTCTTGAGCAGCAAATTGGCATACTAGAATGCATTTCTGGGACACTGAAGCCTGCAGCAATGGCTGCTGATAAATTCAGCTTTGCAATCACAGGAATAAATTAGATTTCAAAACATATTAAAATAGAAAACAATTATTGTAAATTGTAATTACAAATACCTACTACACATCAGGGGGTTATATTCTTTATACAGGCTATTAATAATAGAAACAGTGGAGCACAAAAACTAGGGGTTACAATTACAAAAGTCTTCAAAAAATAAACTATGAAAATGATAATGAATACATAAATTGATAGCCTTGCATAGAAATCAGTGTTTATTATCTGAATTTAATTGATGACAATTAAACAACAGTGTATAAAGATCTCATGCAGTTTTGAAGATGCATATTTGAAGAGGCACGAAAAGCTTTACATAGTGTACTCACGTGAGGACGTAGTTGACGCTGACGATGCAGTGTGGTCTGGACGATCTGCTGTTGTGTACTATAGTAGCGTAACTCTGTACCCACACCCAGCCACCCTGCTTAGCCAGGAATCGGTAGTATTTGGTGGTGACTTGTCCTTTTACCAGCACTACAGAGAGAAAAACACGCGCAATCAATTAGAGAACATTTCTGAAACTTTCACTTCACATACGCTTCTTTTGCAAAACAAAATGAAAAAAACGATTCATTAATTTGTTGTTTATTTCCATCAGCAACATTGGGATATTTTTTCTTTTTTTGGGCCTCAGGTGTGGTTGATTTAATCTTTCTAATTCAAGAAAGCTAATTACTGCTTTCATTTGCATGTTTAAACCATAAACTGCCATTTCTCTTTCAGCCTAATAACTATTTATAGCAAATAATGTCAAATACTGTGTCTCTTAATAAGCTGTGTTGTGCTGTAATCAGGAATGTAATAAATAAAACAATAGATAATAGAAAATTGTATTTTTAAGGAATAAACGTGTAGAAAAAAAAATCATTTTCAATCCGGTTCACTAATTTAGTCACTAATAGATTGCATGTTTAATCTAAGCTCATGCTTATATCAGTATGTTGAGATCATATTCATCTCCTATAACATGGTATTATCAATTACCGCATTGTCAGTCATCACTAAAAGATGCTGTAAAGTGGACGTGACCAGAGGAATGAGGAAAAACAAGCCTAACTCACACAAGTGGTGCGCGCAGCGGAGATGGAAAGTGTCACAGCTGTGGACGTGATGATAAAGTGTCTTCTCTATTAAGTCTTGCGGCTCGTAGCCAGTGAGCTCTGCAACCCTGACAAACACAGAACACAGAACGGAATAACAATGGTGTTGGCGTGAGCACAAACACCTGTCCACACACTGGCACGTGCAGGAATGGGACAAATTTGGTTAAACGTAAGCCCAACGTGCAAACGTGCATGTGTGTCTCGCTAAACACAGCTGCATATGCACACAGAGAGCGGAATATGGATATATACAAATCTGCATTTACACAATCACAGAGGCACACGTGCACAAACACACAGACAAGAATTTGGTGCTTTGAAAATAATTTTATATATACAGTGTCCAAAGGTCTGAGATCACACTGAAAACTACAAATACACTTTTTAAATTTTCTTTTGTTTGTTTAAATAATAGTTATGTCATAAAGGGCACACATGCACAGACAAGAAGGTTCCGGGACCATACTGAAAATCTATTTTTTTATTTTATTTCATTCATTCATTCGTTCATTTAGAGGTTAACATTATGAAAAAAAAATATATATACATATTGAGGATTCTGATATTAAGCCATATTTGGTCTCTACGAAATAAAATGAATAACACACTGATGATTCCTCTCTCTTTTTTGGTCGCTTTTCAAATGCAAGTAAATTAGTGCCATCATGTACTCTCCTTTGTACAAAGATGATCTCTGGAACACTGGAGAACCTGCTCATCAGGTTTTGTTCATGGCAGCTTAAGTGTATGCCAAAGGGTGAAATGGCAAAAACATTGAGAGACATTTTGATATTCATGTTAAACTTGAATTTTCAAATGCCAAATTTTTATTTGAATTGTTATGCTGATAAAAATAAAAATGCAAAAAAATAAGCATTTTCATTCATTAGTCCCAGACCTTTGGTCCCCACTGCCAATATTATCAACACAGCAATATGTAGAAGCATATGAACACATGGTACCTGGAGTCCAGGAAAATGAGTTTCATGTCCAGGCTGGCTCTGAACATGAACATATTGCTGTGGAGCTTGATCTCGGTTACTGCGCTGGGGGGGAGAGAGTGACCAACAGCCACCAGACCCACGTTCTGATAACAGCCGTCAAACGGAGACATGTCTAAGCTGTACTGACGGACCTTCAGATAGCCGCTGCAGTGAATGACCTGTCGGAGATCATGGTCACACACACATCTGTATTATATTTCACTGCATCTGTGATCATCTCTATGCTATCTTATATTATGGCTTACATGTAAATATAATTTGCCTTGGCTTGCACATACATCAAAAGTCTATATATTTCTCATTGCTAATGTTTTAAAATATGATGCCTATTGGGCACAATATCACTAAATCTCTACTACACGATGAAGGAAGATATATTAAAAACTGCATATAATGAATATATTTTTATGCAGCTGTGGAGACTGTTTTATTAAACACCACACATAAGAGAGAAATGAAACCGTAATGGCTTACCTTGTAACCACCACACGTCAAGCCAGCGTTTCTCTTAGCAAGGACGCATTTCATTCTCAGGAAAAAAGATCTTTCCATTTCATATTCTAGAAAAAGAACAGGAAGCAGAAGACGGTGAAGGAGCAGTTTGAGGGTGAAGGTATGCAGGTGTTCAGTGGATGTCTCACCGTGGACGAAGTGTGAATGATACGGCTGGTGAGGCGTAAGGACTGCGGTCATCTCGTCGTGGTCTGCGGGGTGGATGTATTCATAAATGCTGTTCCCCGTCAGCTCTACCTGTTAAAATGGACTTTTGTCATTGCAGTCAAACAGTGGGACATAGGCTGAATATAAAAATAGGTTATAAATAAAAGCAATCAGCAGTACATAGGGAAATGTGCACTTTACCTGTGACAACCCCAAATGCACTGATGCAGTTTCAGAAATGTACATGATTTTTCCATCAGGAGCCACCACAAAAATGAAGCCATCCAAAGTCTAAAGAAAATTTGTAAAAATTAATGAATGCATTTATTTACATGAAGTAGTTCCTATATTATTTAAAGCATCATGAAAGCAAGATGGAGCAGAGGTAACATTCAGGAGATGAAATTAAGCTTTCATATTACAATAAATAAAAATGTAAAAAGATGCAGGAAGCAATTATGTATATATATATATATATATATATATATATATATATATATATATATATATATATATATATATATATATATATATAATGTATTTAAAGAGAATTAAAAAATATACAAACTAAATCTTCGCAAGAAACACTTGCAACGAATGACAAATATTGATATTTAGACGGCTGTAAAATGTAACTGTAAGACGAATTCTAAGTAGATCTATCAAAAATAAGTTTGAGAATTCGATACCAGAATTTTTAGAATATGAATTATTAGACCTAAATAATAACAATAATACTAAGCAAGTAAATAATTTTAAAGTGTTTACCTGAAGCAGATGTGATCCTATCTCTCGGCCCACATTGTCCAGAGAACTGGCTCGACTCACATGGCCCCAAGATTCCCCGAGACCTGCGGAACGTATTCATAAAAAGCACCTCAGATTATTACAATGAGGGAAAACATAATGAGCATTAAATATATGACAATCCATCGGGGTACTGAAAGAGCTCACAAAACCAATCTTAGCGCATAAAATGTCTCTCATATGAAATTCGTTTTGACGGGAAAAAATAATAAATAAAATATAAAAATCTACAACAGCACACAAAAAAGTACCACAACAAAAATAATAGTCTATCGTCATCTGCCGATCAGTTAGTCAATATTTTATCACCGAATCGACTGTAAACGCGCTGAATGCAAATGAGGAGTATTATGATGATCCCGTACAGGCGGAGAAACTCGATAAAGCAAACAATCTGACACACACAATCCTTATTGAAATGCAAATCACACGAAAACAAACATCAGATGAAAGCGAAAGCTCTGATTCCACTTTAATATTAAACAAACATGGACTCCGCGTTTATCCAGCAGAAACAATCACATTACTGCTCAGACAGCTCTCCGAAAAATAACCACATTCTTATAGTCAATAACCGCTCGAAAAAAAAAAAAAAAAAAACATATCCAGTGGAAACATGTTCTTATCAAACCGACAGATCATAAAAAAAAAACAACAACTTTTCTCTTGCTGTTTGTTAAAATAAAATGTGTTAAGATTAAGTTAGCGTGAAAGCCACAATTCAATCGACCACGGCTTTCTAATTAGCTACAGCTCATGATAATATATTTAGTTTATTAAATACTAGCTACTAATAATGATGATACTAAATATAAATAGTCGAAACAGTAATAACTGTTCTCAATAATAATAATAGGCTAATAATAATAATAATAATAATAATAATAATAATAATAATAATAATAATAATTGTTATTGGGCGGGACGCGCGTGTGAAGATCTTAATGCACGTCTGACCCAAAGCCGAAGGATCCGAAAAGAGAAGTTGTGATATTTCGCGGGGAATTGCTGGATCTGATTTTATTTGAATATCCGCGGTGCTCGTCACATAATAAACTTTACATAAGCGATAAGAGTGAAACACTTCACACAAAAGAATACATCACTGCATCTCTCCAGCGGAGATGTTTCAGTTGAACTAAACTTCAAATGAAGCTGAGCTTATATTAAAACTATTCTTCTGTTTCTGCTGTGAACACATTTCTTTAGGCGCTGCTGAGATTTTATTTTATATTATATTATTTTATTTTTTACAGGCCCGACATTTATTCCAGCACAAGGACCATAATGACTTTCCCCTCCAAACGAAATTACAATGCCTATGTTATTCTCTAACCTAAACAATAGTTATTAAAACGCTTTTGCCATTTTTAATTTTAAAATAACTCTAAAACAGATTTTACATCCAAAATGAATCGCTAAGGCCTTACTACGAATAAAAATCGTATTTTTATTCGGAAAAAAAATGAATGGGTAAAAAGGATGGATATATATATAAATATAAAAAAAAATGTGAGCGAAACCCCTAACAACAGTCTTACTAAAATGAATGAAATGCATAAAAACAGAAAACAACGCCTATTGCATGAAGTTAAATGATTAAACTGTGGAATTGGACAATTATTTGACAGCAGTGTCCCTCAGAGTTATTCTCTTCACAGCCGAGCAATAAATAACCACCATAAAACCACCTCCACCTTCCTTCATTTTCTAATAAAACTTGACTGTCTCATTTCCTCCAGCTCTACATGTGAGCTGTCTGTACAGTGACCTCGCTGACCTTTAACCCTGTTTCATTCACATGATATGTTTAAAAACATTTATTTACAATCTAATGAGTAAAGCACATGCTGCAGTCCCGTGGATGGTAAAGTGCTACACTTCAGTATCTATCCTATGGCAAGATGGAGAGAGAATGTATTTAAGCATATGCTTGTCTCTTCTGGCATATAGTACTTCAAGCCGAGAAAATGCATGTCATTCACACGGAAATAAATGTAGCAGTGTCTGTAAATGCTGTATTACTTCACTCATGTTTCTCAGTTTCTCTTTATTTGCTGTCAAACACGGAAGAATATTCGTTTCCAGACATACAGCAGATTTCAAACATGTTAACTATTATATTAGACCTACATAACATAGCCTACATCTAGCAGTAAATTGGCCTATCATTAAAATGAAAGAGACGAAAACCTAAACATGGATAAGAACACACAAAATACAAAATAAAACAGTCGCGCGCGCATGGGCGAGAATGCAGTTAAAAGGAGGACTGCCAAGCTGTTGATGGAGATGTTTTTAAACACTTTAAGGTTGTCTATTTTTTATGATATTATTCGTCAAACGATCAGTTTTAGCCTCCAGGAGCTTGTTGCTGATGAAATATCGGTGTTTATGTGTTTATGTGCTGAGTGATATCCAAAAACTCGCGATTCGCATTTGGCCTTTTTTATCGTTTTGTTTTTATTATTGGTGTTATTTATTATTATTACTATTAATAATAATTTCGTGTAGCCTATGCAGCTACTGATGTCACGTATGAAGAAGCGTCAGTCCGGTGATAATTGGCGCAGTTTGTCTTCAGTCACGCAGAACACAGAAGGTGGAAAATTACGCTAATAATCAGAATAATCAGTGTACATTCAAATACAGTCAGTCTCCTTGCTTTAATAAAACAGCCTATCAAATTCACCAAAAGTTTCTTTATTTAATTTTTATTTTACTTCATTATATAATACTTTATTTTATTATTTTATAATTGTATTATGCATTACTTATATATATATATATATATATATATATATATATATATATATATATATATATATATATATATATATATATATAGCCTATTTATATAAAATTCAAAAATATATTTGTTGCTTTACTAAAACAAAACAAAACAAAAAAAGAATATAATAAAAAAGAAATGCTCCGTGTTTACATATTTAAAAACGAACAGGTCTTCTAAAACGCTGTTAAAACGTCTTATTTATTAATGCCGCACTTTGATAATACGTTTGATATGATTTCGGTTCTATGCTTTTTTTTTTTCCTGCAAATTATGTGCATGAGACCCTATAGAAAAATAGTTGTTCTTTATGGCCTTTAAAGGATATAACTACATGTCTAGATGAAAATACTGTTGAAACAAAACAATAATTTTAAACAAATAGCCTAATACAGTTTTAATAATAATATCAATTTTATTAACAATATTTATTTTTATAATTATTAAAATAATTATAATTAATTCCTAATTATGAATATTTTAGTAACTACAGCACCAATACTAATAATAATAAACAGTAGCAATACTATTTGTATATTTATTATTCTTATAGCCTAGTTGACAAGAACACTAATAATGATGTTAAGCTTCCCAAAATGATTGAATTATTTACAGATAGCTAGGCTACAGAAGATGATGTCCAAAACATAACGTAATGACCGACTCACCTTCTGGGAAGACTATCCTCATCTTCAGGTAGCTGGTGGTCAGTCTGATGATGGAGGCTTTGTCCAGCTGTGAGGTGATGGCCGAGGGCAGAGGCAGCAGTTTGGCCAGCTCATAGAACTCGCTGTTCTCCTTCTCGCGCCGCGTCCGCGCCGCGTTCTTCGACTTCTCCTTCATGCTCTCTGTCACTGACAGGTGTCTCAGACCCTTCTGCTGCTGTTGGCTTCAATCTCTCCACAACACAAACTCAACCGCATGCGTGAGGTCTCGAGCAGTTTCACCAGCACGGGAAGGTTTCAGAGACGTCCTGGACGTGTTCCTGCCATCGCCGATTCCCAGCAGTTCACGAGGTTCCTGAGATGTCTTACACGCAGATGCGAGACGAACAGCGCTTCATGATTATGAGTAGTTTGTTTATTTCATACACACATGAAATCCACTCGGGCCCAGAATCTCTTCATGAGGGAAGTTCCATCCATCCATCAGATGCGCATAATATTCCTGGAAAACAGCAGAGCGCACGTTCATTTCTCTTCCTACTTTGAAATGCACGGGTCTTTTACGGAGAACATACGATATCAAAACCTTTATTTATTTTTATTAAGTGTATATATACGATAGACTATATAGGCTAAAATACGCATTTTCAGTCTGCAGGTAGGCTTGATATCTGCTCCGTATCTATTCATGTTAGATGTCATTGAATGTTCTTGATTACATCGCATTTGTAATTTCCTTATTTTTCTTAAATATAACTTTTACGTTTCAATAGGCTAAAACTCGCACGTCTTCTTACCTCAAATCAGAGCAAACTGCAAACTTGCATCGTCTTCATAAGTTCATAACTCCACAACGAGAAACATCCAGAGCCGCGTTCACGCGTTAATTCACGCCGAATTCCACTGCAAACACAGGAAACATGGCATCTTTGTATCCAGAAGGATCTTGTTTGGAGGAGAGTTTGCTGAAGTCTCTTTCTGTCTGAGCAGCACACGAACCCTCCCCCTGAGCTCAGCTCATTGGACACTGAAGGACTGGACAGGATTTTCCCATTGGATCCCATTCACCAGCGCCCGCTCCATGTGAAGTCTCGATTTGTTAGAAATGCTGACCCCTGACCCGTAACGCACTATGAATAATATTAGCATTTAAAGTTCACTATCTATCTATCTATCTATCTATCTATCTATCTATCTATCTATCTATCTATCTATCTATCTATCTATCTATCTATCTATCTATCTATCTATCTATCTATCTATCTATCTATCTATCTATCTATCTATCTATCTATCTATCTATCTTATTTGTGCATGAAAACAGACTTAACTAAAAGCTAGTCGCATTTTTCCCCCCACTAAAATAAGAGCATACGTGCAAATATTTAAAACTACATACTGCAGCCTATCTATAAATATGCAACACATGTGGCCCTATTTTCTTACAGTTTAACTAAAAGGATTCTGCAGCAATAAATACAGCAAAAACAAGCAGGCGGATCTGCTGTCCATGAAAGAAAACAACAGTATTGATTCAGAGGGAAACAGCAGTAAATCCCACTCTTCTTATTGTCAGTGTCCTGTTGAATAAGGAGCCAGCAATTTTGTCCACTGTGGTAGTTTTCTTAATATTTCTTATTTTCTATAGCTACAACTACTGTTTTAGTCTTGGCCTTTTTTTGTGATATCAATATGATGCACAATTTATTGTGTTACTATGATAAGAAATTAAAATCATACAACCAACTTTATTATTATTATTATTATTATTATTTTATGCAGCAGATGTTGATGCAAAAAAATAAATAAATAAATAAATACATTTGAATGCCAAAAGCTCTTTTTTGTGTGTGTGCATCTCAGGAGGGCAGCAGTCTGTGTCTGTAATAGGAAATCACCTGCAGCAGGAGAAAATCAGAGAGGATGTGCCCTGCACACGAAACGCTTGATGCTGCTTTAACCTTTTCCTAAAGCCTGAATTTGCTGCTGATTAAACGGCGTCAGTGGAAAAGAGAACAATCGAAAATACTTTACAATATATGAAGTCCTCAGTAGGGACTCAAAACCACTGGCAATAAATGAACGCTTTAAAACGATTAAACAATTAGGATTTTTAATTATAGTGTTAGAGAAAGCAAAATAAAACAGCCTACTTGAAAGCTTTAAGCAAGCCTATATATACACACACATATATATATATATATATATATATATATATATATATATATATATATATATATATATATATATATATATAAAGTTTGTTGGAGATGCGGTCTTGTCTGGTCTTAAAGAAACTTTATTTCTAGAACATAATTGATCATTGTACAAATTATCATGATCAAAATTATTGTTTGCTTCAGTCAAACCTCAACATTAATTAATACGAATAAAACAATAACACTTAGGAAAGAATGGAAACAATTGTGCTGCATGTGTTATTTATTTGATATATTTAACAAAATTGATTTTCATACTGAACCTTTCCATAATTCAGAAGCAAAACTAATCTTTGTTTTTATATTTTAATTAGACAAATAAAACGTTTGCCCTTAAATGGTGAACTAAAAAAAGCACAAAATAAGAATAAAAAGAGTAATAAGACAGGACCGTCTGAAACAGATGAGGCTGATCTAGAAGGTTCCTCTTGAATCTGATCTCTCTTTCCTTAGATATGAAATCTGTGGGGAAATTGACTGTTTGGGCCAGATCTTCTTATCATGTTTAAATGAACCAAAAAAAAAAAAAAAAAAAATCAGTGTAGTTTTTCCTAGAACTCACAACAAGAATTGAAGAATTGTCCATCAAATTAACATCCCAAGCCAAGAGGGAAAGTTTGGTTTAGTTTTGACTAAGCATGAGGTCACTTCAGTGCCTCTCCGAATTCTCACTGTTGACTTGTGCAGCAGTGCTGGCTGGGATGACGTTCAGGTGGATGTCGTGCTGCTGATCCAGGCCGAGGTAGCTGTCGCAGGTACACCTAGAGGAGGAGTCACACATTAAGACTGTAGATACTACACAAAACATGCCATTAGAGCAGCAGCAGACGGTCCTCTCAGGCGTGTAGAAGGCCACGGACACGCTGCTGTGGTTGCTTATAAATCCCACACGTCTGTTAGCCAGCAGTTCTTCTTCTCTACCTCCCCGAGAACAAGAAACCAGCCTTCGTTTTTTGGGTTTGGGGAAGCGTGGTGCCTGTGCCTTGCTGTCCTGCTATCTCTGAAAAGAAGAGAATTGATATTGATTAAATGGCTGGACAATAAAAAGCAAACTGAGTAAATATTGGTGGACTCACTCTCTGCTGGCCGGTGCAGAGACACCTGGAGGACGTTCTCCTGGTCAGATTGCAGCGGCAGCCAGCTGGACTCGTCCCTGATGTTGGTGACATTCGGTTTGCTCCTCACAACCCTCCCACCAGCCCTTCACACTCATCCTCACCTCCACCACAGACAGGCGACTCAGAAAAGCCCACGCCTGCCAAAAGAACCCAATTAGCACAATGAAGAGGACAAGATTTTTTCTTTCTGACAAAGCAAAGCATGTTTTTCTCAAATTAGGCAAAATTAAGTTTTGTGAATAACACTTATGCTCACCAAGGCTGTATTTATTTGATCAAAAATACAGTAAAGACAGTAATACTATGAAACATTATTATTATTTGAAATGAATGTTTTCTATTTGAATATATTTTGAAATGTCATTTATTTCTGTGATGCAAAGCTACATTTTCAGCATCATTACTGCAGTCTTCAGTGTCACATGATCCTTCAAAAATCATTCTAATATACTAAAGAAATATATGTGACCCTGGAGCACAAAACCAATCTTAAGTCGCTGGGGTATATTTGTAGCAATAGCCATTGTATGGGTCAAAATGATCTATTTTTCTTTCATGACAAAAATCATTAGGATATTAAATAAAGATCATGTTCCATGAAGATATTTTGTAAATTTCCTACTGTAAAACTTAATTTTTGATTAGTAATACACATTGCTAAGAAATTCATTTGGACAGATTTTTTTGCACCCTCAGATTCCAGATTATCAAATGGTTGTATCTCTGCCACATGTTGTCCTATCCTAACAAACCATACATCAATGGAAAGCTTATATAGTCATCTTAATAAATAATAATAATAATAATAATAATAATAATAACAATAATAATAATAATAAATTTACCCTTATGACTGGTTTTGTGGTCCAGGGTAATATTTCTTATTATTATCAATGTTAAAAACTGTTTGCTGCTTAATATATATATATATATTTGATACACTACAAAACTTTGGGGTAAGTAATTAAGGGGGGGGAGGGGGGGATTGATGCTTGAATTCAATAAATGGATCAGACATTTATAATGTTACACAAGATTTCTATCTCAAATAAATGCTGTTCTTTTGAACTTTCTATTCAAAAAAGAATCCTGAATTGAACGTGTCATTGTTGCCACAAAAATATTAGAAGCTCCACTGATAATAATAAGAACCATTATTAATAATTGAGCATTAATAATAGCAGATAAAAATGAGCACCAAATCAGCATATTAAAATTGATTTCTGAAGGATCAGGTGACACTGAAAACTGGGGTAATGGCTATAGTAATGTAAATCAGCTTTGCATCACAGGAATAAATTACATTTTAAAATATATTAAAATAGAAAACATTTAGCATTTTAACAGTTTTTCACAATATTACAGTTATTACTGTATTTTTGAATACAGATAAATAAATGCAGCCTTAGTGAGCATTAAAAAAATCTGAATTACTCCAAACGTTTGATTGGTAGTGCATATTTAGTCTATGTAATAAGCCATAAACACTTGTTTAACAACTGTACTAGAATAAAACATAAAAATATGACAAAACATCCAGAACAAATAAAAGGCGCTGTTTGCTTGCCGTGCTTCTGGTAGCATTAGAGACATGAGAGACAGAAGGAAAATGGTGTAGATCACCCCACCACAGCTATTTATGCAAGGATTACGCTTCCTTAGTGAACGAGACGAGGACGCGGCGGCGCATGTGCTTATTTAATTAGCAGGGCCGAGAGGAAGGGGGGTCGCTGGAATACTGATGGGGACGGGCGCTGGGCTCGGACGCTCGCATTACCGCTGCAATTAGCACTTAGATTGCAGCTCTAAACCCTCTCATTTGGGAGGTAATTGGAGATCTTGGTGCTACCTGAGACCACAGTGACTGTCTGCCACTTTCGGCAAATCACGCGCTCGTGCCCGCTGCCTAACGCGTGGAGAATTGGAATTTATTTGAATGTTTATGTTGTTAAGAGGTGATTCATCCACACAACTGCAATCTCCAAAAAAGTATACTTCAACCGACGATGTTGAGAAATGCAGCAGGCGCCAATAAATTAGACGTCTTTGTAAACCGAGTGATGACGATGATAAGATGACGCACCTGAGAGATCTGATTGGGCTGCAGGACGTCCTTCATCATCGATGTGAAGTTGTCCTCTTTCCCATTAGCTCGGGAAGCCCCTTGATAGCTACCTCCGCCCCTCGCACCTTTGGCGCTCCACCTCCTGTCAAGGAAAAGAGACGGTCACGTGACGGTGCTTTCAATCCTGCAAGGGCTGGCTGAGCTCCTGTTTCCTGCTGTCACTGCCTGGCCTGATCCCTCTCTTACCATTTTTATTGTGTTTCCACCGAATTACACTCGCCGCGGGACACAGGCGCAGCGAAATGTCTTATGGGCGAGAGAAAATCCAACGCCAATGATGTTAGTGTGTGCATGTGTGAGGAGCGGTTTGGAGCGGGGTGGGGGAGGCGTCCCCGCTGATAAGTGATGCTGATGGTGTTTGCAGAGTTAGATAAGAGATGGTGGTGGGATTAGCCGCTAAGACATGTTCCACCGTAATAATCAGCGAGCCACAGGTGAGAAGCTCTGCGCCGCTTTAACACCGCCGACAGGAAGTGAACACTCACCTCTCTCTGTGACAACGTGTTAGGATGCGCTCAGGCTCGGGCGAGCGGAAAACACATGGACGGAGGAGAAGAGAAAGAATGAGGTCGCCTGTATGATACAAAATAAGGACAAACATTGCCCGCCACAACCTATGATAATTTATTATAGTATATATTATATGCACATGTATAATCTTAGTCATACTTCCAATTCTTCTATAATTATTTAACATGTGATTCTGTATATGAACCCTATATGTGACCCAGTAGCAATACCCAACAATACATTGTATGAGTCAAAATTCAAAAAATTTATTTTATGCCAAAAATCATTAGGATATTAAGTAAAGATTATGTTCCACGATATTTTGTACATTTCCTACTGTAAGTATATCGAAACTTAATTTTTGATTAGTAATATGCATTTCTAAGGTCTTAATTTGGACAGATTTAAATTATATTTTCTCAAGATTTAGATTTTGTTGCACCCTCAGATTCCAGAGTTTCAAATCAATTTTTAAAAATTGACCCTTATGACTTTTTTTTGGTCCAGGGTCACATATCTAGAAAACTAAAATCTAAAAAAAAAAAAAAAAAAAAAAAAAAAAAAAAAAAAAATTATATATATATTACTAAAACAATTACAATTATTCATGTGATATAAATTAACTCATAAAAGATATATGTATGTGTATGTTTGGGGTCATACCTTGTAAAAAAAAACGTACAATTTCTTAATTTTAATTTTATTTACTTAAAATTATTATAATTAAAATATTATGTTGTCGTTGATATATATATATATATATATTTTATTATCTGAAATAAATGCATTTTTTTCCTATTCATCAAAAAAAACCTAAAGAAAATATATCACAGTTTCCATGAAAATACTAAGCAGCACCAAATAACATCATAGAATGATTTCCAAAAAATCATTATTAACTGGAATAAATTACACTTTAAAATATATTAAAATAAATAAGAAAAATAATTAATAAAAAATATCTTGTAGTCATATTAATTTATATCACATGAATAATTGTAAGAATTGTTTTACATTCTAGTCAGTCCATTCGTGTATAATTATGTAAAATTATGAACTATGCCAAAAATGGCAGGACTCTCTGTAACTTATAGTGCCATACTACAGCAACATTTTGGACTGAAAGGGCCCAATCATTCTGCTGGCCCCAGTAGGGCTTCCAGGTTAGACATACAGCAGGTATCTCTTCTTGACTGATGTTGTATGGATAAGATTGAGCAGCAAACATTAAATCTGTGAGGCAAAGATGCTAAGAGCAGAACAATGGAAGACCACACAGATGCTGTGGTCACAGCTGTCCTCAGAAGTGTGCATGTGATCAGCACTTCTGGGACACCCTGGAGACGTGACCCTGTGCCGGCACAGGCCGGGGACTCCATCAGGCTCTGCAGCAGGAATGGGTTAACATCCCACACTAGAGGCCTCAAGCAGGGACGTTTACTACAGGCAGATAAACAAAACTGAAAGTCCATGTATGTGCTTTAACTGGTAAAAAAAAATCTGGATCCCTTGAGCACCAGAAGATAATAATATGACATGAGCTACAGTATCAGTCCCACGACATACAACATCTGCACCATAATTACCCCCCGTACAGTAACAAGGTTTTGTACCTGAAGACATAGAGATCCTGTTTTTGGATGTGAGGAAGTGTGAGCAGGGAGGAATCGTGAAGCCATCTGGCCTGAATGATCATCTGTACAAGGTTGCAAATGCTCAGCGCAGACACAAGCCATCCTTCATAGCCTGCAGAGAGAACATCAGCACATTCACTGCAACACCACACACACACACTACCTTCTAAACCACTGGGGTCAGTTCAATCGCTTGTTTGCTTGTCAAGACATTTGATATTATCTTTATGTACATATATTCATACTTTAGATAAACTATATAATGCTGATATTGAGTATAAACACTCACTGGATGAAATGAGACCATTAGGAATACCAGCGAGTACTATTGGTATATCTTTATTTATATGCCAACCCGTCTTCTGTATTTCCGCACCCTCTCTGTGGTTCTGTCATTCTCCTTCTCTATCTAAGGTTAAAGTTTGCTGAGCTCAGCTGCGCTAATAAACCTAATTAATCAAAACATCATTTCCTCTGTAACTATGAGTAAAAAGCACCTGAAGAGCGCCGGAAAGCCCTGCAAGTTAATCAAAATGCTAATGCAGTACAAATTAAAGTTGTGATTAACATTTCACAGTAGCTGCTTGAGTAAATTGAGGACAGCTATAGGATGCTAAGACAAACCTTTCTGGAAGGACAGAGAGAGAGAGAAAAAAAATAATGTTAATACAGAAATAAAGCTTGCTTAATAATTAACAGAGGACTGAAAATAAACAAGGATGGGTGACTAGTCATCCAATGAACAATTAGCTGGTAACCAGACTAGTGCATTTATCTGCTTGATTTTTTCATTTATTATTTAAGACGGTGTTTTAATTAGATTTTGATAAGGTAATTTAAGGTCAAGATTATTATTGATATTAATAATTACTGTTTCATTTGTAGTTAATAAATGACTAGCGGGGGAGGGAAAATCCTCTTAGAAGATACTGTGAGAAATCTGCAGATCCGCTTCTTTGAAGGCCAGATGTTTAGTTCTGAGGGTTAGTTATGACCGTAAACCAGTCTATTGATGTAGGGCTTCCACAAGACAAGTAACTAGTTTTTCTGAAACTATTATCAGTTATTTTGTTTGAAAATATTCACAGCTCCTTTAATGATGCTTTAATAATGTCTGTTTGCATCTAAAATATTTCTAACTTTAAAATATGATATAATAGGAAATATTTGAGAACTACAAAACTGGCAAAAACAAAACAGCAATTCGAATTCTGGAATAAAAGTGTGCAGATAAAAGATGTTCATGCAATTTACACTACCATTCAAAACTATGGAGTAAGAGTTAAAAAAATTATATATATATATATATATATATATATATATATATATATATTTATATATATATATATATATATATATATATATATATATATATATATATATATATATATATATATATATTTCATTATATATATATATATATATTAGGATGCATTTCTATTTAACAAAGATTGTTAAAGTAAACATATTTTACTAACAGACCTGTCAATCACTGTGTAAAAATAACATTGTGATGCTGTTATCTTTCTGAAGTCATTTTTATCGCTCTGTAATTTGGCTCTGAATCTCAGGTGAAAATTGCCATTTTGACCCCCTTCTACAAAATACTGGATTACTCAGTAAATATTAATCCATGACATTTAATATTTGGGCTGTCATCACTATACATCCTTAACTTTCTTCAAAAAAAAAAAAAAAAACATTAGCAAAATCAAAAATTTTGGCTTTGGAAATTTCTGAAATTTGGTTGATTTGACACGGAATGACCCAATAATATTTTACAATATTACTGTTTTTACTGTATATTTGATCAAATAAATGCCTTGGACAAGAGACAAAACAAACTTTTGAACATTGGTGTAACTTTCTGTAATAACTCACACTGTGATAGGCTAAAATTCATGACAAGAGCACAAATAAACATTCAAATGTAATCATCCTGGCTGGGCATCATAGGAAGGGTTAATTCTCTGACATCACTGAGGATGAGCTCAGCTGTGTGAGAGAGACTGACTGCTATGAATGCATGGGGCTGCCAGCAACACTGCCACAGCGGGAATCCAGAAAAGTAACCACATGTAGAAGCATAGCCAATCACTCCCAGACACATGGGGATGCAAGCAAAAATGCACACACACACACACATGGAGCGGCCGTAGAGAATCACAGGCACTCGCTCTGCACCGCACACATGAGCCATTGGCAGAGCTGGACCGCCAGCGTGGACAATCTGTCCAGTCTCCGGCCGAAGAAAATCAAGAGTGCGGTCTCAGGCATAGCCAATTGCAAACAGATCCGAAGGTGTGCCATCAGGCATGAACAATCAACATCGGGCTGCTTGGCCGGCTCAGGCAGCGCAGGCTTTTTTATGACTGCCCTTGAGGCGAGTGTTTTATGACGTTCTAAACGACCTGACAGCAGAATATCCATAAATCATATCCACACTTGAGCCACTCTGTCCTCAGTGCTGCACTGTGAGTGTGTTTACACACGTCAGAATAACACGGGACGGCAGAGCACCATTAGGATGCTGTCTCAGAAGAGCAGATTGTTAGCTTTTGCACACACACACACACACACACACACACACACACACACACACACACACACACACACACACACACACACACACACACACACACACATACAAAAACAAAGGTTGTGAATACATCTTTAAAATTATGTATTTTAAATGTTATTATTTCCTGCTCCATCACTCTATTTGATATAAAATATTAATATGAAATATTAATATACAATGGTTTTCTGTTTGAATATATACTTTATTCCAGTGACGTCAAAGCTGACTTTTCAGCATCATTACTTCAGTCTTCAGTACCACATGAATTTTCAAAATTACAATTTGCTACTCATAAACCATTTCTTCTGATTATCAATGTTGAAAACAGTTGCGCGGCTTCATATTTTTGTGGAAACAATGATTCTTTGATTAATGGAAAGTTATTTTTTTGGAAACAACATTTTTTTTTTCCCAATATTTGTAAGTTATTTTTTTAGACTTTTTTAAATAGTATTTATGTTTATTTAAACAAAGTTAAATAGCCATCATGGTTGGGAAGAAGAACATTTAACTGTGTCCAATGTTTGTGTTGTGGTTTGATATAAATTTTGTAGGGTTTAATTAATTTTTTTTTTGATTTCGAATATCATGGTGTGTGGCTTTAATAACCATAATGAAAGCAACAAGTGATAATTTACCTTAGATCATGAAAATAAATTGGAAACACTTTTGGGGCAATTATTAACAGGAAACAATTGACAATGAAAGCTCATCTGATTTTAAAGCATGCTTAGAACAAACAGAACATTACGGTCCATCGATGTGGACACTAATATAGTTATTAATATAGTCCTGTTCTTGGCATGAATAGACCTTAAGCTTAGACCAAATTAAACAACTCTGTGAACAAATGACAAAACATTTTAGTTTTAATCCGGTTAAAAAAAAAACAAAAAAACTTTATACTCATGCATATTAACACAAAACACAAAAACATCCCACAGGAATTAAAGCCAGGTAGTTAGCTAATGTTAACTTCCCTACTCTGCCAAATCTCAAGCTGACACTGCTTGCTGTGAATCTCATTTCAATGCATTGCCTGTGATTGGTAGAGTTCTCTTTAGCATTATGGGTAGTGTAGTTCAATAACAAGAACACAATTCACAATTAAGCACATTTTAAAAATTAAGATACATTATTGCTAAAAATCTATTTCAGCACTGAAACAATTAATTTGAGGTTTATGTTGCACTATATAAATATACACAAATAAATAGGCAGTTGACATACACTATAATGTGTTCACTAGGGCTGCCCCCAGATAGTTGACTAACCGTTAGTTGACCAGAAGAGGCTTAGGTGAACAAATTTTTTTTAGTTGCTTAGTTGCATAAAAAATAAAAAATAAAATAATTTACACAGGTGAAGTCACGCAGTTCGTGACGGACAGATCGTTAACGGCTATGGTGATACAGTAAATCAAGTGTGCTTGAGTGCTTATAGGCTATGCAGTGTTGCCAGCTTAGCAATTTTGTCACTAAATTTTGCAACTTTTCAGACTACCCTAGCAAATGTTTCTTCCAAAAGCACCTAGCAACAAATTTAGCTATTTTAAAATTTATTTGGCAACATTTAGCAACTTTTGATAAGTGACTCAAACGGTGAAAAAGGCACACATTTTCCATCTAAATTACACAAAAAGAAGAAGAAACCAAAGGTGCCTAGCAGTACACACATCACATGAATTAAGTTAGTTGCTATTCGCAATTGTATAATGCAATATAATAATAACCGAATAATTGTTCATGATACACCTTGTTAGTAGCTTGTACTTGAGATCATTGATCAGTTAGTGCACAGTAAGAAAAAAATCTAGAAAAATGAAAAAGGTACTAGTAATTTTCCAGGACATTATCTGTTATCCATTTTCCATTATCCACTGTAACCCTGTAACCCGAAAACACAAAATACAATGCGTAATTTAAAATGTAGGTAAAAAACCTGTTAATATTAATTACAGAAAATTCTTCATAAAAGTAGATTTTGCCCTATTTTTACAGCCTTTCCTTAGAGTGTAGCATACTAACTACTAATACACTGTTTAAAACTATAATTGTTCTGAATGCGTAGTTTTACTAGTTTGCTAGCTAATAAAAATAAACAAATTGTAATCATTCAAAAATATGTAAGTGTTAAATAATTCAGTGTTGTATTAAAAATTAGTAATTTATATTTCAATATTATATTATGCATTTATATTATTGTATAAAGTAATTTTAAATGTCTGCATGAGCCAAGAGGGTCTGGCTGCAGGCTTGCACTTTCTGCACTTGCACTCTCAGACACTTGCACTTCCGCTAGTGACATCACTTGCAGTGTTTATTTTTTATTTTGTTGAATTTTTTATTACTTTTTGTTTGAATTTCCCAACATTTTATAACAGTAGCCAGGTGGCGAAGATAAGAAAAAAGAAACTAAATTACAATGTCACTTGCAATCACTACTCACACTCTCTGCTACCTGCGACACTTGCAATCGACACAAATCATGCATGTTGCCAATGGAGTCAAGACGCTGTGGTGGTGATTAAATGATTAAAACTAATTTAGTACTATAACGTACAGGGTCCTGCAAGAAAAAGACAAGACCGGCAAATCCGTGGCCAGAACACCAGAATATGAACGCTTGCGCAAAAAGTCTCTCGCTAAGCGTTTTCCTCCCGTAGAAAAACATAAACACTTAATATGGCTTAATGTATTAAGATGCTATTAAAATATCAAATTAAATATACAGTTCATTAATATAATGAATATGTATATAGTATTTTCCTCACATACCGCAAAATGTGGCATAATGGACTAAGATGATAAAGGTGCAAAGTTTCGCGTTAAGCATTTTTCCATATAGAATAAACTGTCTACAACTCGTTTATATCACTGTCTTTGTCCATTAAGCTACATTATGGGTTTTATTTATAATGAATTTCTATAAGAGGAAAATGTTTAATGTACAATTTAACGCACTGGGTTCTGTATTCGTCTGCTTGCCTGTACGGAGTTGATCCTTTTAAAATCACTTAATGCATTTCATAATGCACGTTCATATTTGCTGGTCTATTTACGTTGAGTCAAAACAAGACATATAGGCTAGGCCTACTGAATTGTCTTTATCATCTTAGTCTGTTATTAGGCCACATTAAGCGTTTTGCTGTATGGGAGGACAAAGTTTGCGCATTGTGTTCATAGCCATCTGCTTGCCTTGTAGTACATTAAATAATAACTATTCTTTTATAGTCTTTTAATTGAACTTAATGTATCTTAATACATTATGCCATATTAAGTGTTTGTTTTTTCTACAGGAGGAAAACTGGTCTTGCCTTTTTCTTGCAGGACCCTGTACGTTATAATAGTAAGCCTACTAATTTAGTTTTAATCATTTAATCACCACCACAGCGTCTTGTCTCCATTGGCAACATGCACGATTTGTGTTGATCGCAAGTGACATCACAGGTAGCGGAGAGTACAAGTGGCGATTGTAATTTAGTTTCTTTTTTCTTGTCTTCACCACCTGGCTACTGTTGTAAAATGTTGAGAGATTCAAACAAAAAGTTATCAATAAATAGAACAATATAAAAAAATAAAGACTGCAAGTGACGTCGCTAGTGGAAGCACAAGTGTCTGAGAGTGCAAGTGCAAGTCTACAGCCAGACCCTTCTCGCATGAGCAGGTGTGTTTTGGTGTGCGCGCTGTCGTACGAGTGAGGGTTGACCTGCAGGGGGAGATGCTGTGTCCTCATTGTGGTGCACGGGGAGTTCAACGCAATCCTCTGCTTCCTGTAAACACGAACACGAGTCACTCGCTTTTATGTCTAATGTCAAACATACACATATGTCAACAATACACCTCTACCATATTCTGTTAAAGACTGCAAAATGCTATAGATAGATGTAAACTGTTACAATATTTTGAAATTTTCACGACTTCCTGTTGTAAAGGTACTAGACTAGAATAAAGCCTAGCCATAATGCGCACAATCCAGCACTGCATGTTATTTAAAAAAAAAAGAAAAAAAAGTTTGTCTGTCATCAAAATCCTCGAACGGAGAGGGTATTTCAATGAGAATCAGGAAGCAATGACCCATACTCTTCTACTGCTAAACATAACTATTGAAACGTTTAAACCTGAGCTTAGATTTACCAGCCTATGTCTGCACTGTACAGAATATAAAACAAGGAAAGTGATAAATGTAAACGGAGAGGTTTGACTCTTTACAACTGGGTGACTTTTACAGAGAAAGAAACATTACAGTCCTTTGAGCTAAGAAGCCTGTTTGCTCTTTCTTTGACTTTTCAGGCTGCCCTACAAAACTTGGCTTAAAAAAAAAAAATCAATAAAAAGAGAGCTTAACCTTAAAAAAAAAAAAAAAATCAGATAAAAAAGTCTACAGAATTACATTAACTGTTATATTGTATTTATTTATATGATAAGAGTACCTTCTTTCTGAAATGTGTCTTGCGTCCCGTCATGTACACTGCAATACATCAAAACAACAATAAATAGAAAGCAAGAACTACAACATTTTATATAAAGGTTCAATAGTTTAAAACTAGTTTAAAATCCGTATTTTATATATTTTATATATATAAATTCAATTAATTTCAATTAATTTTTGTTATTTTTTTTTACAAAACATAAAAACATTGTATTTTACAGAACACGTATTCCATAATTCTTAATTTGCAAGATTATTTATTATATGCATTTTATCTAAATCATGTGTTGAGTGCTACTGGACACAAATTACATTTACATTAAAAAAAAATAAAAAAAAACCTACAATGAACTGAATATCAGTTTAACACTTTATAGCTTTGTTGTATGATTTTAATTGCTGGATACAACTGAGAAGGTCAAGACCATTGTGTTGGGACGGGGGGAGCTCTTGTAGCTGTGAGGGCCGGCCTTGACTTGTTGTCTCATTATGAACCCTTCCATGGTAATTAGAGGACAATAAGGGTGAATGAGGGGCTGATGGGGGAGGCGTCACGCGGAGGGGTCATTTGTTGCTATTGAATGACTGGTTAGAGTGAAAATGGGGGTCCTGTCCACCTCATGTCATGCTTTTGTTAAGCAACCAGTGTGAGCGGTAGACAGCGAGATGTAATGACTGAGTGGTAAGTGGATAATCAAGCGGGAAACATATAACTGTGAGGATCAGTGATTTATCCCTGCTGCCTCAGGCATCATTACCACATTAACGTGTGCTCTTTTCCTATTACTGACACACAAACACGTCTGCATTAAAATTCACAGGCATGACTCAAAACCTTCTCTCATCTCTCAAACCTTCTGTATTTTGACCAGTTCAGCAGATGAAGTATTTGTGGCGATGTCTTTAACATCAGGAAATCTGAGATGGCCTGGAGTAGTTTGTTTGCCCAGGTCACACAGCGGTCACAGTCTCTGATGTCTTCTATTCTTTTTCATTCTTTCAGAAAGGTTATAGATAAATCTCAGGAATGATTGTCTGTAAAATGCTTTATTGCTGCTTGCACAATTATAACAAAAGAGCAACTAATCCTACGCTAAATTAACCGATAATAGGACTTATTTTTATCTGTATTTATAAGATGATATCTTCAAGAAATAGTGCATGGAATCACACATTAAAAACCTGTAGCATTATCCACAGAGAGCATAATGCTATAGATGGAACAAAAGCAACATGTTCTACTATGTTGGATTGGAAGCCACAACTAACAGAAACACAATATTAAACAAAACCGCAAATTTATTTAGGGTTTGAAGCTGCAATTGGCTTTTATGAAGTATTATTTTATTAAGCAAAACAAAAATAAAAAAATAAAACTTTAACAAAGCAACTTTCAAACTGTGCCAATTTTATTAGTATTATTTATTTTCTGTCCTTTAAATATTGATTGATGTATTATTCAAATTTATGTTTGAAAGAACTGACAAACAAAAAAAAAAACTTATAACTAATTAAATAAATTATGTAATCATGTTAAATAATGGCCAAATAATAACAACAGATTGGAGTGGAAAACTTTACTTTAGTGTATAAAATTAATTAAAAAAAATATTTTTTCATTGATTTAAAAATAAATGCTGCTCATTCGACATACAATTAATGCTTCATTTATTTAATTTATTTAAACCCTGTTATCAATTTTTGGTGACATTTATATATTGACTGTAATATATAAATATCAGTAACCTTTAAATAAACATCCAAAACCAAACCATCCATAACAAAAATGACAGAATGGCTAACTGGATTTCAGATCTCACCTAATTTGGTGATTCAAGTAAGATTTGTGGAATTTATATTTTAAGCACATCCCCATTACTTTTAAATATTTGAGTTGCTTTGTCTCTGATCTCACATGCTCTATAAGAAGTGTTTAAGAACATGTTTTAACAATATTCTCTGAGAGTTTCCATCAGGTCTGCAGTGCCTCTACTATGAGACAGATGTCATGCCGTGAGGACGTCAGTGAAGTGTGAAAAGCCTTTATGTCTCAATTATGGCCGCGATCAGTGAGAGCGGGGCCAAGAGGGGCGGCACTCTAATGAGGCGAACGTAAAGAGCTGCTAATTTTCACACCAACCCTTAGGGGTGCAATTATGTGTGTGTGTGTGTGTGTGTGTGTGTGAGTGCTTAGCTGTATCCAAACTGGACTCATGGAATAATCATTAACTGTGTCAGGATGTTGGCCAGTAAAGGTGGTGATGCATTGGTGTTTAAAGTGCACCGTCCCTGAACGCATCAATGACCAGAAGATGTGAGGAAAGAGTGGATCCTTTCAAAATGAATGTTTGCTCACCGACAGGATGGCCAGCAGCTCTTGGACGGGCAGCTCTGGCTTCAGACGCTCTTTGAACATGCGGATGGTCTGGTGTTTCAGGTAATAGTAGGATGAGATGCACCCGTACGTCAGCGGCTCGATGGTGTGCTCATCCTGAACAAAACAAGACGGTCACTGATTAACACGCCAGAGGTCAAAATACAGCTGTACAGCGCGCAGGTCAAAGATGAAATTCCTTGGCGGTCCTCCAGAAAAAAGAGTTTATTTACACAACTTCTGAAACAACTACTAGATAGCTTCATTCCAAAAATCTAGTGCTCTGCATCACTGTCCACAGAGGCAGCATTCAACGTGACATAACACACTCTACACAGGCAGCAACTCTCTCAGCGCTCACTGATAATATTGCGGTAGTAATATCTGAAAAGAGCAGCAATAGCGAACAGAGTTCCAAAAAAAAAAAAAAAACCTCTAAAAAGCTTTCATTTCTCACGCAGTTTTGCTAGTCAGGTGAAATTCACATTTTAAAGGATGCTTAGATATTTATGCAAAACAAGACATTAAGAATGTTATTTTTTGAAGTGCATAAATAAATAATAGGGATGCAAAAAAAAAAAAAAGATTTGCTTGATATGTTATAAATTGATACTGTTGTAGCTGCTTTTATTTTATTTATTTTTTTAACTTGCTGGATAATGCAATGCTGACACAACAGACCTAAGATTAATGTGTCAAATCAATTTCAATTATTTTCAAGTAGATTTCTAGCCAGAAATGATGACACATTCTCAATGTATGTCTCTCGCTGGTTAAAGAAAACAGCACTCAAACAAATTCTCAAAATGAAAAGCAAATCTTTTACTAAAGTGACAGAATTATCCAGCATTAACACAAGTCAAATAAAAACTGAAACAAAGAGAGCTTCATCAACAAAAATCACATGTCTAGTCATCACCACAAACAGTACAAATTCATGTAAAATAATATCATAATGCATATTCTCAATATAAAGCAATATTTTTTAGAAATTCAATGTTGGACCCACAAGAATTGAGGAACCTGAAACCTGCAAGGAGAATCCTTCCTTCCTTTAAATACTGGCCTGGTTACATCTTCAAATGCATTACAGTATCACTCTATCAATATAAGCAAATAATGCATTTAATACTGTCAGTGCTATGTACACAGATGCACACAAACACAGCACAGGTGGGTGCATATACAACAACACAACATATCATTGCTGCGCTGCAAAATCATTCCCAGATTTGCTGGAGAGCAAAAATCACTTCCATGCTCAGCAAAGCTCTAAGAGCAACCACATGAGATCCACACACAACTATGCACTTCATTAACTCAAACATTTCTTCTGCTGTATGTGCAAGAAAAAAAAAAAAAGTTGTTCCGATACATTCTGTAGAAACTGCTCTTTGGATATTGTATATGATCTGTGTGTGTTAATAATTTGCAAAATCACATCATGGTGACATGTAAATAAAGCTGTTCATGTAAATAATGATCAGATGTCCATGCATACACACTCACACTGCTATTCTTTAATGCCTGTGTAAGGACGGATCCTCTACAGAGCCGGTACACGCTGCACGATGTGAGCATCTCCAGCCAGTTAACAGGTGGAGAGAAGTGTCATGAAGGTCGGGAGGCCTGATGTGTGTGTGTCAGTGTGAGAAGGACATGTCTTTGAATAAAAGGCCACATGTCTACAGACTCTTTCTGAATTTTTCATAGCTTCACATTATTTCACAGTTCAAAAGCTGGTCTTAAGAGATAGCTAGAAAAGAACTGACTGTTCAAACAAACCACAGGGCTATAGTTTACACCCTTAAACTAGCCAACCCGATAAACTAGTCTATTTCCACAACCGTTTCACACCCTCTCTCTAATTCTTACAATCAGACAAGCTAATCAAAAATATAAAGTCGTAACTCTGTGAAAAAAGTCAGAATTGTGAGGTAAAAAGTCGCGATTACCTTGATTTATTTTTAATTCAGTGGCGGAAACAAGCTTTTATCTATAAACGGGCTAAGTTTATATCTTACAATTCTGACTTTATAACGCGCAATTTTGACTTTATAAATTGCAATTGCAGGTTCATCTCCCTATGTTATATATATAATATGCCTTTAAGACATCTATGTGAAGAATGGATTTCATTTATGTATTTTATGTTAAGATTCCAATTTGCAAAATATGGCTTGTGATTAAAAAAAACAACAACAACAAAAACAGGCAATATGCATATTGCTGTTGAAATCAAAGTGAAAAGCAAGTATTGGTAAAACGGTCTTGAAAATTATATTAATAATCAGAGCACAGCCTGACTGTTTTAAGCTTGTAGTTAAAGTGGTGAGGGTAAACATAAAAACAAAAACAAAAAACATCATGGCTTGGATAAAGAAAACCATTGGTTGCCATAATTTAACACTGATTAAAGAATAATATTGATAATATATTGATTCAAATCATATTTTTATTTGTTATTAAACACATTATGTATATTATAGTATAGTATGTATTAGCAGACCATTTAAAAAGAAATATAAATAAGTAAATAAGAATTGGTTTGTGTCTGGATAAATAAAGGTTAAAATTAAATGAAAATCTGCAATCATTCTCATTCACCATTCAAAAATTTAGTAAGATTTATTTTATGTTTTTGAATAAAGCTTGGATTAATTTGAGCAAACATACATATGAATTTATTGCGGTGATGAAGCTGAATTTTTAGCATCGTTCCTCCAGTTTTCAGTGACACATCCTTCAGAAGTCATTCTGATATGCTGCTCAAGAAACATTTCTTCATGTTGAAAACGGGTGCTGCTTAATATGTTTTTAGAAAACAAATTTCAGGGTTCATTAATGAATAGAAATAATTTATTTGAATTTAGTGAATTTGATGAATTTATTTATAACAACATACAGGTTATTTAATGTGTGCTGAATAAATATATTCCTCTCTTTCAAAACAATCTCACAGACTCCAAATTTTTAAACGGTAATGTAGAGGTCTGCGTGGGACTATTTTTTTTTTTTTTTGCTTAGAATAATTTTCTTCCTGACCCGTCCATTCCCGCTAAATTTAGATCTTGTTTCCAGAACCTCACATTTAAATATCCGCTACTGAAAGAAAGAGATATAGGCTAACAAATAAAAGTGTAGTCTGCACAAAATTGTATGTTATTTTACGTCTTGTCATGAGTCTTGAATTTATTGACTTTGACTTGAATTTATATGAATTATCTTAAAACACAAAATTTGTAACACAGAAGTAAAAAAAGGCGTCGGGAAAAATAAAAATGTTGTAGGCCTCAAAAATTGTACTTCTTTTTTTCTTTTTTCCGTCTTGTCAGGATACAATTCATTCAACATTTACAACACAATAGGAAAAAGTGTCGCAGAGAGAAAAATAAAATGAATATGTAGGTTGTACAAAAACAGCCTATTATGGCACTGTGTGGTACGACTCGGCTCAGCACGCGACTCCTAAAAAAAACCTTTTTCATTCCGCATCGCCCCATCAAGCTCTCGCTGGATCCGCTCCTCTGCTGTCAACGAGAGGAACGTCTGTACTTCTGCAAGAAGCAACGAAACTTTATTATTTACTCGGTTGTTAAAAAAAGGTGCGCTCATTTAAAACAGTTGTGTTCAATTCTTCGCTGGCTGTGCTGATTTAAATCTAGCGGTTCTTTTGTGTTTGTGTCGCAAGTTCAGTGAAGCAGGTAGTGACGATTCTCTCCAGCCAATCCGTGATCAGCAGAGTTTACACGTCATGTTTTGGTAACGGTACGGTTCACTTGGAACCTCAACTGAGGTGGTACTAAAAAAAGAACCAGGTACTGTACCCAGTGGAAAACCCCCCAAAAGTGAACCGTAGCGAGCCTTACCATGCAGTGGAAAAGCACTTATTCGTTTTGTCAAAATACTAAATTTGTTTGACATTCTTGTGTTAACACAGTAGGAAAAGTGACATCAAAAAAAAAAAGACATCTGTCATTTAAATTGGTAGGCTAAGCAAAATGTAAACAAAACCAAGTTGAACGTTCATCAAGGACAGCGCATCCACACCTTGCTCCATCCTTATTCTGCTCTGAAACTCACAGACAACCTGCTTGTTCTGTCTGAGGGCTGTATATTTATCACCAGTACAGCCTGCTCTGAGCATCATTACACACATGCTGCGCACAGACCCCGCAAATAAAACACATGATGCTGAATGCATGCGTGCAGCACATGCATAACAGTCCGAGTGCAGGCTGTACCGGTGGTCAATAAGAATAAAGCATTCAAATTACATCAGAGTTACTGACCGCTACCATGTTTTATTCCGTGGTTTTGTGTTGTTTTTTTAAGTAGTTTAATGGCTATTGTTAGATTGTTTGGTAATGTCCTGCGGTAATGCAGACCTTTAATAATGTTTTTGTGTTTAAGCATTTATAATAAGTTTAGACATTAATGCTAATTTCAGATTTGTTCAATCATAAATACATTTTTAGAAAACGTGCAAAAAATTTTACTTTGTAAAGTGTGCAACACCTTACTGGGACAGAAACCATGGTACTCACTTTAAGATACTAATATGTAGCTTGTATGAGTAGATAAAAATACAAATGTGACCCTGGAGCACAAAACCAGTCTTATAGATCAAAGTTAGATTTTTTTTACACCAAAAAATCATTAGGATATCACGTAACGTTCATGTTCCATGAAGATATTTTGTTAATTTCCTACCGCAAATATATCAAAACTTAATTTTTGATTAGTAATATGCATTGCTAAGAACTTCATTTGGAAATCGTTATTATTGATTTTTATTTTTATTATTGAATATTGATGTTCTCAATATTTAGTTTTTTTTTTTTTTTTTTTTGCCCCCTCAGAAAAAAGAAAGGAAGTTGATTTATGCAACTATCAGATGTTGTATAAATCTCAATTTCAAAAAATTGACCCTTATGACCAGTCAAGGGTCACAAATAGTGTTTAAACTGTCAAAGGACACAATGGGCAGAGAACTCATTTCATAGTAAATTGAACTCTTTAATTTTACAAGATCTCTTCACGAGACCTCTTTAATTGTGAATGTCAATAGTAAATGATATTAAAGCATTACAAATAGCATCATTCGACACAGCAGTGATGTGTTTCTTTCAGCCTGTTGTGTGTGTGTCATAGTGAACACCTATACGGCTGATTAAATCCCTGCCATTAGCGTAAGCATCATTTAGCTCCTGTCTCAGGGAGTCTGATGTGAGGTCTTTATGAGACCTCCGGGGCTCCTGTCCGCTTATGGAGCCGCTCGGCTCCAGTGAATCATGGCTGGTGCCACAGAGCCACAGAGATTGATGTAGATGTGTCAAATGGAGCCAGTGTGCCTTGTTATTAACACACAACCTTACTGGAAACATGCTGTTGTGGTGTTTCTGAGTTACATTAAGAAAAGAACAAAACCTATGAGTTGCCTGCTAACTCAAATGCTCTCCATGGACACCAACCCTCACATATTATAAAGTGACGTGACATACAGCCAAGTATGGTGACCCATACTCAGAATTCGTGCTCTGCATTTAACCCATCCAAAGTGCACACACACAGCAGTGAACGCCCGGGGAGCAGTTGGGGGTTCTGTGCCTTGCTCAAGGGCACCTCAGTCGTGGTATTGCCGGCCTGAGACTCGAACCCACAACCATAGGGTTAGGAGTCAAACTCTCTAACCACTAGACCACGACTTCCCCACATATCATTACCCAACACACTACTGCGTGTTTTCCTTAAACACCTCTGAAATGAAGGCTTTTTAAAGACCCTTTTACAACCAAGAAAAGACAATTTAAGAAATAAATGGAAGGGAACACAATACATCAATATGTTCTCTAGGTGTAAATGTCCAAGAAGCACACATTGCTTTTTTTTTTTTTTTTACAGAAAGATATTGTGCATGACCATATTTTACATTCTTTAATCAATATCTAATTTACTATTACTATGCAGTAATTACGTTTATTGAGGCTAAAGTTGTAGTTAATAGTGAGAATTGGACCTTAAAATAAAGTGTGACCACATTGAGTTATACAGTATATGGAACACTTCAAAGTTTGAAAATACAACTTCCTACTGAACTTCATTACTTTTAATTTATTTTTCAAAATAAATAATAATAATAATAATAAAGAAACCTTCAAGGTTTGAATAACTCTGCTGCCACACGCTAGACAATAAAAATAGCTATATTTAAATATAAATCGCACCTTCTGATCTCACTGCAAACAGTGATGTTTGCCGTCAGTATTTGTCTTGTTTTCCAGTGCAAATGTCTCAAGAATCTTAAATCAAGGTAACAAGCAAAATGACATGAGATCTGTGAAGCTTAAAAAAATCAAGCGAGTTTATATTTAAAACAGGGACAAATATCTGCAAATAGGCTCAGAAAAATATATGGTAACACTTTATTTTAAGGTGTCCTTGTTACAGGATACATATACTTACTATTATAGTAACAATAAATTAAGCATATCCCTAAGCATATAGTACATGTAGTAATTTAATATTACTCAGTACTTAAATGTGTATAATTACACTGTAACAAGGACACTTTAAAAATCAGTGTAACCAAATATATTTACTTTTCATACCACTTTGACAGATATTTGTTCTTGTGTTAAGTATAAACTCACTAAATCTTTAAATTTCTCAGAAAACAAAGTTTCTTTTTTTATTTTACATCTCAACTAAATGTATCTTGATTTAAGGATCTTATTTGTAATGGAAAACATAGCTGTAATATATTCATATTTTGCAATGCATGTGACATTTAATGACATGACTTTATGAATTTAAGCCTTTCTTTCCTTGATTTAAGACCTTTTAAGATCTTAAATTGTGGAAAAGTGAAGTTAAGACTTTTATAAGGCCAGCAAAAACTCTGAATGGGAATAAAATAAATAAATAATTGAAAACACAACAAAACAGATCAAGTGTTGAAACTAAACTCCATTGTGATGATGACATCACAACAATTAGCATTTACACAAACACCTGTTCAGTATTTAGCATTAAGGCCGGCAGTAACTGATATATAATTGACATAATCTTAAAGGTACGGTAGCAAAAAGAGTTTGTTTAATTGTAAGGTCAGAAAGAAGGGTGTAAATATAGACATTAAAAAATCAATTATGACTGCTGGTTAAGATTATAAGTGGACTTCAGGGGAAAAACAATAAATGTAAACGTGTAGAATCTGGCCCATATAAAGAGTTTGATTACCTTAGTTATTATAGTAGTTGAGGAATCGACGTGTGTTTTTGGGTTGTGGGTGTTTGCAGTAAGGGAGAGGGCACAGACAGGTCTTTATGTTTAATGTGTCCTGACAGGCGTGCAAATGTCAGTGGAATGTTCTGGAATCATCTTCTCCTATTCATCGCAGATGTCTGTGCTGCCCTATATGACCCTGCGAGGCTGGTGTGTGTGTGTGTGTGTGTGTGTGTGTGTGATCTTTTAGCCCTTGTTTTGTGATGGAGGTGTAAACTGTCGGGGCTGGACTGTGGCCACAGTGTCCGGCAATGACGTTGCCATGGAAACACAGTAAGTAATGAGCCCTGTAAAAACCGTTGAAGATGTTTTTCTGTCTTTTGCTGCAGTCCAGTCACTGCGCTTTCACCCAACAGCTTGGATTTCCCACTAGGCCAATTAATAAAACAAGTAATAATTAAAATTTTCCTTGAATTCATGTTGTTTGTTTATTTAAGTTGTTGAGCCAGACTATTTTCTATTTGTTTATCTGAAGAGCAATATACTTCAACCTCTAGACATCAAAACACATACATTATATGCATGTGGTAATGCTTTTCTATATATATATATATATATATATATATATATATATATATGCTATATATATATATATATATATATATAATAAATAATTTTCTAATATATATATATATATATATATATATATATATATAAATATATATATATATATATATAAAAAATAACACTTTACAATACAGATCCATTTGTTAACAGTGGTTAATGCATAATTACAACATTATTAATCTAGAAATCTTTTTTAATCTTTTTTTTTTAACATTGAAAGCTGTTTTTATGGCAAAGGTTATTAAAACGACAAATCTATGTAAGATATTTTAATTAGATATTTGACAGAAATTCTAAAACTTTTCCTGTTGGGATATAAAAAAAAAAAAAAAAAAAAATTTAAAATACATAATCTACCAGAGTAATTGTAAGTGACAACAACGATAAAAAGTAATGACTGTATATTATCTTTTATCTAGATAACTGAAAAAAAAAAAAAAAAAATAAATATTAAGAAGCCTTTTTTTTCAGATTTTTTATGTTGTCGTTTTGGATGGTAGCTTGAGGTCTAACTTTTGGGACAGTATGGATATAAAAGCGGTGATTTATGACATTTATATACTGTACTTTTAAGAGTTTTGGTATATGCACAATTTAATACTGACCTAGACTAGTAAAAGTCAATTTTGACACCTAATGCAGTCTCTAGACTTTTTAATTAATACTCAAACTTCTGATAATTGACCAAGTCAGCTTGATTATTGGCTGAAAGCAGTCAGCAAAAAATGTCTTCATAAACACCATGTGTCCCAAATGGGACATGGCCTTTCTCTAATCTCAGCATCACATTGGCCATCCTGCTTTCTACGTATCAGCTGACCACAACTAAGGATCATAGCCATATGACATCACTGATGAGACTCAAAACTAGGATCTTGAGACTATGCTAATGTGCAGTACCTGGGGTTCATGACCAGCCTGCGGAAGAAGTACATCCATTTGATGTAATCCATGCTGTCTTGTTTAGAGGTGACTGTGCACTACTGCGATTTCTGCATTCAAGTGGTCGGAGAGCACGCACAGAAGACTGCAGATACACAGGAAAGACACCACTTCTGTCATTATCAGTACTAACATAAAACAGGGAGAATTACTGCTTTATACACACCTAGCCTCCACAGGGAACGCCTTGTACAAGAACTTCTTATAGAAGTCCTTCTTGATGTCGTGCACAAGGATAACAGCCTTGCCCTGATCGTCGAACTGCGGTGGTTCCTGCTCGACCCATCATCTGAAGAACATCTGGAATGGAAATGATAGAGATCAACGACACTGGACAGTCAGCAAAAACACACACACACACACAAACGTAAAAACAGATGTTACCTGTTATGGGGTAATCCACGTAGCGGCGAGTCTTTCCGTCATGGTTTTCTGTGCCCTTCACGATCACCAGGTGAGCAGGGAAGCTGACACACCATGCTAGTGTGCTAGCTGCAATTAACACCTTAGAGAGAAGTCAAAGGAATATTTAGGGGGTCATTTCAATGTTACTTCACCCTATTTTGTTTGTAGGGTTATAGCTGTTTTACAGTTTTTCTCATATACAGACACACGGTAAGCTGAGGATTAGTATCTTTCAAAACAACTAGTAAAATACTATGTACTGTAGTCATGACAAAGACAAAAAAAAAAAAAAAAAGAGTTTAGGCTTGAGAAAAAGAATTGTTAAAGGTATACTCCACCCCAAAATAAAAATTTTGTCATTAATCACATTAAACCCGTAAAAGCTCAGTTCGTCTTCGGACTGTCCCATAGACTGCCAAGTAAATAACAGTGTCAAGGTTCATAAAAGGCATGAAAGTCATCATCAGAATACTCCATCTGCCATCAGACGTGCAATCTGGGTTATATGAAGCGATGGGAACACTTTTTGTAATCGAAGAAGACAAAGGAATTGTTGAATAAAGTCATTATTTTTAGGCATGAAAGTCATCATCATTTTCTCGTGCGTCGCTTCATAACATTATGGTTGAACCACTGATGGCAGATGGTCTATTCTGAAGTCTTTCATACTTTTCTGGACCTTGACAGTGTAACTTACTTGGCAGTCTATGGGACAGTCACAGGCCTCCCGGTTTTCATCCAAAATATCTTAAATTGTGTTTCGAAGATGAACGAAGCTTTTACAGGTTTGGAGCGACATGGGGGTAAGTGCTTAATGACAACATTTTAATTTTGGGGTGGAGTATCCCTTTAATGCTCACAAAGGAGGAGAAGCATATGGACAAATACAGTGGAGAACAGAGGCAGGAAGTGAAAGATTTTGTAAAGAAAACTATTGAGAGTTTCTATAAAGTTTCTAAAGACCCAAGAACAACTGCCAAGACACTAGTAAATGATTTAGTCAAGTCTGGGATTGATATCTCAATGAAGATGGACACTAGAGGCCCGGACAGAAATGGACTGTTAGTTTGCTGAGCAAGAAAAACTCCTCTTCTGAAGAAGAGACGCTTTTAAGCTAGACTGAAGTTTGAAGGACAAACTGGAGAAAAACTATGTATACTAGAAACGTGTCCTTTGGTCAGCTGAGACAAAAGTAGAGCTCTTTGGTTATAGAGATGTTGTCTGTGTTTGGAGTAAGAACGGACAGGTGCTCAACCCAAAGAACAGCGTCTCCAAAGTGAAACTTAGGGGTGGGAGTGTAATGCTGTGGGGTGTTGTTTCAGTGTGTTTTGTTTTGGTGTTCTTTTGAGGTTGGAATGTATTATGGGTATGGGGGATTATGAGAATGTATTTGAAAGACAAACTCAGGCAATCTGCAACAAAAGATGAATGAATGAATGAATGATGCATTTATAGAGCGCTTTATTGTGTATTGTTGTACACCCAAAGCGCTTTACAATCATGTGGGGGGTCTCTCCTCAACCACCACCAGTGTGCAGCATCCACTTGGATGATGCGACGGCAGCCACAGGACATGCGCTCAATGAACACCAGCTACAGGTGGAGAGGAGAGAGACAGAGCCAATCAAGTGGTTTGGGGATTATTGGGAGGCCATGATTGACAAAAGCCTGGGGGGCGAATTTTGGCCAGGACACCGGGGTGACTACCCCTACTCTTTTACGAGAAGTGCCATGGGATTTTTAATGACCACAGAGAGTCAGGACCTCGGTTTAACGTCTCATCCGAAAGACGAAACCTAGGAGAGTAGCCTACAAGGCTGGCTGTGCAAAGGCTATTTCTATTTCTATTTTTTTTTTTTTTTTTTATTATTTTTAAATTTAATTTTTTTTATTTTTATTCTTTTATTAACAAAAATAATTAATATTGTAATGCCCACACATAATAAATAATATAGCATTTAAAAAAAAATTAAAAATACACAGTTATTGAAATAACACAAGACATGTTTTACTTAATATATATAATCTATATATATATATATATATTATACTGGTATATATATATACATAAGAATTGAAAATGGTTTATGTATTAATATAGAAATAGATAACACTTTATTTTAACAACCAATTCTCAATATTTTTGAAAATATGAATTAGAGGTTGACCAATCTTGTACCAATGTTGTAACACGACAATATTATTTATTTATCATGTTTGTTTAAAGGATTGATGTGATGTTGCTATTATAGTATATTCTGTTTCTTTGTGTTGGTTTGTTGTGTTAAATATTATTTCTTTCCTTCTTGTGACAGGGCAACCCATCAGAGCCTTTTGAAGTTTAATAATCACATCAGGCCTGATCATGATTTCGGTTTTCTGTCCCACTTAAAATAATTAAGCCTTTTGATAATTAAGAAAACTTGAGATACCTGTTGAATTTAATTTGATCAAACTGAATTTTAATTTGAATGGGACCCTTTTGCCATAATACAAAATACTTCTATTTCAAATTAATGTTTTTTGAATGTTTCTTAAACAACAAATCAGCATATTAGAATAGTTTCTGAAGCATCATGGGACACTGAAAACTGGAGTAATGATGCTGAAAATTCATGCATAATATCACATAAATAAACAGAATTTTAAAATTTATTCAAATAGAAAACTTATTTTAAATTGTATTAATATTTTACTGTTTTTATTTTTTTTTGTTTTTATGTGTTTTGTTTTTAAAGTGTTTTTTTTGTGAATGTGTTAACTGAACTTCAGATCTGCTTCACATGCTAAATGGTTTTGCACTGCTATCGTATTGATGTATGAAATATCACATTTGCATTATATCAACATAAACATTTATGTTTTTACAGCCAGGCCACAGAAGACATAAACCCACGAGAACAGCAAGCTGCATTAAGGAGAACGTTTCGTTTGGATTTGATTTGAATAAATCAATTCATCTCTCATCACTCAAAAATGGCAACGCAGCTTCTCCATGAGTAAATTTATGATTCTTTTATAATCTCTCAGCTGACAGCTATTTACTCAAACCTAGTTCATATATTCGATTTATTCCAAAACGATTTGGGAATCAGCGTGGAAAAGGTTGGCCTGCTGGTGAATCACACATCACCTAACAGCGGGTCTCACCTGGATCTTACAGTTGACAAAGAGCTCATCCTGTCTTCCTGTCTCACTCGTGAAGTCCCGCATGATGCATCCTGATCCCAAACGCCAAGGTCAGCTTCAGGTTTGACTCTCTTATAGTGCCGATGATATCATTCCTCTAACAAAACACACAGAATGCACTTTCAATATGCATGTTCTTCATAAAAAAAAAGAAAAAATAGAAACAAAAGAAATGGAAATGTTAGTATGGGTGACAGTGGAAACAAATGGAGGGAAGTGCTGTTAGATGTGAGATGGACAGTTAACGGCAGCCGGCTGTCACTCAAACAGCGGGGTTTCTGGCCGTTACACGCTTCAGTGCAGTGAATCAGCGGGACGCCCCGTATATCACTGGAGCTGCAGCTATCAGCACATGGAGCTCACGCGCGTGAACCTACAGCCGAGGAACAGGTCATCTGAAAATCAAAACACTGTCTCTCGTGTTGTTTTCTTTTCCCCTTCAATGGAACACAAAAAGAGAAATTTGATCTTAATTATGATATTTTATTTTATTTTTTAATAGAAAATCTTAATTATGCACTTTTTCACAAAATATCAGTACCAAAAAAAAAGGTAAAAAATTACATAAAGAAAGAAATCTTTAAGAAGCACTATGAAAATAGTATAAATATATTTTCTGTCATCTTAAGACATGTTCTTAAAAATATCTTTTTGTGAAAAGATGCAAGTCAGTAAGAAATTTTCTTGAAAGGCGTTGCTATTTATTAGATCAAAAATAAAGTAAAAATAGTAAAACTGTGAAATCTTATTATTATTAAAATTGTGTTTTTCTATTTGAATATATTTTAAAGTGTAATATATTCCTGTGATGCAGAACAGTCATTACTCCAGTCTTCAGCATCACATGAATTTTCAGAAATAATTCTAAAATGCTGATTTGGTGCTTAAAGAATGTTGAAATGCTTAATACTTGTGTAAAAACCATGATCCCTTTTTACAAAATTCTTCAATGAATAGAAAGCTTTACTGTTATTTTGGAATATTAATGATGGAAATGACAGGATTTACTGTCGCTTGTGATGAACTTAATGCATCATTGCTAAATAAAAGTATAAAATTCATAAATTCATTCATAAATAAATGACCTTAAACTGTGTGTTTGTGACTTGTAAAAAGTAATGTATAATAATAATGAAAGCAAATAGCCTAAATTATGACAGCATCTTAGTTGGGTGTACCAGACTTTTTTTTTTTTTTTGTCCTACACAGATATAAAAGTATTAAAAGGCATCCTTCCCTATTCTCTGCATGTTACATGTGTAATGTCTTTTACTGGGTCTTTAACAGGGTAGGCTCATAAAAGACAGGCATTAACATGCTTTATGGGACTGCATGCCTTTACACACAGTCTGTGCAATAGAAAACTAGATCACTAACATCAGTATCTGCCTCATAAAAGCCTGCTGCTCAACACAATTCAAACAGTCAAACCAAATACTGTATATGTTTCATACAAAATCCAATCTTTGGGTGAACTATCCTTTTAAAAATCATACTAAGGGAGTTATTGTTATGAATATTGTTATGAATAAATTCTACATAAACCTATTCTTTAATTCTGAGGAACTGGGAACTGAAAGTCAATTCCAAAGGTTTAAACTAATTCCACTCCAGGGACTCTCTTCTAGTAGAGAGACTATTTAAATCTGAAAAGCTCTGAGAGACATTTTTAAAAGTTCAACTTCAGCACAGTGGAATTCAAAAACAGGTTTTGATTTGAAATTCTAAAAGGCAGGCAATCCAGATCTAAATGTGTTAGTTTGGTAAACTAATGACAAACATATTACACAATACATTTATGTTTTTATCATATCATAAAACACTGTCTGAATTTCTAGCAATAGTGCTGTAGTAACTCAACTATTATTTGCATAGTTAAAGTTATATATGTGTATTGCCTTGCTTAAAATTATTATTATAATTTTTTTTTAAATCTAACTGTTAATTTTTTTATTTGACACTACCAATTTAATTAAAATGTGTCAGTCTTCATAAACATGTCTTTGTTTTTTGTTTTTTTCTTCTCAGTTCCAGTATTTATAGAGGCACACAATTATTGTTTTTAAAATAAGAATTGAAAACATAAATCGAACTAAAAAATTACAAAACCCAACATCAGAATAATTTCCAAAAGTTTTGGAATTAAGCAGCACTAATAAGCAATGTGCAATTTGTAGACTGTGTGTGCATATATATTTACAAATAAATGCATATATATAAACATTTTGCAGTCCGAATGGAACCAATCTTCTGAACCGTGGTTCACTAATTGGTGACCTCTGCACTTTAACATTAAAAGGCAGTTTGCTGACATGAATGTGTGTATGTGTTCAAGCAAACACATTAATAATGTATTTCCGCTTTCTGTACTGTTTGAATGTGTGTGTATCATGCGTATACTATTAAAGAAATTATCACCTCCGTAAGGCTGCAATTTTTATGTGATTACTTTGTGACTGGGATGAGAAAACCATTCTTTTTTTTTTCTGACTGGCTCTCTAATCGAGTGCTTTGAAAATATTAGCACACATCTGTGATGGCGAACAGAAAAAAAGCTGTTTGTTCACATCTTGAAATGATCTGAAGGCATGCAGTGGAACAGAAAGAGGAATTTAATGAGAGATGACACAGGCTTTTGCACCAGAATCTGCGCTGAGCCGTACTGTAATCACAGATGAAGAGATACTGAGCTTCTTCAGATTGGGGAATTGGGGAGGAGGGAATATAAAACAGAAGAGAGAGAAAGTAACAACAGTACATGGTTACATAGTTACGTGTCATCACTGTTGAGGATGACTTCTGACCTCTCTCTCATCCTGGTGGAGCCACTGTTTGAGGTCGTCTTCCGCAGCCAGAAACGCATTGAGGACCAGAGCCGTGAGCCGTGTCTGCCGGCGCGACGACACAGATATGAGGACCGGTTTGGCAGGAGAATGTGTGCGGATGGCTGCAGGACAGTGGAAAAACAGAACGTAAGACTGACATCTAAATCCAAATATGAATTTAGCAGATCAAAATAAATGAAAGATCTGAATAAAACAACAATGTCAACAAAGTCAATATAGTAGGATAAAACCAAGTAACATTTTTACTAAGAATAATTTGTCATTTGTCTGGAGTTGCTTTAAGGCAAGTCAGTTCACCTGGAGGCCATACCACTGTTACATCCCTGGGGCTCCCATCGACTGGACTTGAATGGGAAGGAGCAAAACCTCCAAAACAGTTTGCCAAGATTGTGTTCCAATAGCATATTTCAAATCAGCAATAAAACTGGACAATGATGACAAATGAACAATAAACAAATCAAGAGCTAAAGTGTATGAGTATGGATCCTTTTAACATTTAGGAGGTTTTTAGAAACGGAATCCATCATAGTTGAGTAAACTTCTAAAGTGATTAATGGAAACTAGAACAAAGACGGTTTTATGTTTTCATTTGATACAATAGCAAAAGTTAAAATGCATTATAGTGCATTATAATGACTTTCAAAAAGAGGAAAACAATATCAAGAGCTTGATTATATTAAATTTGATGTCACTCCCTCAGAGGTCCAAGGACTGTTACAAAGTTTTATGCTATTTTTTGATGTTAATACTATGGTGGAAATGCAACATCACAGGCTTCAAAAAGAGTCTGTTCTAGAGTATAAAAATCTTTTTAATTTTTAACTTTAAAGGGATAGTTCACCCCCAAATTTGAATTTTGTTCGTTTACTCAATCTCAAGTTATTTGTACTCAACCTGTATGAATTTATCTCTTCTGTTGAACACATACACGAAAAATATATTTTGAAGAATGTTTAACTCCATTGACTTCTACAGCATTTATTTCCCATACTATGGAAGTCAATGGTGACCAACAACTGTTACCAACATTCTTCAAAATGTCTTCTATCCCTTTAAGGCGGGACTTCCATCACTATCCACCATACTGAGCATCACAGTTTCTTCTTTCTTCTTCTTCGTCGCACAAATGTATCATTTAGGACACTTGAAATGAAGAGTACATGATTACAGAATTCGCTTTTCCACATGATCATGTTACTACTTCTTGTGGCTTACCTTGGAAGACTGGTTTGTTCATGCTGGCCATATGAGGGCAATAATGCTGCCCTGGAAAGCCCTGAATATGAACCTCCAATGGCACTGGGCGAACAGAGGACAGGAAATTAAACAGTCCCACCTGAAAGAGACACAGACAGAGATGAATAAGGATGGGGCCACAAAACAGAGCAAGAAAAACAGGCCCAGAAAGTGAGAAGATGCGAAGAAAGACGAGAGATGGAGTGCCCAGCTGGCTGTGTGCCTGACAGAGTGGCCCATCTGGGGGTAATTACAGCCTGTCATTGTCCCCTGTCCCACAACTGCGCTCTCACACAAGTGGCCCGGGCCTCGGTGCGTGTGCGCACATATTTAAAGGGCTGGATAATGGATTGGGCAGCTAGAGACGCACCTCAGTCCAAACAGCACACGTCAGATTTATGGAGACCCCCAGCCCTTCCTTCCCCGTCTGTCTAGCAGGGTGACATTTCAGCAATAGTAAAACAACGTTTACATAACCACTGCCGTCTGTCCTGATGCGGCCACAGCGCCCAACATGCTGCTACACGCTGGGAGAGGGGTGCTGCTTATTTATAGACCCTTGCACGCACATACGCATTTATACGCAGAATGACCGACAGAACGTTCGGTCGGCTATCTGTAATGGAAACAGGATGAAAATGATAGCACCGTTAGTACAGTGTTACAGATAATATCGTTATTTGACTTCATCCCTAATCATTATGGGTGCAAGTCGAGCATGATTCCACCGAAACAAGACCCATCAATTACATTCAGCATTAAATATACCATTTGAGGGCCAAGATTTTTCTTTTGGCTTGATTTGAACTGCCGTGAATCATATGTAAATCACATCAAACCTGAGAAGAGGAAGGAGCACTGATCCTGAAAAAATTAATTTGCCTATATATAACAGTCTATGGACGGATTTCAAAAGCGATATAAAGTCTTTCGTCAAATGTAATAGATAGGGATGTGGTGTTAAAAGGTTATGTACGTGGAATTTGAGATGAGCTAATAGATGCAGGTTGCGAATTGTGGTGGGTTTCTAACCTGTCCAATGCCCAGCCAGTCGACTAGATCCCGTGCATTAGAGAGTCCCATTATTTGCACTTGTTTTGAGGTGTGCGATGAGATAAAGTTGGTTCTGGACACAATGACCTCTGGAACCGGCCCTCTGTCCTCACCCTTGAAGTCAAAGAAAAAGTAAACATTTTCAAATAAAGTCAAGTCACCTTTATTTATATAGTGCTATGCACTATATATATTGTTTTGAAGACGCTTTATAGTAATGAAACCAAATAAGAAAGAAGTAACAGAATAAGGAGGTCTGGGCGATAAAACAATAATGATAATTATCACAATATATTTTTCCCTTGATAAAAAAAAGCATAACAAAACAGCGTAAACGGCACCACACGGACCGATTATCAGCTCGGCACAAGCAGATGCATTTACACTCTGATCGGTGTCGATCACATGACCAGCATTGTGAGATTCAGCAAGAAGCGTCTGAATTCACTGAAGAACACAAAAGTCTCTGTGATTTAGTTTAAAGCCAGATGAAACAGTGCTGATGATCTCAACAGCACTGACAAACACAAGAAACACGGAGCCATGATCACTCCTGTCAGAAGGCTTTTACATGGATTTACTGTAGTAACACTAACTGCACCATGGTACTGTGGCAGAAATGTGGGATATACATATGGAAGTTTATTATATTAGTAATTTTTACATGTTTTAAATGTATTAAAGTAAAGGATGTAATTAGGCTATAACATTTGTGCATTTGTATTTACAACCCCGATTCCAAAAAAGTTGGGACACTGTACAAATTGTGAGTAAAAAAGGAATGGAATAATTTACAAATCTCATAAACTTATATTTTATTCACAATAGAATATAGATAACATATAGATAACAAATGTTGAAAGTGAGACATTTTGAAATGTCATGCCATATATTGGCTCATTTTGGATTTCATGAGAGCTACACATTCCAAAAAAGTTGTGACCGGTAGCAATAAGAGGCCGGAAAAGTTAAATGTACATATAAGGAATAGCTGGAGTACCAATTTGCAACTTATTAGGTCAATTGGCAACATGATTGGGTATAAAAAGAGCCTCTCAGAGTGGCAGTGTCTCTCAGAAGTCAAGACGGGCAGAGGATCACCAATTCCCACAATGCTGCGGCGAAAAATAGTGGAGCAATATCAGAAAGGAGTTTCTCAGAGAAAAATTGCAAATAGTTTGAAGTTATCATCATCTAGTGCATAATATCATCCAAAGATTCAGAGAATCTGGAACAATCTCTGTGCGTAAGGGTCAAGGCCGGAAAACCATACTGGATGCCCGTGATCTTCGGGCCCTTAGACAGCACTGCATCACATACAGGAATGCTACTGTAATGGAAATCACAACATGGGCTCAGAAATACTTCCAGAAAACATTGTCGGTGAACACAATCCTCCGTGCCATTCACCGTTGCCGGCTAAAACTATATAGGTCAAAAAAGAAGCCATATCTAAACATGATCCAGAAGCGCAGGCGTTTTCTCTGGGCCAAGGCTTATTTAAAATGGACTGTGGCAAAGTGGAAAACTGTTCTGTGGTCAGATGAATCAAAATTTGAAGTTCTTTTTTGAAAACTGGGACACCATGTCATCCGGACTAAAGAGGACAAGGACAACTCAAGTTGTTATCAGCGCTCAGTTCAGAAGCCTGTATCTCTGATGGTATGGGGTTGCATGAGTGCGTGTGGCATGGGCAGCTCACACATCTGGAAAGGCACCATCAATGCTGAAAGGTATATCCAAGTTCTAGAACAACATATGCTCCCATCCAGACGTCGTCTCTTTCAGGAAAGACCTTGCATTTTCCAACATGACAATGCCAGACCACATACTGCATCAATTACAAGAAGAAGGATCCGGGTATTGAAATGGCCAGCCTGCAGTCCAGATCTTTCGCCCATAGAAAACATTTGGCACATCATAAAAAGGAAGATGCAACAAGAAGACCTAAGACAGTTGAGCAACTAGAAGCCTGTATTAGACAAGAATAGGACAACATTCCTATTCCTAAACTTGAGCAACTTGTCTCCTCAGTCCCCAGACGTTTGCAGACTGTTATAAAAAGAAGAGGGGATGCCACACAGTGGTAAACATGGCCTTGTCCCAACTTTTTTGAGATGTGTTGATGCCATGAAATTTAAAAACTTATTTTCCCCTTAAAATGATACATTTTCTCAGTTTAAACATTTGATATGTCATCTATGTTGTATTCTGAATAAAATATTGAAATTTGAAACTTCCACATCATTGCATTCTGTTTTTATTCACAATCTGTACAGTGTCCCAAATTTTTTGGAATTGGGTTTGTATACTAAATGTATTTAGGCTACTGTTTTTCATACAAATACCACTGTATATTCATACATTTTACCATGGTAGTGAGGTGTTACCGTGTGAATGGCTTTACCTTTGGTTATCATGATCTTATTGTGTGATACTATAGATGACCAATGGTTAATTTTAACAAAAAAGTAAAGTCCTAACTCAACAGTCAGAATATAAAAATTTTACTCTATTAATATGAGGTTGTTACCGTTTTTTACCATTGTTACTGTTTTGTTAATGAACATAAATTTACATTCGCATCGTGCCATCAAATCCAGGCAACACAAACCTGAAACTAAGAAATTCATTTCTATATTTCGTTAAGGAAAAAAAAAAATTGAAAAATGACTTTTCTTAAGTATTCATGCATATTTTGATGTAGAAAAAAATATTTTATTATTATTATTATTATAAATGTTTTGTATATTGTAAATACGATTTGTTAAATGATCACCAGTTTGGCAAATGTTTGTCATGTTATGACCAACAAAGAAAAAGTAGTTCACTGTAAGCATTAACATTAAGCATTGTGAGCCAAGTTTTATTTCATATGTATATAAGCATTTATGTACAATAGGTCTTGATAAAATAATCAAACCTGCAGGCCTGTGGAGAACAGTACTCCTTGTATGATGAATTTTATGTAAAATTATATTTCATCCCTAAAGAAGTCTTGAAGGAGGCTAAAGGATAAAGGAAGACCCTTAAATTAGTCTATTAAATCAAGAACTGCCCATACATGTGTGCAAATGCATGCAGATACTCCAGAGTAAAGGGGCATTATCACTGTTATCCAACTACACACGGCTCAGGACTTGTGTTTTCAAGAAGGACTGAAGCTGTCAAATTCATTTATTTCAGGTCCTTGACATTAATACATGGCTAGCAGCTATACTACACAGGCAAACATATGTGGACACCTGCACTCTAGACTCTTGTTGAAGATTTAATTTCGAAACCATGGCCATTAACAGTGGGTTTGTTTGACCCTTTGATGTGGTATAATGGCTTCCACTCCTCTGGGAAAGTTTACCATGTGATGTTGGAACATGGCTGCTGAAATCTGCTCCCATTCAGACAGAAGAGCATTAGCGGTGTTATGCAATGGGACCTGGCATAAATAAAGGTGTTCAAAAGGATTTCAGTTCTGGACTTTGTGAAGGCCAATCAAGCTGTTACACCAGACATAGTACATCATTTCTATACAGACCTTGCTTTATGCACAGTTGCACGGTCAAGCTAGAACAGAAAAGGTAATGTCCATTCTTCAAAAAAAAGTTTGTTTAAGGATATTCCTTGGGTGTTTTTCCATGTATTGTGTTAGATACAAGAGCATATCCACATAATTGAAATTAGTAGATGATGTCCACATAAGGCCATGTAGCTTGAACTAGTTCACCCAAAAATGAAAATTCTGTCATTAATTACCCTCATGTCGTTCCAAACCTGTAAGACCTTTGTTCATCTTCGGAACACAAATTAAGATATTTTTGATGAATTCTGAGAGATCTCTGACCCTCCCATAGACTGCAAGGATCCTAACACGATCAAGGCCTGGAATGTTAGTAGGGACATCGTTAAAATGGTACATGTTAAGTGAGTGGTTAAAATGTTATTTTTTACATGAGTGGTTATGATTTTTTGTGCGCAAAGAAAACAAAAATAACAACTTTATTCAACAATTTGTCTCCTCTGCGTCACCCTATAGCGCCATTTTGGAGAGTATCACATACGTAATACATGGGAATGTTCTTTGTTTGTTTTGTTCAGTCCATCAAGGTCAAATGGTCACTTGAATTCCCAATGCTGACCAACAAAAAGCTGCTTGGTTTTAAAGTGGCTTCCGTGTGAGCAATGCTTGATACATGGACCATTTTTGCCCACAAAGAGACCACACCTTAATACTTAACAAGATGCTAGCTTTTAAAGGATCTATTGTATAAAGTGCTAAATAAATAAACGTGGCATGACTGGAGTGCTGAATTACAAGCTAGTACATCACTATGAATAAATGCTTTCTTAACTGTTGTTTTCTCACTGCTGTCATTCTATTGGTGTTTATTTTAATATTTAGAAGAAAACGGGCAGCACATATTTCATCTAAGCCCCACTTAGATGTTCGCTGACAGTAAGCTGCTGCTCAGGTATTTTGAACTTCTTTTTAGCCCAAGTGAAGAACAAAAAAAAAAAAACCTTTGCCCTCTAACCTAGAAGATGGATCTTGTCTATGATGAGAATAGCCACTTTCTGCACATAGTTGCGGTTCTGCCAGCTGCAGCTGACTCCCATTTCTCTGGAGTGGTGACGATCAGGTCAGCCTGCGCGAGGGCCCGCATGTCTGGAGTAACGTCACCTGTTAACTTAACCACCCTAGAGAGAGAAAGTATGATAATGAGCAAACAAAGGTCATGGAATAATAACAGATACATATTTGCCAGAAGAATCTATAAACACTCTCACTTCCTCCCAAGTTTCTCTTCTATTCTGATCTTCCAGTCCTCAATCCTCTCTCGGACCATAGCTTTGAGAGGAGCAATGTAGACCAACTGCTCACAGAGATACATGCCCGTTAAACCATCTCTTAAGAACTAAAGCTAAACCCTAACAGATGGCAGAGGTTCAAACCTTGGAGGTGGGGTACTTGTTGAAGACCCTGAAGATGGCCGTTTCTGCAGAGCGATGGTTTTGCCGGAGCCTGTGGGGGCCCCCAGCAGGACGTTGGTGTCTGTATGGTAGAGTGTATGGAAGATCGGTGTCTGAATGGGATTAAAGTGTGTATAGAACTTGTATAGACTCTCATACTCCTGGTTTCTCAATGCAGTCACAGGCAGCAGCTGAAGATGCAAGAGCTCTGGAAAGAAGTAGATGAAAATGGTAATCTAGAAAAGAACATTCGCATGGCTAATTCATGGCTAATTCAAGCCTCAGGTTTATTTCAGATGAGATCACATTGGGACCACTGTGGTTGCTTACACAAGGGAAAAAGGTGACAAGTAGCCTACCTGTTGCTCCCATGCATTCTTATGCTCTCACTGTGGTGAGGTGATGATGGAATTAGTGGCATTTGCAAAGCAAGCAACACTATTACTCCCACTCATACTCTCCTAAAAAATAAAGAAGATTTCACAGCAATGCCACAGAGGAACCATTTTTGGTTTCCCAAAGTAAAGGTTCTTAAAGATGTTTAAGATTCTTCACAGAACCCATAGATGCCAATAAAGAAAAAAAGCATTAACTTCTGCACATAACTTTGTCCTGCATCACTTGTGCTACAGACATAACTGCAACTTATTGAGGAGCACTACTGGATGTAAGACTTTCTTCTGTCACGCTGTGAAAAAATCTCATAGACTAAAGACTGGAGCACACTGCAGCATTTTGCCATCTAAGAAAAACAATTCTGGGATTGTAAAGGAATTCTACTGTCGTAGGGCAAAACCATGAGTCTTTAGTAGTTCACCATCTGTGAATGAATAGTTTTTACAGTGAACCTTAGACTGTAGCATTTTTGTTACTTGAAATAAAATAACTGTTAACTGAAATCTATCTATCTATCTATCTATCTATCTATCTATCTATCTATCTATCTATCTATATATAAAGCTATTTGCCAAGACATTTCTTATTTTCGTTCATCTTTATGTACTATAAAAATATTTAAAAGTAATCAAAGTAAAAACCTAATAAAATAACAATCACACAACAAACTACTAACATTTTAACTAAATTGACTATTTTACAACTTTAATAAAAATTATAATTGTATGTCAATTATAATAACACTGTTTCATAAGAATTTTAAGAAATTTCTCCTAAATAACAAATAAAGTAATTAAAGGACGAAGTTGTTTAAAGCGTGAAATATGACTATACTGTATATATTTGGGACGCACCTGTGTGTAGTGGGTGTCTTTCAGGCAGGATGAGATGCTGGAAGTTGATGATACACACAGCTTCAGAGCCCAGTCAACAGTCAGACATGGCTCGGATGTAATACTAAGAAGGCATGGGCTCAAAGATGGGTATAGTGAAGACCACCTGCTGGGGCTCTCCACTCACAACCTGACAGTGCCAGAGGGAATATATGATTAGAAACGCACACCGCAATGCATTTCACATTTCTGGCTCACTGAATAAATTGTGTGATATGACATCTTCATTAAAGAACCACATGTACTGTCGTTAATCTAATCTCCATGCTTTACAAAATAATAATAAAAAATAAAAAAAGATTTTTCACAAATATTATTTTATTTTAGCATTATTTATATAGTTATTATAGCATCTATTAATATATTGATAAGCTCATTTTTATATTTTTGGTTTTCATTTAAATTTTAGTTTTTGTAAATTTGCTATGTGCTTTTGTCATTTTATTATTTTTTATTTTTTTACTATTTAGTTTTTTTTTTTTTAATCTCATATTTCTTCATTTTAATACTTAAACTTATTTTAGTCAGGTGCCAAAGCAAAACATCTAATTTCTGTTAAAGTTTTATGTATTATTTGTATTTTTTTAGCTTAATTTCAATTAGCAAAAAGCAATTTTTAATAGTTTTAGTTTCAATGTTTTCTTGTACTATATACAATAACAAAACTTGGTGAAGTGTGTAATTTAATGCTACTTTTCCAGTATCTTCACGCTGTGATCTCATTAGGGTTTCTAAATTTGGGTTTGCTCATGTCAGGAGATGTACATGTATGGTTACCTGTTTCTTATGCAGAAGGAAGTACTCAGAGTGGTAGATGTGTTCGTTGATAGGATCCTCCTCCCATAACCACCAGGGCTCTCCCAGCGAGCCATGGACCTGAGCACGACCAGATGTGAGGTGTCATAAAAGTGATACAGTGAAAATACAAAATACAAAAAAAAAAAAAAAAAAAAAAAAAACGGTTGTCCATTTATACGTTCACAGTAACAAAAAAGAACCTTCAAGAAAGTGGAAACTACTGTTTCCATGGAAACCACATGACCAAACTTACATTACGGACACCAAACCACATGAGAAATATAAATATATAATTCCTATTACACGAGAAACAGAAAAACTTTACAAAAGACTTCTTGTACTTCTAGTATCAGTGGTCTGATACAAAATAATAATAATAATAATAATGTCACCGGAACTTTACATTCAGATCTCTCAGCGACAGCACATGAACTCTTGCTAATCTTCATCACAGCGTTATAGAGAGTATAGAGAGATTTCTTGATATAGAGATCTGTTGTGTTAGACGGCTTGTATTTAGCACTAAAGTGAGTGAAATCTTTATAGTCTGTTGAGTTGTAGCCTGGTTTACATTAAAGCGAGTGATATACGTATTGTCAGGCAGCTCATATTTTTCATTAAAGCATCTGAATGACCAGAGAGCTTTTTCACTTTGCTCATGGTGTGAGTAAATCTTCCTTGAGCTGTTTGATCTGAATCTGAATCTAATCTGAATCACACAGCTTTATTCACATTAGAGATCTGACAGCAATGTATGTAGCATGTAGTTTAGTAATATTCATTTTTTTTGGTTGGTAGTGTACTGTATGTATTATGTATTATATTTATAAACATGACCTACTGAGTGGATTAATGTAGCGTTAACGATGTATTCATGTGGCAGAGGGCAGGTCATGCTCAGAGCATGTTGGCGGGTGATTAGTGTTGGATAGCTGATGGTCATCCAGCTGTTGGGTGTCACGCTGGACGAGTTATGGTCACACAGGAGCACCGGGCACAGAGCGGCCCATCTGTGGCCCATCACAGCACTGGCCCTCAAGAGAACAATAGCAACAGATCTGGGCCTATTCAAGCCTTTGTGCTCTTAAACGCCGGGGAGGAGATGTACAAATCAATGACTCCTTCAGCGCCTCCTGCCTAACCTACTGTGAGTGTGAGTGTGTGTGTGTGTGTGTGTATGTGTGTGTGTGTGTGTGGGGGGGGTGGGTTATGGTGAGTATATGTGCAATTGTAAATAATGTGCTCAGTACAAATATATGTAACAACTAAGCATTACTATCTATTAACTCCCAAAGGCCTCATCATTCTATTTCACCAAAACCTGCTTTTAAATGTTTTACATTTTTATAATTAAATTTATTAAATGCAGTTTATATACTTAGTCTGACGTATTATACAACGTTATAACTTTAAAACTAACTGCATCAAAATAACATGATGATTCAGGATTATCTCACAATTTTAGGGAAGGTCTAAAAAAAAAAAGAGGAATTCACAAAAGCAAATTTTTGACAAAATATGGTTGAGTACTAAAATGCCGAGCTGCTGAGATGGAGAAGCACTCCAAGCTTGTAAATGATAACAGTGCAACACAAAGCGCCTCAGACTTTACTTGTGTTCCAGAATGAAGCTCAGACAAACAACACATGCAACAAAAAGACCGAACAATATACTGCACACACTATCAAAGGTTTCAGCACAAAATCAACTTTTTACTGATATCGATTACACCTCAAGGTGTAATATCGCAAGATCTCGTGCGCTGCTTAAAGCCAGGAGAAACGGCTCTGCATTTATATCAGATGCGCTGCATCGTTAATTTTGCAAGAAAAAAACAGTTTTTATTGAAAACAAAAATTAACAAAACTTTTAAATACTGCTTTTTAAACATTCAAGTACTTTTTAAATTATTTTTTATTAATTTTGGTTTTTTTAAGGGTTTTTAGGGGTTTTAATTTTAAAAGGGGAATTTTAGTGTTTTTAGAACTTTAAGCACCTTGTACGAACCCTGTTTACGACTTATGTATCTCCACTTTTTGTTTGTAATAATTTTGACTTTTTATCTAAAAAATGACACTATTTCAACATTTTAATATCATAACATTGATTTAGCATGTTATCATTTCTTACATCTCATCTGCAATGCCTGTAATGTTATACTTTAAAACAAGTTACTGATTGAAATAAATTTTCTGCTATTGAATTATTATTATTATTATTATTATTATTATTATTATTATTATTATTATTATTATTTATTTATTTATTTTTGGCTCATCTGTGGAAAACCGATCATTGCAGTTTGGGATCTCCTGGTCTATGGAATTGAAAATCCAGATATTGCAGAGACAAACAGCAACATGGAAAGCCCTGGGTATGGTTGCCATGGTTACCTGGTCATTCCACCTGAAGTCCGAGGCGTATGCGCAGGACAGTGCATGTGATTGGTTGAATGCTGGACTCCATCAGGATGGCGGGTATCTGATGATCTGCTTCATCTTTATCCCGATGTTCATGTGATACAACATGTGACCTGGATGCACACACACACACACACACACACACAAAATTAATATTTTTAATATTTTGAAAATTTTATATTTGAACTGAAATGCCTACAACAAACTCTAAAACTGACAAATCAACACAATGTTCTTGCATCAGACCGACCGATCTCATCTTTGTCTATGTCTCTGAGTTTGTCCACCGTGAGGTACCTCTCCTCTATTCTGGACAGCACTAAAGAGGGCAGTGCGCTGAACTGTCGCAGTGGGTGGGCCCATCCACACAGACGCTTGTCAATCACTTTACACAGGTTCAGCAGGCGGTAGGTCATGGCGGGCCAGCGCTTCCTCAGAGCGATCTCAAACAGAGCCCACACGATACGAGCAGCATTCTGCACCATAAAGACAAAGAGACTCTCAATCACACAATCAAGTCAATCAAGCGGATCATTGGCCGATATAACAGTGCTCTTGGTCTGCACAGAGGCCATGTACACACTGCAGATAAATATGACTGACGTTTATCCTGTTCTGAGAGTGACATGCACATTCTTAAACCAACTAGTTGTTATTATACTGTTATTAAACTTTCATAAACTGAACTGTTTTTTTTTTTTTTTTTTTTAACTAGTTGGTTATAAACAGTTGATATTGTCATTATAAATACACAGTTGTTCACTGACAAGCTGCACAAAACCACAATCATATTTTGCGTATGTTTTGCGCAGCTTGTCAGTGAACAGTGGCTCTGTGTAGTAAATGCTGCTCCACGTGAAAGCACGCATGTGTAGAGATTTACCGCTGGTTACAGAACCGGCTTTACTGACGAGATGCACATTAATATCGTGACAATATTTATCGTGCATCCCTAATAGATAGATAGATAAAGATATATCAGAGAACATATATGTGTCTCCCTTTCCCAGATGTGATGCAAACAAATCACAGGAAAAAAGGTACAGGTCTGTATTCATTTGCATATGATATTTTTTTTTTTTTCACCAAAGTTGCCTACCTATGGAAGAAAAAGGTAAATGACCAAAAATAATAATGATATAAGAGGTCAAAATGATGACATACTAATTATGAAATTAGTCAAAATCATGACATAAGTCAAAATTGTGAGATACAATTAATAATTTCAAGTGTTTATGTCACAATTTTAATATAATAATAATGACCTTGTATATTACTTATGCATGAAAACTTAAATTGTTTTTGTCAAGTTTTATTTTTTCTCATATGATTTCGCAAAATGTTGGTTTATGCAATAAATATAACTTTTTTATCTCATAGTTATGACTTAATAATGGCTTAGCATCTTAGTTTATGACTTTTGTGACTTAACGTATTTATTTTGTCTCATAATTACAATTTTTGTAAAAGAAATGTGCTTCCATGCCTTTCTAGGTTCAGAGAAACTCTTGTGTTTTTTGTTTATTGGTTTGCATGCAATCAAAACTGATTTTTATAATGAGATTATTTTAAGAGCATTTTGTACATGCATTTTAGAAATACCTTATTCACAGGCATATTAGTCATCTAATTATGATTAATTTATTGCACAACTAAAAAATGTCTGTTAAAAAGAGGTTACTGAAATAAAGTGAGCTGTATTCCGCTGGTTGTGTAACTCAGTAACAGCTAACCTTATGTAGTACAAAATAGCTTGCCTAATGCGGGAGCGTCATTTTAAACAGATTTATCAAGTATTCTCTTTTCTGGGGGTACAGATTTTTAAAGGGCACCTTTAAATTTTGTCCATTATCTAGAACACATTTTATGGAATGACTAATGTCCATTTGCTTTGACTGCTGTGGGTATAAATCAGAGCCAAGCGGCTGTATGTTTGATGCTGGAGTGTGAGTTATGTTCAGATGGCTTTGAGAATCCAACATTACTTTGATCTATAAGGTGCAGGTTTACTCGTAGATCTGACTGCTATGATGGATTGATCTAGTCACTGATTGATTGAGCAGAAATGGACGACTGTTAGCAAAGCAGGAGGACAAACACCTGCTGACCCGCATGCTGCTGTTTAACAGGCCTCAAGAGCAACTGAACTCTTTCATCCGACACTCGTCCGTATGGATGAGTACCAGCAGAACAATTCACAACACTTCAGTGAAAGCACAGCACACTAAATGCACAGCGTTGGACTTCAGATGAGCTTTGCGGACTGACCTTCTGCTAGGATGCATGTGAATCTTTAGGGTTGTGTCATTTGTTCCAATGATTTGATTTGATTAGTGTTTAGCTATTACCACTCCATGACAGCATTCCTAATTGTGTGCAAGACGTGTTTAGTATAAATTTATGTTGTTCTGTGAATTCTGGTGGACAAAGTCCAGTCATTTCAATAGCAATGCATGTGATCCGGAATTTTGCAATCTGCTTGATGTGAGAGTGACTTCTGTGTGAGCTGTCCTTCACACATTGCTACACTATTGACAATAGACATTGAATCTTTTTTTTTTTGCCTGTGATATTTCGCGAATATGACTTTGTAAATGTAATATATATCTTAAAATTGTTGTTCCAGATGATGACAAGAAAATATTTTTTAAATATCGTTTTATGGTTTCAAGTACAGCATATGACATTTTGAACAATTGCCTCTCGAATAGCTCATGTGGCTCTTTATATCTCTCAGTACTATTTATATTATTGACTGAAATTGTGGCTCCTTTGAAAATAAAAGAGCAAATCAATAAATACTACTATTTTGAATAGCATTGAAAACCTGAAATCTACACTAAAATAAAAACATTTTCATTGTTAAAATCAATATATATATATATATTATATATATATATATATATATATATATATATATATATATATTGCTTTTTCACATGCTGTGAATTAAACCAATGAAAGGTCAGAGCCGTTCCGATCTACAGCTGAATGATGGGAAGAGTCTCCTCTCTGAACAGATGCAAAAACCATTGCAAGAATCATTGTGTGTGTATAGCTAAACATATACATCTAAACTCTCTGAAGGGTGACAGAGAGAGATCTCTCAGACCTGAGCATCACAGAGGGTCTGGATTTAAAATCAACATATGTTGGACACGGAAATGACTCCCACTGCCGGATCCCAGCTGCACATCTGAAATCAGCCGAATTAGGAGAAAAGAGGGAATTTCTCCAAGCTATTTCAACTATCTGACCACATGGAAGCTGTTATAATGGAATCGCAGATATCAGAGATAGATGGCTTCGACAGAGAATCTGAAGAGATGGTGGGGAAGAGGATATCCCATCTTAACCTCTGAGTCAGATAAACACTGTTCACTCAGAATTTGCTTCTCCTTACGTTGCATGGATCAAGTACGTTGTTCTTGTTTTTTCTTTCTAAACATACAAAGATGCTCTTTTCTATGCAACAAAAATGTATTTATTTTATTTCACAAGAGAAAGTAAGTTGAATTTGGAATGATATTGTTGAGTATTTTTTAACAATATATTAGAGAGTAGGATGGCTGATGTCTGATATAAATTATATCACACTATTGAATTTAAAGATATTAAAATCACATGCAAAAGAACTGCTGAAATGAAATTTAAATTCATTTTATATAATATTTACCATATTATATATTTAAATTATACTTCCTATTTTATAAATATGCAAAAAAATAATTGATAAAAATAAATCTGTAAAATAACGAGATTTATTTAGATGGCAACTTCTTGATTCTGTAATCCAATTATAGTATTTTCTCAAAGAAATTGTATAAAAAAAAAAAAAAAGTCAGTTATCTGATTTGCTTGTACACACTGGATATCATATTTTTTTCAAATAAAGACAAGATAGTGCTAATCTTACATACATAATGCATATGACAAAGTTCTGTTTGATAATTTATTATTCTGAACAGAGACTGTAAACTAATGAAGATGAAGAATGGGAAATCTGCGCGCTCAGGAGTTGACACTCTCACCACTTTTCACATATTAGAAGTCATTTTACTACAAAAACATCCAATCAAAACTTTCTCGTTAGTCTAAAACAGCATATCTTGAAGCCAGCCTGCCAAAACAACAGCTTGTGGAATGTTCTACTCTATGATGTAATAGTGTGGATAAACACCGCCTCCTCAGAGGAAGATCAAAGCCTGCTTCTACATCACTGACTGTTTAGCCACGCCCACAAGATAGCAAACAAACAATAACGATGCTCTGAAAACAAGATGCTGTGCCGTGCCGTTCACTGTGGAGAAAACAGTCTTTACATTCCCTTCCTTCTGACCCCAACATTAGGAAAGAGAAGATTAACGTTCCAGACCGCGTCAGTAAGAACTTGGTCGTTTACAAACATGGCACAATTCAACGCAGGATTTTCAGAAAGAGGGAACGTAAAAGACAATGCTGTGCTGTCTATACTGGATCCAACAGTAAAGTGTGAATTTCTGTTTTTATTACGTGATCACTATTGCTTTGTCTGTTAAACAGGGGTGCATTTCCTAAAAGCAACTATAGTAGCAAGCTCCCAATAGAGTTCAATGGAACTAACAACCATAGTTAGCTAACGATGATTTTGGGAAACGCACCCCTGATTGCCTAATATGAGTATTTATGTGTTTTTAACCTAAATCACAGCAGCGTCCATCTGTGGAGGACGTAGGCTGTCAAACATACACAAACTGTTAGCCAATCACAGCAGTGGGCGTTTCCTTCCCAGGCTTCAACTGATTTAGGAACGTGTAGACCACTTTTAAGACAAATAAAATAATGATTACTTTCTATGTTTGTGTCTCACCTGTGCTACATAAGAGAGGTCAGATATGAGAGAGAAGCTGTCCTCGTCCCCGCAGCCGATGTACGTCTGGAGGAGGATGTTTATCTTGCCCTATCCGTTCTCCACTCCTCCGGCCGCAGGCAGCTCACAGAAATTACACAACATCTTCTCCAGTTCCTCCTGCTCCTCGTCCCGAACCCGTGTGGGGTACACAGAACCCATCAACACACTAGTGTACATTTTAATCAAGAAAACGATGACCAAAAAAAATATTCAACCTGTCTTTTCCATGACTGAAATGAAATGAGGATGAGACGACACCAACACCATTAAACAGCAACTTTGACTATATCAACATGCTATATCATTGAAGAAAACACTACTCTCTACACTTTCTCGATTTTCTCAATACACTTATATATATAGAACTTCACATTTGTTTTCATGCCTTGTGTTGCCAGATGTCAAGAGTTTAAATCCCCCTAACAAAGCTTTTCTCTCAGAAGGACACATTTTCTGTCCAGCATTTTATTTTATCTTGCAACCATTGTCACACATTCTTTCTTAAAACTGAGAAAAGAAATGCCAGATGATCTGAAAACATAGACTACATTTTACAAGTGTAGAAGCTGGAGTTTAGTGATCTCCACTGATATACTACTCAACTGAAAGTGCAACAAAGTCACTGAAACTAGACCAAAATTCCCAGACATTAAGTCAACTAAAAACAGGACAGGTTGGTTAAATAGACATTTGACACAAGACTACATTAAAAAACAGCTGACGAAATTAACACTACAACACACCTCCAAAATACGCACTTTATTTACCCGTCACTAAAAATGAACCTATGGTCATCTGTCAACTCACCTTGATCTGCTCAAATTCTTCAGCTTTAGAAACAATGCTCAGAATATCTGCTTCAGTCTTCTGTGCACTGAAAAGTTTATTGAATGTCTGTAGAATGTAAAGAAACTTACATGTTAAAATTATCACATATGCATGTAACAGCGGCAAGAAATTACCGTCTTATCTGTTTTATTTTCATTATATGACTGTCAGACTGTCAAAGCATCTAAAAGGTGGCAGTAGATGACTGATAATATTAACAACAGGTTATGAGAGCTTGAGCACCTGATAGGCCTTGTGGCTGATCCCGTAACCCAGTGGATTGGCTCTCATTTGCACGTACAGGTACATGTAACCCCGCCACCGGACGGCTTCATCAACATTAGTGACCGTCCCTAGAGTGATCTGCACAAAACAACCACGCACAAAATGATCCGGTCAAGTATTTCACATCAAATCCTAGAGTTTTCTGGAGGTGTTGTTTATGTTTGTATTGCTAACCATGTAATTGAGATCTTGTGTACTACATGATAACTGATATGACATGCATAAACACAGAAATACAGGTGGAAAGGATTTGAAGCCAGCCTGCTGATGTATGATGTCACTGCGCCATCTATTGGACAAAGCGATCACGAGTTCAGTTGAAAAGGCCTTGTAGATGCTGCCATCATGTGGCGGAGTGAAGAACAGCCCATGCCATCTATCTCATTAATGAGTTCAATCACTTCTTGATGAGTTTATTAAGCTCACTCGATTATTTTATAATAATAAAAATTTAAAATATTAAAAATATTAAAAATACAACCAAAAACTACATATTCAGTACAAAAAAGAAACAGCCAGACTTTAAGTTCAGTGTTATCAGTTTGTGGCTGTACTGTATGCAAATGAGGAAAAGCAAAGTAAAAAATTATAAATGTGAATTAAAAAAATAAAATAAATAAAAAATCTTTAGTTTGAATTTATTGTTTATATTAATTTTGCCAGTTAAATTTATTTATTGGTGATTTTTGTGTTTCTTTCTGAATATTTTTATTTGCTATTTGGTTTTTTATTATTATATTATTATTATTTTTTTTTTTGCTTTTGTATTCTTTTAGTGTTACTTTATTATTTTTGTTTGCTTTGATGTTTAAATTGTATTTTTTTTTCGGTTTAGTATATATATATATATATATATATATATATATATATATTTATATATATATATATATATATATATATATATATACTGTATATTAAACCAAGTTATTTATTGTGTGTGTGTGTGTGTGTGTGTGTGTGGAATGAGCAGGGTACAACAAGGTGAAATACACATTTGATTTTCTTCACCTGTAAACTACTAGACAGCACAAAAACTCACTGAAAATTCACTGTGCACATGAAAATGTGGCAGAACTGCAGGTTAGCAACGCAAAGATGATTCTACTAATAATTCAGGATTTTAAAGATGTTGAAGATTTATATAGGAAATAGGAATTGATGAAATTAGCAAATACATTTTGAGACAAAGTTTAGTTCAATGCAATTTAATTAATTGTTTCCAAAAATAAAAAGCACTCTTGCCATTGTGGCTAAAAGCACAATAATTAGCTAATTAGCTGACTTTAACATTTGCTGACACAACACAGATTCAGATGGTTAATATTATTTAGGTTTGGTGTCCACATAAGAGATAATCACCATATCTATAATGAAAACATCATATTAAAAAAAATAAGAAGAAGAATTATTATTATATTATTTATATGATAATAATATATGTATTGTTATGGCCGTGAAGCCATATTAAATTATTATAGCATCTCCTTTAAAGTGAACAGTTTAATTAAAATATATTTATTATGCAAAACAAGATTTTATTTATCAAAATAAACAGAAAACAGTATAAAGTTGAAGTGCATTAACTTATGCAAAATGTTGTACTTTAGCTAAAGTATGTCTATAAATATTGGGTGCCTTCTGCCACTTTTATCATTTATTTTCCCAATGTTCACTTAAAATTCAATCATGCAATCATGCACTATGAGAGCAGGGGAAAGTATGCCTTCAGGCTGGCTGTTGCCAACTTCTCACGTTTGGCAAATTCAGTAAAGCAGAGATGGAAACAAGTGAGGTATAGAGCAAAGATAAATAACTCAAAACTGGGCTTGAATTTTAATTGTGTGATTGGTTATGATGGAATTTTGGCCAGCAGCTTGCCATTCCTTTAAATACATGTATGTCCAAACTATTTGAATATGGGCTTGTTTGCACAAATATTCTCAGTAAATCACACAATTTGTAAGTTTACATGAGAAAGAGGTCATTTGAGATTTGAGGCCTGAAAGTGATATATACTGTAAGTAATCTATTGGCAGGTTGAGTGCAATGTCAAACAAGGGCTGTGTCTGAAATCAGTGTGATTTCTCTCTGAGTAGAAACTATTTTTGAATACGTAATTACTTTTAAACTGTTCAAATAAAGTGTCAGCAAATATTAGGCACACAGTCTAATAATACCCCAGTGGCTGCTAGTTGACATGCACTGACTTACAGTTACCAGAATATCTTAAGTGGATTATCAAAATAAAGTGTAACCTTGTTCTGAATCTCACCAGAAGTAGTACTTTTTACTTGCTGTTTTATGAATACTGTGAATTCAGACACTCACTGTTTTATGCCTACTACGTAGTAGGGAAGTGTGTGATTTCAGATGCAGCCATAGGCTCACTCAATGGTACGAGTGTGAGGCGGGACTTTCTGTTTTCTCCACAGTGCCAGACAGTGGGAGTGAGAGTGTATTTTGCAATTCCATTTGGCAGAAATGACAAACTACTTTAAAACTAAAAGCTAATGGTAAAATGAAAGCATGCAGAAGGATTTGCAGTGACCTCGGAGCGCTGTGATTGAGATGTGTGTGGTGTTGACTGCTGATGAGGGTCATGACCTGCGCTGGCAGTAACGTCCTCACCATCAGACGCTTTGATCTCACTCTGCCTGAGTCTAAATGGAGGTCAACAGCAACAAGGCCTCAGTGCCGCTGACAACAGCCCATTACAGACACGTCTGTCCCTCTCCAACCCACACAGAATACCAACTACACCAAAATCTGACTTACTGCAGACTCTCCTCAATACAAACACTGTGATCAGATCATAATACCATGGTACTTTGATATACTGTATGGTGCTGAGTGATAGCCACACTATTCAGTCACCACAATATTTAGACTGTACCCAAAGAGTATCATAAAATTTAAAAATCATGGTATTAGGATAATCTGAATAATAATTTAGTTTCACTGACCTTATATTTCCATTCAAATTAATGTAAAGACTCTCCAATAAAACTACAGACCAAATATTTTGGACAGCAGTTTTGATTTTCAAACCATTATATAGCCAAAAATATTCAAAACAGAAAATATTTGGCCGGAAATCCATTTTTGTTGTCATCTGAAACAGTTCTGGAGTCATTGACTAAAATCATTGACTGAAACAGATGATGGCATGTGTCAGTGTCAATTTCATGCACACAATGTGGATAAAATACAGGTAAGCATGTCAGTTGCATGGAGACTGGGGCTGCGCTGATAATATCAGTTTCTCATTGTTAATGGATCTTCATTTCGACAAAGCTAGATCTTTTAGTCAATGCTGTTTTTACTTTTTACAGAAACAAAACTTCACTAAATGTTATTTTTAGCATGTCTACCATCCAATAATCACAATAATGTTGGATGGGCTTTGTTTGTTTTGATATGAAACTAAATCTGTAGTTTCAAATTCTGTCAATTTAATAACAAAATTCAAACAAGAAATGATTTGATGCTCTTTATTGCAGCATGAGAGATCACTGTAGCCAGCACAGAGCACATGTGAACTGATAATTTCTCCCTCTCTCTCTCGAATCACTCAATCAGTGTTTCAACCATAGAACAATATCAATAAAACAGCTTGTAAACATGTCACTCAACATTACATTTACCTCAGGGAGGCCATTCGATGTCCATAAACTCATTAGTCAGCTAGAAAAATTCTCTCTAATACTCTAGAGACTACATGAAAAATAAAACAAGGTAATTGTGACTTTTTATCTCATAATTCGGACTATTTGTCGAATGTGAGTTATAAAGTCAGAATTGTGTGATATAAACTTGCAATTGTGAGTTATAAAGTCAAAATTGCGAGTTATGAAGTCAGAATTGTGAGATATATACTTGCAATTGCGAGTTATAAAGTCAAAACTGTAAGTTATAAAGTCAGAACTGTGAGATAGAAAGTCACAATTCTGAATTTTTTTCTCGGAATTGCAATTGAGAAAAAAAGTCAGAATTGTGAGATAAAAAGTTGCAATTACCTTGTTTTATTTTTTATTCAGTGGCGGAAACGGGCTTCCATAGCATTTTGATTAATGCATTATATCACATATTCATTATATTTTGTTTTAATAAATCTCTTATGAAAAAAAAATAAGTTTTACAGTAACCGCTTAAATGTTTATATTTCAACAAAACCTGGAGTAGAATCTTAATTATATCATTAAGGTGTTATAAAAACTGACTTATGTTGAATAAAAATGTTTATATGCAAATCGGTTTTTATTGAGTGTTGATTATTAAATAAATGTGGTTAATTTATTTATTATTAAATAAACTTTACTTGGTCTATGTACAAAAAATAAAAAAATAAATAAAAAAAACATTATTTTTATATTTTTACATTTATTACATTTTTGGTGAATCACTACAGTACAGTATACAGTTTTTACAATACTTTATTGTTTTTAACCCCGGCTAAAGGTGAACAAGGTTTTGCACATGTAATTTAGAAAGTGGGCTTAGCACTGCTTTTTACCCGGGGTTATGAAATTCTACTCTGGAGCTTTTGTGGTGCTTTCACATGCTGCATTCATCCACCACAAATATACAAAGAAGGCCGTTGACCCGGGAAGGTACAGTGTAAAATGTCAGCTAATGAATACACAGGGTTAACTGTTAACCCCAGGTATATTGTGGGCAGTGTGAAACACGAAGGAAGATAGCCAGGATTCTGTTTATCCAGGGTTTAGAATGACCCAGCATTAACTGTTTCAAGTATGAAAAGCCCTAAAGAGGTTATCTGGTGTTAGTGAATGTCTGCCTCTAATTGGCTAACGGCCAATCAATGTTTAAGAGTTCTGGACTGGCATACAATTCAGTTTTAGAGGGGACTTTCTCTTCTTCATTTGTCTGATCAATATGCTGACTGACAAAATATAAAAGTCCTTTATGATGGCGTTCACCGCATTTCCTCATCAAGCTGCTTCCATCTGTTACATAATGACAGGTGTAAAAAATACCATCCTGTCTTATTGAGATAAATGTCTCATTGCTTACCACTGATCATTACACTGCTTTAATGAATTGCTCCTTCATGAGAAATTGAGCTCCAAAAAAGCCCTTCTGCTATTTCTGTTCTTCTCTAGGTCAATTTGGGGCTCCAATCAGCTGGTCTCTGTGGACCCGTGGATTCTATCAGAGCTATAATGAGAGCACTGCTCTCTGTTTTAATGTGGCCTGTGGCACAGCAGCAGCGTTCAGAGGACAAAGACGGGAGTAGTAACCGAACGTCATCTTTTCTGAATTTAAATGCTGGTCCCTATATCAAGTCTAAAGTGCAATACTAAGATTCTGAGATTCTAAGAAGCGATTATGTGATTTTGTATCATTGTCATACTATGTCATATGCAATTTCATAACATCACCAGCACACACTGTATGCTCTTTCCCAGCGTGAGGCCATTTCAGAAATGTGTGAATTTGAAATTGTCTGAACATGTGAGAGCTGCCTGCCCATGGAAAACTGGATGGTTGCAAAGACATCAGAATCAGATCAGAAACATTAGATTTTTTTTTCATTTATGATTGCTAATTGGTTGCTAGGATGTTCTGGATGGTTGCTATGATAATTTAATGAATTGCCCCTGTGGCAAGCTTTATTTGTGCGCTTGAGCGCTGATAGGCTATAGGCAATTTACATTTACATTTAGTCTTTTAGCAGACACTTTTATCCAAAGCGACTTACAAATGCGGACAATGGAAGCAATCAAAATCAACAAAAGAGCAAAGATATGCAAGTGCTATAACAAGTCTCAGTTAGCTAAATGCAGTACACGTAGCATGATTTTTTTGAAATCACATAATAAATAAAAAGAAAATGAGAAAAAAAATAAAAATAAAAAGATAGAATAGGAAAAGAATACAACAAGCTAGTGTTATAGGCCTTTTTTGCTTTTGTTAATTGTATGATAAATTAAAAAGAAAACGAATAGAGGCTAGTGTTAGTTTATTTATATTTTTAAAGAAAACAAGCTGTAATTAAATAAATAGAGTGCAAGTCTAAAAGGGGCATGTTTTTTTTTTTTTTTTTTTTTTTTTTAAGAACAGAATTAGAAAAGAGAGTGCTTATTAAAAACTCATTATTACGAATTGTATGGTTTATTAATATAAACATGCGATTAGTCGACCAGAAAAGTCTTTAGTCAAGGGCAGTCCAAATACATAATGTGAATTGTGTATGTGTGTGTATATATAGTGTGTGTGTGTGTGTGTGTGTGTGTATGTATGTATGTACTGTATGTACACACACACACACACACACCACATATATATATATATATATATATATATATATATATATATATATATATACATACTGTATTAGGGCTGTTAAAATAAACGTGTTAATAACGCGTTAACACAAATTAATTTTAACGGCACTAATTTTATTAATGCACAATTAACACAGCGCACATTTTCTGTTTATGAAAAGTTATGAAAAGGTAGATTGGTCTTCTTTGTATTGGGAAAGTAAGACTGATTTGCCCTTGGCAGCTGCCAGTTAGTCAGACTAGTTCTTAACATGGTGGCTAAGTTTATGCAACTGGCCCCTGTTCAGAGAGTGGAGCAGCGCTTTCAGTTAAAACAGATATTATGCTGCTTCTCTAATTTTACATGCAATTATAGCCGAACTCACAGCACAGCTGTTGTCTTTATCTTATGTGTATTTGATTTCATCAGACGATGGCTCGATTATTAGGATTTTTTTGCTGATTAACATCTTGGAAGGGTCGCGTTTCAGTCACTATTTCATATTCATTCAGTTTTGTGTGAAAAGAGAAAGTGTATAATATTAAAGTCAAATTTATTTGATTGTTTTTTTGCATCAAATTACAGTATGTGGGCACAGAGATGCAAACAAATGTATTAATAAACAATAAATGTACATTTTCCATGTTCAGAAGAAGTGAGCTGCCCTGTCCTGCAAATAATGTAAACAGGCTTGTGTAAGTAAATTGCTCAGTGCAAAGAAAGAGAAATAATGGGAAGCTGATATTTCTATGTTCTTTTTTCATGTGTCTAATAGACATGAACATCTATGACCTTTGAAACATGTCTAGATGTCATGCTCTATGTTGACTATGGTTTCACTAATAAAAAACATACACTTGCATAAAGCATCCATATTTGTCCTTGCTTGCTTAGTTGATTAGAATATTAAAAACTTGAAAAGTATTAATTTAAGGTGCTTTAAGAACAGATAAAAATAAACAGCAACCTTCATTGACCTCTGGAGAATCACTTGTTGTCACACACACAAACTTAAACTTGAAACTTCACTTGTCCATTCAAAAACAACCTTGAAGGGACATACAAGTAGGGAAGGCAACAGAGCCTGTTGTAAAACAAGAATCAGTATCAGCATGGCTTTCTAGAGGTGGCAACAGCTCCAAGATCTGAAGAGATTTAAGACTGACCCAAAGATGACATTTCTTTCTTGTTGGACAAGTAAGGTAATTCAGAGGGTTGAATTTCAGAGCGTTGCTGAAACACAACTGATGTAAAATGCAATTTCGTGTTTAAATCACAGATCTTGATTGAGAGTACTGAGCCCAGACTTGGTGCACAGTGGTGCACTTTTAAAAAAAAAAATATTAATTGTTAGTTAACGAATTACTGCATTTACTGAAGATAAATTGTACCTTACTGTAAAACATTACCAAAATCACAATGCCAAAAAAGATAAACAAGCTAGATGAACATAAACCTGAATGAAGCTGTTATGTTTCTCCATGATTCCAGAATAGAACGCAAAGAACATGGATCTAGGTTTTACAAATACACGGTTTGTTCAGCTCAAGCGCAATGAATGTAAGAATGTAAAGCAGCTCTGTTTTTGTTTCTTTAAACGTATCACATATTTCCTACACTCACCAGCAGCTGAAAACACAATCTCAGAAAATAAGTAATCACAACAAATAAAAAAGAAAAGAAGAGAAATACCCAGTGAAATGCATGGAAGAGTGTGTTTGAGATGGAGAGGAGCAGCAAACGTTCTCCAGGGCACCGCAAGGCTCACAGGAGGCTCTAATTGAAACGCTAAGGTTTGCTTTGAGGTGTCAGAGAGTATTAATGCAGCGCTCTCTGAGCGTAAGTTAAAGTGAGGCTGGGGCAGGCGCTCACGTTTGGAGGTTGGATTCAAGATGGCAGTGCATCGGCTCTCTGATCAAGGCTGATTAAGGGCCGCTGAAGAGAGATTATTTCCCTGCACGCTAAGCAGAAGCCGGGGCTGCTTTCCACCAGCCGCGGCAGACAGCGCTGATTAGCCATTATTCTGCCTTAACACAAGCAGACAGTAGCCATACCGCACGGAGACATGGCACGCACCTCTGGGGTGATACAGATACTGAGACGTGACGAGATCTGAGCGAGCAGCCTGTGGCCATCGCAAACACAATGACCTCTGCTTCTCAAATGATGCTCGGAATCTGTATATATGAAAAAACTGTCTATGAGCATTGCCTAAATGAGAAATTGACACTTAACAAGTCTTAATATGTCTACTCTGACAGGGACATTTAGAGGACATTTTACCTGACCCTCAAATCCTTTCTTTTTCACAATCTCTTTCATTTCCGTTGACAGATGGTAATTTTCTTAGCTTTAGCAACATCCATTCCGCCACTTCTGCTGCATCTCTGCATTCCTAAATGCTGACAACATACTATCAGTTTGGCTACAAATCCATCTCTTTTAGTGGAATTTCAATACATTATGACACACAATTAAACACTAAGCACTTCTTTAAATAGACAACTTAATGTCATTTACTGGGTAATGGTCACACTGGCCAAACACCGGCAAAGTAATGATCGTGATAAAAAAATAACAAAAACAAATAGATGCACAACTTGACTGATTTTGTCTTACAAATTTTTAAATTAGGTTTAGTTACAAGGAAAGGGAAGGGAAAAAGAAAGGCATTGTAAGGGCTAAAACAATGGAGAGATGGGAAAATGAAAGAGGAAAGGAAGTGGACAGTAAGCAGAAAAAAATGGGAAATGGGGAAAAGAAAAGTAAATGGGAAAAGGAAAGAAGGAAAAGGAAAAAAAATCAAGAACAGGAAGGTAAAATAAAATAAAAATCAGGAAAAGGAAATACAAAAAAAGAAATGGTGTAACAAGAAATGAAAAGTAAAAAGGAAAGGAATGTAAATTAAAGTTAAAGTTAACAGAACTTGAACAGAAAGTAAAGGGAATGGGGAAAAGAAGAGAATTTAAAAAGAAATGGAAAGTGAAACAAGAAAGGAAGAGAAAAAATTGGGAAAATAATGGGCAAATGAAAAAAAAAAAGAAAGCAATAAGGAAAGCAAAGGAAAGGAAAGGAAAGGAAAGGAAAGGAAAGCAAAGGAAAGTAGGAAAGGGAAAGCCCAGGAAAGGAAAGGAAAGGAAAGCAAAGGAAAGGAAAGGAAAGGAAAGGAAAGGAAAGGAAAGGAAAGGAAAGATTAAAATGAAAAAGTAAAGAAAAACAGCAGGAAAGGGGTCATGAAAACAACGAGGCATGAAGATGGGAAAAGGAAGTGAACTGAAAGCATTTAGTAATAAGAAAAAAAAAGGGAAAGGAAAGGAAAGGAAAGGGGTCAAGAAAAGGATGAAGGAAGTGAAATAATGTAAACAGAAAGAAAAAAATGGGAAAAAAGGGAAATGAAAGAAGGAAGATGAGGGAAGGAAAAAGAGGTCAAAAGATAAATGAGAAAATAATTTTAAAAAGTAAATGAAAAGGGAAAATAAAAATGACAAATGAAAAGGGTAAACGGCTTTATAACGTACTTATGATTACATATTTCTATTAACTGTGGTCAAATAGATTAAAACCAAGTGAATTCCTGCTGCTTCCTGGAAGTGTTCTACTTCCACATGCTTTCACAGAGACTGCCTAAATGTTTGGTTGTCTTAATTGTGCCGACAAGACAACAAAGGCTTTTTGTCCCGCACTGAATAACGACATCCTCACAGGAGAGAGAAGTTAAAAATAGTTGAAAGCACAAACAATAGAAATTAATGAGCTAAATCTTGCAGACTTATCCCACGAGGCCAAGAGGGCTAAGAAGACAGAAAGAGAAACTCTCCCGTCTGAGAGACGGCCTGCTGTCATACTTGATATTTCCTTCACATAGAAGAAGAAAAAAAACCTTCACAGCTTCCACCGATCTGTCCGTGCCAGATTCTACAGACTGCCATGACATCATTCGGCTGCTTTAATCATCAGCACACACTCCTGTGATACGTCAGCGCCGTCTCTCTCTCTGTACCGCTCATGTGGATCGCTGGTCTGAGCACTAGGTGTCTCCTTTCATCCACCGATGAGAGAGAGGAGGATCTGACGCAGGGGCTCCGCTCTGAAAGAGTGAAATCTGGGTGCATGACAGAGCGGGACAGGGGTCATCAGATGGGTTTGAACTAAGTCATGCTTTTAACGCAAGACAGATCAGTGAGGAAGACCCAAAACAGAGTATCTTTCCTTTCTTTTACTTCAATTATTGTATATTTTGTTTCTGGTTAGAATAGCATAAATCCATTTTTCTTGTTTTGACATTATAAATGCACATTTATATTAGTTGCATTTAATTATTTGCATTTGTAATTTGTTTAACTGGCTTTCTGTGACCTAACAGTTGACTGCAATAAATCACATGCGGTTTTGAGGGTACAGGATTATATCCGCAGTAAAGCACATTACTCGTTGTGATGGCGCTGGTTATGTTGGTATGCCTTGTGCCGCCTATATAAACATAATAGTCGGGAAAACATAACCTGAGGCGCTGTCTCCTGAATCCTGTAACGTGGTATTACTGATGGGCTGCTCTGTGCTTAAGGCGTGTGAATGGGATATGAATAGTCAGAGGGCATGTGAAAGGATCTCTATTCATCATTTCTATTAATAGGTCGAGTCCTTCAAGCAGATCACCCTGAGAGATGGGCTTCTTGTACCTGTCGGCAACGTTTACATACATCAGCACAAAATATGGGCACATATAAAGGTGTTATTGAAAATATAAACACTAAACTTCAACATTTTACAAAATATTAAGTCTGGGCAAATAAAAATGTAAACACTTTTTGGAACTTATTATACAATATACTATCATTCAAAGTTTGGGGACAGTAAGATTTTATTTATCACACACAAACACACACACACACACACACACACACACACACAAAAACACACACACACACAGAGAGAGAGAGAGAGAGAGAGTGTAAAGAGACTTGAAAGAGTAAAGATTTATACATTACATTCTATTCATAAAAATACTACAGAAAATATTGTAGTTCTGAACAGCTGTTTATATCATTGATAATATCATTGATCATTGCGTCCTACCTACTTGCCCCACGAGTTTCCACAAATATTTGTTATGGTTGTATACATTCATCCAAGAGCAAATGGGGATAGAGCTTCAGAATCGATTTTGTGAGAAACTCAGAAACTGCAGTCTATATTTTAATCACTGTCCGCTGGAAAGAACTTTGAGGGATTTTGATCAGTATGTTAAATGCCCGACCAGACAGAACAAGATTTTGGATCAGTGTTATGGATCTGTAAGAGGGGCATACAAAGCTCTTCCCCTTTCCCCGCTGGGCGGGGCTGATCATAACTGTGTTCAACTCATCCTGAAGTATCAAACTGCCCTGAGGAGGACTAAACCAATTATTAAGCATGTGAAAGACTGGAATGATGAGTCCATTTTGTGCCTCCAGGGGTGATATGACTGTACAGACTGGGAAATGTTCAAGCAGTCCTACACCAATATTGATGAACTTACTGACGTTGTCAGTGGTTATGTCTCTTATTGTGTTAACAGTGTTATTCCTGAAAAATCTCTGACAATGTTTCTGAATAGTAAACCATGGGTAACTAAATCACTTAAGGTTTTGTTAATAAAAAAAGAGACTTGCATTTCAGGAGGGTAACCTTCTGGAATTCCATAGGTTAAGAAAGGAAGTTAAAATTGAAATAATGAAAGCTAAGCAATGTTATACTGGAAAGACTGAGAGGCAGCTAGCAGATAACAATTTAGGTTCTGCCTGGGATGGCATGAAAACTATCCCAGGCATAAAGAACAGTAGAAATCCGACGGTGACACTTAAAGGACATACTTGTGATAGCCAGCTTGCACTAGAGTTTAATGAGTTTTATTTGAGGTTTGAAACTCACCAGTGGAGAAATAAAATTTTAGAGATAAAAATGTATTTATGTGATGATGGTCTTGCTCCTTTTGATGTATGTGATGTGGTTAATATGTTCAAACACTCTGAAGTTAGGGAAAAACCTGGTCCTGATAACATATGTAGTACTGTACTTATTTCTTGTGCTGAGCAGCTGGGCTCTATTTTTTATTATATTTTCCAGTTTTCACTCAATCTTTAGAGAGTGCCAAACATTTGGAAACAGTCTACAGGTCTAAGGAAGTAAAACACATGCCAGAATTTTATTCGTGGACTTTTCATCTGCGTTTAATACCATTCAACCCCTCATTTTAGTTGACAAGCTTTTAACTTTTGGTCTTGATCTTAATTTAGAGTTAGATTTTGTATTTTTTAACAGATAGAACACAGCGAGTAAGGGTGAATGGGCATTGTCAAAGGAGATGTCATCATCAGTGGGGTCTCCTCAGGGATGTGTCCTTTCTCCTCTTCTTTACATTCTTTATACTAATGATTGTCGTAGTCAACATGATAACTGTCAGGGGTTGCCATGCGAATAAGTTCGAAGGAATACGTAGGAGGCAGATATACAACAAACAGAGTCTTTTAATAAATCCACTGGGAAGAAATGAAGAAAACAACCACTTTTGGAGACAGGAAAAAGAAACTTAGGAAAGGCAGGGCTATTTATACTGAACCAAACGATGGATTGATAAGATAATAAATGGACACAGGTGGAAGCTCGAGTTCACAGGAGTAGACAGTGGAAGCTCGAGGACACAGGAGAAAAGAGTTTGAGTTGCCATGGCGCTCTGGAGGATGCTTTCGAGGAGCAGGCTCTGGAGGGCGCTCTGGAGGAGCGGGCACTGAAGGGTGCTTTGGAAGGCGCTTTTGAGGAGCCAGCTCTGGAGGGCGCTTACAGGGAGCGGACAATGGAGGGTGCTTTGGAGGAGCGGACACTGGAGGGTGCTCTGGAGGAGCGGGCACTGGAGGGCATTCTGGAGGAGCGGGCACTGGAGGGCGTTCTGGAGGGAGCTTTTGAGGAGCCGGCTGTAGAGGGCGCTCTGGAGGAGCGGAGTTCACTAACACGGGGGGCTCAGGAGATGAAGGAGGGCTGGACGGGACCAGCGGAAGCAAAGTAGACTTAGGAGACGATGGAGAGCTGGATGGGACCAGTGGAGACGAAGGAGACTCAGGAGAGCTTTCTGGAGTGGACTCTGGAGAGAGGATGGGGCTGAGAACTCGGGAGGTAGTGCCATGCCCAAAAGCACTGAGAGGCCAGTGGCCAGCGGGCTTGCGTCAACAGAGGCCGACGATCCTGGGCTGAGGATTAGGGCGGAGCTTTGGAGGACTCGGGGAAGTGCGGGAGGAAAGGAGGGAGCGGGCTCATTGGAGCAGTATATGGAGAGAGCTGGCTTGTGGTGAGCTGGAGCATCCACATGCTTCCGGATGGGAGGAGTATGAGGATCCTCCACATCTGCAAGGAACTTGGAACCATTTATCTCTAGTACCTAATTTATAAAATCCGCTACGGGTCTGAGGCAATCGTCAGGATCGTCAAGAATCTAAGCAAATTATCATCTTTTAGTCCCATCCGGAAGCATCCATTAATCATGGAATCGCTCCAACTCACCAGATGTAACACGCTCAGAAACTCCTCCACATATCGCTCCAAAGGCCTTCCCTCCTGCTGGAATTCCAGGAGAAAATCCTCAGTCCAGTTCATCTTCTTGTCTTTTGTGGGGCTGTCTTCTGTCAGGGGTTTCCAGGCAAAGGAGTTCGAAGGAATATGTAGGAAGCAGCTATACAACAAACAAGAGTCTTTTAATAAATCCACTGGGGAGAAATGAAGTAAACAACCACTTTCAACAACGGAGACAGGACAAAGAAACTTAGGAAAGGCAGGGCTATTTATACTGAACCAAACATGAGACTAATAAGATAATAAATGAACACAGGTGGAAACTAATTAACTAATCAAGCAACAAAGGAAAACTAGGACAAGGAAGGGAGAACAGAAACAGAACATACACATGACAATAACAGGTTTATTTTCAAATACGCCAATGATTCTGTTATAGTTAGTCTTCTTCATTCTGATGAAAATGGTCACGGCCCTGTAGTCAATGATTTTGTTCATTGGTGTGAAAGAGCATTTTTGCAACTAAATGTTACAAAGACAAAAGAAATGCTCAATGATTTTAGACATACATCTTCTGTTATTCAGAATACTGTTATTAAGGGACAGGCAACTGAAGTTGTGGAATCTTATAAGTATCTTGGCAGTTTGATTGATAATAAGTTGAAATCTGTAGCCAATACGGAGATGGTTGGTAAGAGAGCACAACAACAACAACTATATTGTTTTTGCATATTGTCAAAATTTCATGTGGATAAGACTCTTATAGCCCCCCCCCCCCACCTTTTTTTTTTATAAATCTTACATTGAGTCCATTTTAACATTTTCTATAATATGTTGATATGCCAATCTTAGGGGTTAGGCCAAAAATGTGTTGTCCAGAATAATAAAGGTTACCAGTAAAATTTTAGGTACTGAGCAGAGTAGTCTTACTGACCTGTATAATAAACACGCGGAAAGCTAACTCCATTTTATCAGCCAGTGATCATCCCCTGTACTCTGAGTTTGAGTTTTTACCTTCTGGTTTGCGGCTTAGATTTCCTTTAGTGAAGAGTAGTTGTTACAGCTGCTTATTTATTCCTACTGCAATATTCATGCTAAATGTAGGTAATGGTTAGTGGTAAAGTTATTTATTTATTTGTTTATTTTTTGGTGGGGTGGGTGAGGTTGTAAATTGTATTATTAGGCTTGTGTTTTCATATTATTTTTGTGCTTTTTATGTTTGTTTGTATGTCTCTTGCTGCAAAACTAATTGCCCCTTGGGGGGACATGAATAAAGATGAATGAATAATAAGAAGAAATGTTTCTACAGGTTTGCCATCAAAATGAATATAAAATAAAAAAAAAGAGTTATTTTAAATTGTAATAATATTTTCACAATATTACAGTTTTACTATAAAAATGCAGAGCATTAAAGGCTTAAAAAATATTAATGTTAATATATTTAATTAAATATAAACATTACAAGCAAACAGATCAAGTACTTTCAGAGTATTTTTCCTATATGCTGTGTTTTTGTGTAGCTGATTAACTAGTATTAACACCCATAAACACACTCAACCAGCTTGTTAATGTCACACAAGCATATACACACGCAATTAGAGATTCCAGCTCTTTACCAGCGAGCGTTTGTAGTCACAGGGAGAAAAAGCGCTTATAGAGGCTCTTATCTTAGAGGATGCATTAAGATATCGGAGCCTGATTGACAGCCTCTTCAAACGCACACATAAAGCGCTTTAATGAGCATTATGGAGTATGCTCACCTCTGACTTTAACAGAATTATAAACAATCCCACTTTATATAACTGACCTTACAGGTGATCTATTTTCCCCCTCCATATTCATATGTGAGATTAAGAGAGCATTAATATTAATGAGGAGTGATTTTCCTAAGTAAATAAGCTGTGTGTCATCAGAAGGTGAGTACTGAGAGCTCTCTCTGTCTCTCTGTGTGTGTGTGGTTAAGGTTTAAGTAGAGATATAGCGATGTTACAGCTCACAGAAATACACTTTACCTCACAATCCTCACAAACAGACCTAAACTCTTATCAGAAGTACCATAGTTGGGCCCTTTGCTCCTGAAGAGACAGAATCGAGAACATATCAGCAAAATCCTTAAAAAACACCACTTATATGGCTCTGTGCTCTTTGTGGTGATCAATATATCCATCAGTGCTGTTAATGTGTTATAGCACAGTAACAAAGTAACAATTGACACTTTCTGCATTTGTACTATAACACCAGAACTACATTTCAAACAAAAGTAACAAAGCAGCATAATGTGTTTATGAGTAACACAATTGCATAACCTGTTACTTTAAAAGAAATACTTGCACAAACCAAACACAAAATGATGTTGAATTTATGTTTTTTACAACACAAACCTATTTTTGCCCGAGCAGTGGCTTTGAGGATAACATTATGGTCTCATGTATTTAATGTCTGTGTCACATAAATGGGGTGTAGATTAAAAACGGGATCTGTCTAGGCCAAGCCCGTGGGACACACAGAAAGGTTACTAAATGTATCACTCCACCTTCTGCTGGAAGATTTAAATATGGAGTTATAGTGTGACTGTAGTCTCGAGAGAGCAGTGCATCCACCTCTTTGGGTGTACATATCCCACAACTCATCTATAACACGCACTCGCAGAAAGAATGATAACTACTGTATAATGATAACCACATCAGCGTCTACACCAATTTATGCTAATTTGGTGTTATTTTAAGCCGGCACTGCAGTAATGTTGTTCTAAAAGCGATTCCAACAATATTGGTCCTCAGTGTTATAGTTGTGGTGTGGACTTTGCTGTTCTCACAGAATCAGAATGATTTAAACTTTATAATTACAGTTATCATAACAGCAAAAGCTGAATGATGAAGTCAAATAAAATTAAAATCACAGTATGGCTTTGTGCAATGGTCCAATCCAAAAGTCTGTGATTACAAATGAATATATTTGTGTGTTTCAGAGTGAAGTGCAGCACTGTGTTCATTTGCACGTGAGCAGCTCATGATAACAGTGATTTCAGTGTCTCGGATCGGCTTGGTTCACAGTAAATGTTTTTTCCCAAATTGTGCAGCCCTAGTAACAGGCCTTAAGTCTTTATGAATGGCAATTTTTTCCATGTGGGATCAAAAATGATATCATACATCAATATTTTTAAGGTATTGTGACAACACTACTATGAACTAGACTTTACAAACTTTGTTGCAGACAAGCACTTCCATTGTAGGCAGCTTTATTTGCTGTTTAGTTATTTCACAAGTAATTCTGGTTGTTATAAAACATTTTGCGTTGGATTTCTGTGATACATAGTGAAAGTGAAAGTGAAAGTGACATTCAGCCAAGTATGGTGACCCATACTCAGAATTCGTGCTCTGCATTTAACCCATCCGAAGTGCACACACACAGAGCAGTGAACACACACACACACTGTGAACACACACCCGGAGCAGTGGGCAGCCATTTTTATGCTGCGGCGCCCGGGGAGCAGTTGGGGGTTCAGTGCTTTGCTCAAGGACACCTAAGTCATGGTATTGAAGGTGGGGAGAGAAAACTGTACATGCACTCCCCCCACCCACAATTCCTGCCGGCCCGAGACTCGAACTCACAACCCTTCGATTGGGAGTCCGACTCTCTAACCATTAGGCCACGACTTCCCCATATATGGTTACCATATAAAATATATAAAATTACTCACACCGTGATATAAGATTTCGGTCATACCACCCACTGCTAGCAGATGGTTAACCACAGCAGCCTGATAGATTTCATGCATAAAAACCACACTCGTATAGAGAGCTAAGATCTCTATATAGACATACACATACATGCATCTGCTCCCATGTTTCCAGCATGCAGGTGATGTAGCAGTGGGCTGAGTCCAGCTGTTTATTGATCCATCTGTCTGTCTGCACAGGTCTGGATCAGTCAAATATATCACAGACACTCTTCTGGCACTACTGTGTAACTAATGAAACCTGGACACAGTCAACACCAGGCACATGGATCCAATAACCCCCCCGCTGTCGGTCCTAACCACTGGACCTGTGTGAACATCACCACTGCTTACACAGCACAATAACATGGTGATAATCAGAAAATATCTTTCACCTTGCCCTTAAAGGGGAAAACAGCAGCGATGTACGACAAGTCTTCATAAATGACTGCAAAATCTGCATGGTTATGACATTACAACCATGAACTGGGTTGAAAATACTGATTTCCAAATCTTTGTAACAGACTGACATTGATTATTAAATCTTAATGTTGATCTTTTAGTCTAGTCAAGCCCCCTATATTTCTATAATGTTTTATAGAATACAGATTGTGTCAAAGCAGTTACACAGTGATAAACAGGAAAACGGCAGAATCAATTATAGGAACTCAACAGAGACAAGTCTATGCTGCTTTCAGTTTATGTGCATTATTATCTGTAGCACACCAGCTGTGCTTTGTTATTTTTGAGAAATATTTAAAACAATGTCTTTATGTTGTTTCCAAATTAATTTGGAGACTCAATATAAAAACATACATGATTACAAATTTTGAGGTTAAGTGCGATCAGTCATGATCAGTTACAGAAATTAGTGATTCATTTGTCTTTTTTCAACCCAAAGTCCTAGACTATATACAATTCTTTCTTGATTATATATAACAATCAAAATTAAAACTTCAATATTATAACGTTTCCTGCTTAATTTACAGCAGATATATATATCTGATATATAAAAGAGATTCTTAAGAAAAAATGACATTTTATACATCATAATTTCCAAAGTATTCATATTTTGAAAATGAAAGAAAGAACAAATTGCAAATTGAATAAAATTATGAAATCTGTATCAATCTAAAGTGACAGAAAACATTTCGGAAAAAAAGAAAAAAAAAGGAAAGAAATATAATCTGAAAATGTTTTAGATACATCTTTAATATTTTGCAGCCTATTTTTAAATATATCACAATTCAGTATGACATCTACTCTAAATAATACCCTTAATTCTATGGCTCAGTTATTTTTGTCTTTTGATCTTGCTATTAAAGGGAGAAAAAATAAATAAATAACATGCCCATTAAGTATTTCATGAATGACATGCTGGTAACTATGAGAGCGGTAATTTACAGCAAAATCATCTGAATATATTATCTTATTTATTTATTTTGGAAAGGCACATCTTCGGTGTTCTGCCTCCTCCTTTCCATCCAAATAAAAATGTGTTAAAAAAAAAAAAAAATTCAATATGGCTTTCAGGTCCTAAGGCTCAGAGAAAGGGTGTAAAATTTGAATCAACCTCGACTGACATCACAAGTAGGCTCGCTGGAACCTTTAAAAACATTTTCCAAGTATTAAAGTGCAGCACAATTCCTCTGACAAAATGTAATGAGCATATGAATGTGCTCTAGTCTCATCTAGTGCGTCTAAGTGCATCTTCAAACGCAGCAGCCGGACGGCACACTCGAGCGGTGTTTGAATGTCAGTCTCTGTGGGGGCTCTAATTGCACACCCACTCCAGCTAATAGGGCAGCATCCAAAAGTTTAGTGCTGCATCGCCTTGAGGTTTCATTTCAAAGCGTCCGCACCCATTCGGCCCTCACAGGTACGTCTCCCACCGGTGTTTACCATTCTCTCAGAAAGCGCCGCTGCTAGCATAGGTGGCTGACCTCAATTTCTCTCACTTTTCTCTCCTGTGAAGCCGGTGAATAACTGCTCATAAATAACACCGCTTTGTTTGGCTGCGTCCGAGGCTGGCTGAAGAGAGACCGCTCTGAATTTCTTAGTCTTAAGCAGAAGTGCGACGCAGGTTCTCTATGATGGGTATAAAATACGCAGGAATGCGAACGCTGAATAGATTATTCTATTTATTCTCAGACCCGAAGTGTCGACTGTCCAGAAAAAACCTAGATCTTTAAATAGACCCTTGCGCCCAACTCTAATGGTGAAAACGGGCTTGGAAAGCTCAGTGTGAAAGCGTACTTTGATATGTTACCTGTTTCTCACACTGGCCGTAGTCCAGACTCTGGTCGACCTGAAAGAAGGACAGCTCTCCTCGGTTCTTGGCCATCTCGATCAGACTCATGGAGGTGCGGACATGTACAAACACCATCACCTAAAACAAACAGAGAGTACAGCAGCACTTGGTTAGGTTACGTTTGGGGTCTGGAAATCAACTGACAGTGAGCTGGCTGAAAGAAACTGAACTTCATAAATGACTAGAATTCATGCTGCTTCAGCAACCCTCTACGGACACCTTGGCAATTGAATTGCCACTGGCTAGTAAATTTTTTAGTTCACTCACCAGACAGATGGCACAGTTTTTTAAATATCTGAAAGTACACTCTTAACATCAGTCAGTCAAGCATTATAATATGATAATCAAGTATTATTTAATGATATAAGTTTTCTAATTAGAATTAAAACTTGATAACCATGTTTGAATGCATATTAGTCATTTTAACTGAACATTTTAACTGGACTGGTGGTGGTGCTTTTTTGGTAATTTAGTGTTTCTGTAAAAAAAAAAAAAAAAATTGGGAAAAAACTAACAAAAATACTGATAAGGTAATAATTATAAGAACTATAAAACACACTAAGGATTACTTAGGATTAATGAGCCTTTTGGAAGGCCAAACAAAGTAGTTTCTCTTTCACAGTGAAACACAGCGTCTATACGACATGATGGTGGCGGCAACAACAATACTACAACGAGAATAAAAGGTGCGCCTTCTTTCTTTGCGTGACAATCTGGGCGGTGATATGCAAATCTTCCCACATACTGATGTAGAGATGTGGGGGCGTGTAAGAATGAGCCATTTCAGTGGGGCGTGGACGAGTCTCAACTTTTATAAAGAATATCTCTTTGCAACTTTACAGATCTTCTTTATTCACCAAGAGCTTGTAACACTCCAAAGAGAAAGGAAAATTTGAAATTGCATCATATGACCCCTTTAAAATGTGGTAAAGATTTTGGTTGAAAATGAACTGCTAATGATTTTGATCTAATGAGCAATTTACATGACATCTTTTTATGCATTTTGGCCTTTCATTTACACAACAACAGCGGGTAACATTTTATTTTAAGGTGTCCTTGTTACACGTTACATGTACTTACTATATATTAACAATACATTTGCATAATTACATGCAAGTAGCGTAGGCCAAATCCTTATCCTAACCATATAGTAAATAATATTACTTGGTACTTAAATGTATAATTACACTGTAACAATGACACCTTAAAATAAAGTGTAACCCAACAGAATTTTGGGGGCCATACCAGTATCCATGCAAACTACAAAAACAAAGATTGGTGAAAATGGTGATGTCATGTGCATGGCTATTAAATTTTTCACATAGTGATTTTTCACAAAGTGACATTGCCAACCATTGGCCTGGCATGCATTTAGTTAACATTTTAAGGCATTTTCACAGAAAAGGGATCGTTTTGACACTAAGGAAAACATTTTAGCTCACAGTTGTGTAAACCGTAAGTAGGGAGCTACTAGAAACTCAAGACATAATGCTGTAATTCACTTATTCAAACCCATATATAATATAAAGATGCACCAAATAAATGTCCATCCTATTTCACATGATGAAGCCACTTTCCTGGCCTTGCCACTGCACTAAACTGCTTATTAATACTGTGCTTTTCAGTACTGAATGAAACATACTAATAAAAACTTTTTTTCTTCTTTATCACAAACTCAGTATTATGCTGGTTCTGTTACATGCAAAATTGAACCAGTGCATCTGGCCTCTAAGTACATCTGGCCAAGTACAGAAGCCCCATCCACAGTGAGCAGCATCAGATGTGCAGAAGGGCAGAGCGGCGTCTATGTGCCATATTAGTCAAAGGACAAAAGAGGGTTGTAATTTTCCTATTACACTCAGGCTGCCCTTGCAAAGCAGTCAATACGTCAGACAAAAACAATCAATAACAGAAAACCAAGACAGTTATGAGATGGCAAAAATACCTCTCTCTCTCTGTGTTCTCACTGTCCTTTAACTGAAAAAACTGACAGTGTGAGAGACACTAGAGGAGAAAAAAATTCTGACCTACTGTTCTCTTTGCACATAATATTTTAAAATATTAATTCCCTACAGAGTTGACTTTTTCTCTACTATGAACATGCAGTTGACGTCATTTTTGTTTACCAACAATCTTCAACATAGTTTGTGTACCACAGACGAAAGTCATATTGGTTTAAAATGACACAAGGTTGAGTAAGTAATATATTTTTTCTAGTTTTGAATGTAATATATATTATCAGTTTCAGTGAATTCAATTAGTTTTTTTTTCTTTCTGTTTTCTATAGCAAAAAAAAAAAAAAAAAAAAAAAAAACCCTTTAAACTAAATTAAACATTCAAGAAATAGTAAAAATAACGAATTCTGAGTATGGGTCACCGTACTTGGCTGTATGTCACGTCACTTTCACTTTCACTAGTTATTAGTTTGGGTAATGGTTATTGGGTGTGTTATATTTTTCATTTTGCTTAACTCTTCCATAACAAGAATAACAAAAATACAATTTTCACAAAAACGTAACATGTCTACGAAAGTACTTCTTGTTAAATATTTATGTGCTTATTATTTGGTTTCTTCCTTTAATCAAATGAAATATGTACTAGCATTATGCTAAAAATGTAAAATGAAACAAACAAACATTACACTGAAAAAAGTACGTACATGTATTATTATACATATTATAAATACATATTATTACGTATTATTATTAATTTTTTTTATTCTTTTAATTAATTTAATGACCCAAAGTTAATATATATATATATATATATATATATATATATATATATATATATATATATATATATATATATATATATATATATATATATATATTTCTTACTATTAAAATTATTATTTATTATTATTTTTTTTTAATACAACAAAATTGAAAAAAGAATGAAAGTAATAATTATAATCTGTATTTAATGATCTGATTACATTTATTCATTTATTTTATTCTGTTACCACACAAGTCATCTAATAACTACTACTATGTCCAAGAATAAAATAAAATAAAATAAAATAAAATAAAATAAAATAAAATAAAATAAAATAAAATAAAGCACAGTTATATGCATTTGACTAAATAAATGAGCACCACTCCAGACATGCCACAATGAGGGTTTGAAGCCAGAGGAGAAGTGTTTTCTGTGCCACACTGAATTGCTCTGTGTAGATGTGCGGAGCGCTGTTGTTCCGTTTGTTTTGGGCTGTATTTTGCCATGGTCAGTACCTGGAAAGAGAGCCAGCACTTTGGCATTCATCACAATTGTTTGGGCCTGTGGATAATTGGTAGCTAATTAATTCATGATTGCTAATTTAAGAACAGCCTTCCAAAAAACACAAACATGTCCTTGACCACCTGCCAACATGTTTCTCACCAGCGCTAACCGCAATCTGCTCTTCCTCAGAACACAGCGAGAGTAAGAGAGAGAGAAAGGAAAATGTGGTTATTGGGGCCGGAAGGATGTGGAAACACTCTTTAGAAAACAGATATAATGAGAAGATCGCTGTGACAAAGAAGAAAAGTCATAAAAGAACAATAAATGACAATGAAGGACAATGAGAGGCATGAAGGATTTATTTGGCATTGACTGACTGTACTTCAGTGTTCTTTTCAATAATTGCTCACGGCCGCAGGGTGTTTTATTGTTCATCCTACAGAAATACCTCTCTTCCTGAAATAACTCCAAAACTGTACTTTTATTTAAGGCAACGCGTTCTCACTCCCAACGTTTCACAGATGGACTCACTGGGTGATTACCAGGTTATTGATCTGTTGCAGAACATAGATGTGATTTTGCGGGACAATGCAGGAGATGTGTGTGAGGGATAAGTTTACTACTATTATACTATGTATAAACACACACACTGTGCACTAGAACTACAAGCTCGATTTGAAGTTTATTAGTGTTATTATTTGTGTAAACAGACACACACACAGACTTATCTGATTGGTTTGATTTGTTAATATATCGTAACGTCTATTTGAAAACTTACTTTGATGTTTTTGGAGATGTGAGCTCCAGGACATCAGCGGATGTTCATCGCTCATAAACCCGCTGAGAGCAGCCTCTCTTCGGCCAGATCTTCTGGAATCTACCGCTGGCTCTGATGTCTCTATAGTGGTTAAACATGAGATATCATTTGTTTTGGGGAAATCTAACGGGCAGTCTTTGATCTCATTAATCTATTGTCTGTTCAAGAGGCAATAATTTTGGTCAAGGTTTCATAATGTTATCTTTTATATAACTTTAATGATGTATATCAGAGAGTTACAGAATCTCTGTAATTTTGACTGAATTGCCAAGCAACTGTTATGATGGCTGCTGTTGTTTATTAAAGATTATTATTCAATGATTAATATTTTATATACTGTAAATAATAGTAGTATTTAATTAGAATATTTAGTATTGGGAAATGGTGTGTTGTTGTGATGATGATGAGTTACATTGCTCTAAAGAGCTGAGTCAGCACTAAAGACTTTTAAACTGAGATTTAAATCCATGGCGGAAGAAAGTAGTTCTGTACAAAAGAGGGTTTTTAAAGACACTCCTTCATTGTCTCTTTTTTATTTACACACTTTGCCCTCAAACTGTTGTATAAATGCAATATCACACTCATAGCTGAGCAATATGGCAATATGACATTTAATGAGGTCCGCATTGATACCTTAGCTCAGTCTAGGTCTGGGCGATAAATCGATTTTATCGATTAACACGAATGTGTAGTTTACATCGGTTTGTTTGAATGAAAATTGGTTTTCTTTTTAACATCCACCAACGCTCCACTCAGGGCTCCCGTAGTTACGATGGGGCTCAACCCTCCCCCAGCGCATCTGCCATATAGAGACATGCTGCCGAGAAGAGTAAGTTTCTACAGGGCGGGGAGTGGAGCGGTGTGATTTTGACTGGAGCGAGAAGTGGATTTTTTAAAAGACAGAGCGTCATGGTTTTCACTTGCTCTAAGAGCGCTCCACCACCACTCCATCATGAGTACAATTCATGCCAACGGCCCGTAATATAACTGCATATTTAGCAATAATTCACATGTTAAACATATTTATCTATAGCTTGATACAGATGGATGATACAGATAGTTCTCAAGGAGTTTGTCTGTTCCTTTTACTGAATATTTTCGGCTTAAAGCATGATTTAAACAGATACAGCACATTCACACGCAATCGCTTTCGCAATAATGCATTCAAACAAACGTAATCTTACAGTACTACTTCATCTGTATCTGATTTTGAATGAGCAGAAATCTGTAAGAAATGCATCGATCTGTAGATAAAATAACTGACAAAAATTAACTGCTATTTTCATCACAAACAAAATTTGCACAGCAGAAAGCAGCAATTATAACTTTTAATGCTGACAATGTTATTAGTTTGGCATGTGGTAGGAAACACACAATAGTAGGCTATTGTGCTTAGGCTATTGTGGTAGTTTGCACACAATAGCCTAAGCCACTTTGAAACTCTAATGTTATTTTATTTATTTTTTATTTTAATATAGGCTATGTTATGAACATAACATTTCAAACATACTGAAATACTTTAGCCACGGAGCGAAGGCGGAGCGGTGTTTCTGGTATCAGTGAGCGTGGAGTGGAGCTGGAGTGGAGTGATTATTGTGTGGTGATTATTAGGTGGTAAATTTTTGGAGCTGGAGTGGAGTGATTTTTTATTGTTCAGAGTGAGGTTGACGTTTCGCCCTACAAAATGAACAAGACTGCGGCAGCACAAGCACAGCATATCCACCAAAAAGCAACCTGCAGCAACGCTCATTGCGCAGCTCACCAAGCTTTACTTTTGTGGCTCGCATGGCAGTAAATAATACGATAATATGATCATGCAGTCAATACAAATATTTAATAAAAACATTAAAGACGAGCAGGGCTGTAACATAACCCATTAAAAAACGCATGCAATGTCTACACCGGGCACGAGTGGCGCGATCCGACAAAAGACAATAGAACCCAGTGATGTTGTCTAAACTGGACGCGGCGTGACACGGCGTGATACGACACGATCCCCATCAGTAAACTGATGCTCGTTCTATTTATGATGAAATGTTCTGACACTACGTTCAGATGATTTGCAACTGTAGTGTGAGGTCAAGTTTAGACAGACTTTTAGCGCAGTGGGGCACGGAATAACAACTCTCGCGTCCAGTGTAGACACAGTTAGACAGTGTCTGCTCTATTTACAAATAATTTATATAAGAAAAAAATGACTCTGCGTAGTTGCCAGTTTAATCTTAACAGCTCTTATTGCCGAATGGATGGTTAGATGCATGATGGGCTAGTATTAAATAAAATAAAATAAAAAAATAAATAAAGGTCTTTCCAGCATAATAATGTTACTGCTTTAAAAAAAAAATAAAAAAATCATCTTCTCAGTTATAAATTTGACTGGTAAGTAATAAATAAAGAATTAAAACTAGTTTTGAACAATTTCTTTGTCATTTGAATATTGTAGGGGGGCAAAAAAAATCGATTTAAATTGTAAATTGGATTTTTGGTGAAAAAATCTGGGATTTTTTTTTTTTAGGCCATATTGCCCAGCCATAGCTCAGTCCAACTGTAATCAGCAGAAAAATCCCTCTCTATAAATGCATTAATGGTTATTATCCCAGACAGACACACAGAGAGATACAACTGTTTACTACTAACCTCACTGAATGTGTGTCCAGAGAGTCTGATCACTTTACAATCTAAGTTTAAATGCACTCAAGACACACTGTGATGAAATAAGATCACTGAAAAATCATTTGAAAGTGGTCTGGTATGTTTTTGACCACATTTAATAAAGGTGTGAATGCAAATACATTTGCGGTTCCCGCATTCAGCTGCTAGTTGATTTGAACACTGTAGACAGCATTTACATGAAAAAGTCCACAACTTGAGTTAGTTTTAATGAATGCACCAGCACATTAAAAAAACACACACACACACACACACACACACACACACACACACACACACACACACACACACACACACACACACACACACACACACACACACACACATTAGGAGCAATGTATTATCATGTCTGGTTAAGAGCTTTGGTTATAACCAGCTTTCTGCTAATGATGTAACAAAACAACTCTGTGTTGGACACACAACAGAATTACAAGAAACAATATTAGTATAAAGGCCAGAAAGAACACAAAAACATATAGAGCTCTTAAAGAAACATGGTGATGGGAAAAACTGATATAGGAGGCAAAATTACATTTAAATGCTTTTCATAGTTATTTCTTTTCTCAAAATGTCCACAGTACCCTTAAAGAGACATAACGGACAGGACCAAAGATGAACTAACTGCCTCTCAGTGACCAACATCAATGAACTTGCATTACGATGACACCGAACAAGAAATGGAGATGTAAATCTAATCTGCACCCAGTTCATCTTCTTTTGTCCATTTGCATGCCACTTGAGTTCGTGAAACTTGAATTTGCACATACAGATAAAATCACTCAAACTATTCATCTTGTCAGCACATGCATGGAGATTGAATTCCATCTCTCTCTGGCATTCCTTTATATTCAGACTCTCTCAGATGGCGCAGACTAGTCTTACTGAGGTCCACAGAGACCTCTTGAGCAAATATTATTTATTAGACTTTTTTCATCATTGCAAAGCTGTGAGAAAGCACAGTCTACAGTAACTGCTGCCTCCGTAAGCGTATTAAACCTCCATCTGCCTCGTGTCTGCCAACCACTGGCCCGACAGGGGGGCTAAGGGGGCATTTCATAAAGAAAATTCAATCCATCATGCTCCCACATGAAATTAATATATGTCACAGCCACTTCTGACAATTTAATATCAAGCTGAGAGAGATGCTCCCCACTGTACACTGCTCTGGTGCTGCGCCTGCCATCTCTTCAGCTCACTTCCAGTTTCAACTCAACAAATCTCATCCCATTTCACTTTTAAATGATTTAGCATTTAGTTCGAAATTCAATTTAATGGTTGGAGCACATTAAATCATGACTCTTTCAAAAGAACTGATTTTTTCCCAAATTGTAAGGGGTGGGAACATTAATCCAGTTACAATAGCTGCTAGAGCATTAATAGTTCCATCTCTGAAATCTGACTGAATGAGACACTTTAGAAGCTGCTGAAATAAAGCTGTATATACGCCAACCTGTGACCAGTTATAAACTGAATTCTTATTAATGTGGCAAGCTGCTACACAATTTCTTTATTATTATTATTATTATTATTATTAAATAAAATAATAATAATTATATGGAGTTTGTACAGATTTGAATACACCTCTAAAATTAATTACTTTTATAATTAAATGAAAAAAAAAGTAATATACTAAATATATTACTACATTAAATATATCTGGGGGAGCATTTTGTCATTGTTATATCTATCTATTATGTATATAATACTTAAAATCTATGAATTAATATTTTTTACCTTTTCTTTTTACCTTGAAAAATATATTTTTTCTTTTTAGAAAATAATTGTCACTAGGTGGATTACTTGAAGTTTAAACCATATGACAATATGTATTTTTTCACTTAAAACCTTACTATTATGTATGTATTTATTTATTCATTAATTTTTTTTTTTTTTTTTGCTTATAAAATGCTATCTTAAATAAAATATCACATTATATGAAATGATGTTATCTAATGCAATGGCATTAGTAATTTGAAGTGTTGTTTTCGTGACTTTAAGTGAAATTTTAAGTGTTGTTTTTTTTGGGCTTTTTTTCTGTATGCGGAATGTCCTTTAACTAAAATCTAAAGGTCCTCTAAATCGGTGGACAGTGTGAGATTAGATTAGACCATATATACTGCACGACCAGGACATGCAGTTAAATGTATAACTCATGTACTTTTAGAGCAAGAAAGAATATGGACAGAATCTAAAAACCACACCAAAAAAACACAAATAAATCCAACTGAAGACACACAGAGCATTTGCAAGGTGGGAGGTTATGTGGTGGTAAGAGTGGGGTTGTTTGGAGATTTATGAGATTTAGAAATTGAGTTCAAGATGAGGCACAGGGCACAATATACCACAGCTACCGCAGAGCCTGTGACCTTCAGCGCTGAAATACAGGAAAGATGATTTTCAATTAAACCGCGAAACCTTCCCGAGAAGGCCTTGCTCACGGCCTTTCATTGTGTTTCTCCTTGAGAAGACACTTCCTGAACATACTCAAAAAGACAAATGACGATCAGGTGCACAGATCAAAGACAGCGATACATACAGAATGTGGACATGCGGAAATGAGAAATGAGGTCACCACGTCCCGTAACACTGACACTCTGTCCTCAGGACATAACAACCCCAACTTGGATACATTTCTCACATTGTTGTTATTTTTAGTTACTGAACCAATCAACAGATTAGTACCAACACTGCTAGCATGTGTTGATTTCTTCTGTAGGATTGAGTTCTGTAATAAGGTGAGGTCTGAGGTGTCGATTAGGAAGAGGGGTGGGAGTGTTAGGATTTGCGGGCAGAGGCTGGGGATTTCAGGTAAGGCGAAACAAATGATATGGACTATTATATTGTATTACTTTTATGTGCTTTTTGGAGCTTGACAATTTACAATTACTATCCTCTCATCCCCCATCCTGGTGTTTCATGGATGAAAACATACTATGTGTTTGGAGCAGGTGAACTATTGAATTCATATTACTCCCGCAAAGCACAAGTATTTTACATCCTGGCCACTTTAATAAAGAAATTTGAGATTATAAATAAAAACAGTCAATTTTGGTTGAACAAGTAATTTCAACATAAATTACATTAAACCAACTTAAACTGCCAGTAGGTGGCGACAAGTCACCGTCATAGTGAGTGATCCATTCAGTCATTCATTTCAATTGATTCGTTCCAATCATTCTGATTCATTCAGAAACTAAGTGACTATCTTTATGAATGAGTCACTGAATCACTCGATTCGTTAAATTTTTTTTTTTTAAAAAGTCTGAAATCCATTCAGAGTGCATGCTGTCATTAGTGAAATCGAGCCAAAACAGCATCTATTTTCTAAATGCATGTTACTGATCTTATTGGGAATGTTTTATACATGCATATGCTGCTTGTTTTTTGACCTTGTAATTTTTCATCAAAATATAATTTCTTTATCTTCCAGACCTCTCTCAAGTGATGTATGCAGGACTTCCCTGCCTCCGATTTTAAATGCAAAACCTACATCTCAAACTCCAATTAACAACTGCTAGATAAAACCCCACCCTACACTTAGAAACAAAACAACAACAGCTGTAAATGTAACAGTATTTTACACTGAAATTACAATAAATTTAATGTTAATGTTCCATTTCATCATATCTTTTTTAAAAAAGGGCATCACCACTGGGTGAAGAATTGCATTGGATTTGCTCATTCTTAGTGCACATGATCTTTTGTTGGGAGGCAGATGAGTTTAGATCTAATTCAGGGTGACACAGGAAGTGGACTGAGTAAGATCACAATCCAACCTCCTTTGTGCCCATGACACCTCACTCAACCCCACACTCCAGTCATAATTTATATAAACAGTCTGCTAGATGACAAAAAGTTCTTCAGCACACACTGACATTACCCGGTGACCCGCTCTGATCTGCTTCAGGACTTTCTCATAACAAACCTCCTCCATGTCATGTAGCTGCTGGACCTGTGACAAGAACATAACAATTACAAAGCGTTTTCATATTTCTGACTAAAACATGATTGAACAATTCACTGTATTTGGCATAGCTCGAGATTTCTTGGCTGCTGCGTACCTTATTTGTAGTCTTTATGCCAACAAAGCTCTGGCCAAGTGGAATAGGACGAAAGCGACCATCAAAGTAGAACAATCCAATGAAAGGGTTCACATGCAGGAAAGACGCCACATCCAAGTCATTTGGCAGGATTGCTGAGAGACCAAGTATGCGAATCATGCTCTGGGTCGACTCCACCTAGAGAAAGATGGTTACATGGTTTTGAGTGTATCAGGAATTATCAGGAAGTTTGCACTGTTTTTTTCACTCAAATTTGCCACATTGGCCAACAAAAACCTGCTCGTTTGAAAGTGGTTTCTGTGGGAGCTGTGATTTATACATTACAACACTACTGAAAATAGACAATGAGTCTGCAAAATTTCCACTAACGTGACCTCACATTGAGAAAAAAAAAAAAAAAAAAAAAAAAAAAAAAATAGAAAATACATAAAATAATATATATTTAAAACAAAAACAAAAAAGGAATAAGCACCAACTCCAAGGTAGACACAGCTGATTATAACTAAATACATAAATTAATTTGTTGTTAAGAATAACAATAAACCACAAAATTAAAAATAAACCACATTTTTATATAGCTATCTTTTTTTTTTTTTTTTTTTTTTTTTTTTACAAATATTTTCAGTAATTAATGAAATATAAATATATTTAAAATTGGCATTTCCCTCACCTTTTACAGTACTTACTCCATCTGGAAATTTTCACATATACAATGCTGCCTTAGAATTTATATATATAAAATATACATATATATATAAAACAAGACTAAAAAAAAAAGAAAAACAACTAAATTGCAACAGCTTTAAAATGAAAAATGAAAACAGAAATTGTAAAATAAAAACACTATTCAAAATATTAATAAAAACTATAATAGTATACCAGTGATAGTAAAATAACATTGTTAGGGCTATGATGCCAAAAATCTAGTAAGGCAGCTGGTTTTGAGTTTCAGAACAGCGCTATTTTTACAGGTAAAATATTTTCATATTTGTATCCAACGCTGCAATTATATAATGAGGTGCAGGTGACAGTATCTGACAGCTGTCACAGTAATACTTCTTTTGACAAGCATCACCACTCTCACACTACCAGATGTGCTATTGTGCAGCCAGAATGAAAGTTCTGAAAAATAAACAGCTCAAATCTAATGACAGTCAGAGTGTGTGAGACAGAGAGAGAGAGACGGCTGTGCTATCTGTGCTCTTCCTGCGGTGCGGCTGACAGCTATGATTGGTAAGGCCTTTAATAAGATGCAGTAGCTGTCTGTCCAGGTAGATATCTAGATATCACACAGCTAGTCCCTATTTGCGGGTACACATAATGATGAAAAGATTCTCTCAGGCTCAGTGAGAGCTCAGGTCAACTCCGCTAGAGCGGCCGTTTGATCCGCTCATGGAGAACTGATCGCTCGTGTCATACACACATTCTGCTGTTGTGTTAGGGTTCAACTAAAGCAGAACTGTGCCATATATTTCAAACACACAAGGAAAAGAACCACATGCGGCAGGTCTAATTAACACTTTAAAATATAATCCAGTAGGAATTTAAATTCAAAAATATTTAAATAAACTCATAATTTTCACAACTCTATACAAATATTGTCACTAAAAGAGTTTCACAGTAGAGCAGAGGTAAAAAATTAAATAAAAAACTTAGACTTAAAACAATTAAAACACTTAGACCATTTTAATGATGTAAAGTTTGTCAAGTAAATTTCATTGTTTTACTTTATAACAAAGTCATTCTGAACTAATGTAAGCAAAGAACATTTTCAAACGCTGGCGTCCTCATGCAGCTTAACAGGTTAAAAAAGTAATTGCGACTTTCTAGCTCACAATTCAACTTTATTTCATAAAAATGTGACTTTATATCTTGCAATTGTGAATGTATTTCTCAGAAATGTGACATTTTTTTTTTTTAGTAGTGTCTTTATGGCTCACAACTGACCGTTCGCAGGGAGCTTGATTGACAGGGTTAAGCTGGAGGGTTAAGCTGTGCTGTTGTTGGCTGCCCCAGTAATGGTAATAAACTAAGGAATTCCTTTACGGTACTTGTTTTAAGTATCAGAAAATCTGTCATGTCCAGCGTTGTATGCATGGCTTGCAGTGCTTAAGTTAAAATACTGAGTGTGAAATAATAAAATAATATGTTAAAATGTGTGCTCTTATCATTCTGTGGACAAAAACCAATGAACTTCGCTCCAATCAGGAGCTGTATATGCACATGTGCGCTCATCTGTTTTCAATGCAGCCAACCTTGTGCTGCTTCATGTTCATTTATCACTTTAAATGAATATGAAAAGATGATTGGTTCATGTGTTTGAACTGAGGCAATACAGAGATCTGTCATGACACATTAAAGATTCACAAAACGGTATATATTGTTTGAATTTCTTTAAAAATGACAAATTTGAAAGCTGAGAGTCCTAAGACCTCTGCTCTGTCTTGTCAATTTCAACTTTAATTTCCACAGTGTAAATTAATTTCTTATTTTAAATTTAATCTTTCAACTACAATTCTATTGTTCCCTCTGTGGCAGAAATGGACTTACATTACAAACAGCATGGATGAATGATGTGTTACTGATAGTAAACTTTTTCAGACTGAAATCACTAACTCGAAGTATCAGCAATAATAAGAACATTGAAGCTTGATTTAGCAAACACAGAATATAAAATAATATATATAAAAAAGCCTTCTCTTGTACACAATGAGCCACATCTACAGTTGTTGGATGTTCTCCCATTTCCTCAGAAGGAGCTCATAATGATGCTGGCCTGTGGCAGGCAGAAGGGTCACGTATCTGGATCACCCTTATGGGTCCATCCTGCTCTTGTGCAGTCACCCGAGGACAACTAGATCTTGGATGGCCATCTGTCGTGCTGGTTTACTGATGCCTTCTTTATAGTCTGAACACGGATTCACTTCATAGTGTCTGGCAAAACTGGAACACGACGCAACTGCCTGCAGCACGCCAATGGCCGTCTCTCCTGCTTCAGGTGACATTTGAGGCATTATGAAACATACTGAAATCAGACTAGGCATGGCTTTGTTTTTCCTGAGATCTCAGCTTTTAAGAATCTTTTGAAAAAAAGTGAAAGACCAGTTTTTATTCCACCTGGACCTCATTGGTGAAAACAGTATCTTTAAATGATACGCAAGTAATTGACAATCCCAGTTTAAACTGTATTTTATGGAATGCCTCAGTGGTCAAAAGTGAAAATAAAATATGAGGTAAGGTGTAAAATAAAAGGTGTACAATATGAATCTTGAATCCTAAAAATACAACCGTTATCCAAAGTCTCCAACCTCCCCTAAATGGCTGCCAGGAGCTATTTTTTTAGGATTTGGCTCATCCCACTTTTGAAGCATACGGTGCTTTGTAGGGGTGTAAACCTTTGGGTCAATACTCTATTTTTAAGCGCATTCATAGGATTATGTAAATGCTTCTCTTAATGTGTCTTAGGTAAGAAAAATAAAAAGTCAAACTACTTTACACCAAAAAACTTGAATGTAAACACATTAAATACATGTACCTGGAATATAACAGACTGCAATGTGCAAATTAATTAATTAATTAATAATAATAATAATAATAATTGTGATAATTATTTTATTAATTAATAATAATAATAATAATAATAAAAACCTTGTGCCGTATTTTTCCTATTTTTTTTATTTATTTCCATGAGTTTTCTTGATCTGGAAATGAGCCATTAGCTATTATTAGCTATTCAAATAAGCTATTCAAAGTAGCTATTATTTTCCAGGTTTTCTATGACCGTGGAAACCCTTAGTCAGGAAACTAATCTTAATACTATTATATCCAAATATTACAAATATTATCAAAAATTATCTTATACATTCAGTTTCCTTAAGGTCTTGAATGCAAATAAGAAAAAAAGGGGAAGATTAAATGTTAATTGTTTTTGCTCATTGAAATAAATAATACCAGTGCAATGGCATAATATATAAAATAAAATATTGAATGATATTAAAAAACAGATGTGTCATGAAGCTCAGGAGCAATCTCATTTATCTGGCCCATCCTTGAGATGTTTCTTCACTTTGTTTGGAATTAACCTGCAATAAATAAGATTGGTTAGACATGATTTATAGACATTTCTGTCTGTATACACTATAAGGAAACAGTTTTGTTGGACACCCTGCCATTACACCAAGATTTCGGAGTGTTTCTGAGGGATGTATTTTTATTTATTTATTTTTATTTTTATTTTTTTTACTACTACTACTGAGGTCAGGGACTGTAGTTGGATGAGAAGGCTTGGCTCGCAGTCTCTGTTCCAGTTCTTCCCAAAGGTATTGATGGGGCTGAGGTCAGGGCTCTGTGTGGGCCAATTTAAATTCTTCCACACCAAGCTCATCCGACCATGTCTTTATGGACCTTGCTTTGTGAATCAGGGGCTTTCAAAGGGCTTTCCTCAAACTGTTCCCACAAAGTTGGAAATAGCATTGTCCAAAATGACTTGGTGCTGGTTACTGAATTGTTAAGATTTCATTTCATTGAAGTAAGGGGCCAAACCCCTGAAAAGCAGCCCCATACCATTATCCCATTCTTTACCACACGTCACATTTGGCACAATTCAGTCAGGCAGGTAATGTTCGCCCAGCATCTGCCAGACTCGTGATTCAACAATCCACAGAACAGGTTTCCACTGCTCCAGAGTCCAGTGGTTGCTTTACACCACTCAGTCTGATGCGTATGTGGCTTACATGTAGCTTCTCTGCCGTGAAAATCCAAGGCTCCCCTTGCACAATTTCTGTGCTAACTCTTCAGCTAAAATCAGCAGAGTGTTGGCAAATTTTTCCCACCATGCTCCTCAGCACTTACTGACCCCACTCTGTGACATTAGTGGGTCTTGGCTGAGTTGCTGTTGTTTCTAAATGGTTTTGCTTTCCAATAATAGTAGTCACAATTGCGACCTTTTTCCCCCACAGATGTTTGTAAATGTAGACTGCATGGCTTGGTGTTTATTTTTTTTTACACCTGTGGAGATCTAAGAGGCAAAGATCTGGAGAAAGCTGCCAAAAATATTTTAGTCAGGCTCGGCTAAACTAAGCAATCAGGGGAAAAGGGCCTTGGTAAGAAAGGTGACTAAGAACTTGATGATGGGAAAAATACGAAGGAGAACCATCACTGCATTGCTCCACCAATCTGAGATTTATGGTATAGTGCCTGGATGGAAGCCTCTCCTCAATGAAGAAAAGGAGAAAACCTTGCTTGGAATTTGCAAAAAAAAAAAAAAAAAGTCATTATGACCAGAGGAATCCAGTTACCGCTCGATAACTGCACAATACCATTACACTGGTGGAGCATGGTGGTGGTTGCATCCTGTTTGTGGGGGTTTGTGTTTTTTTTAGAGGGAAAGCTGAACGCAGCAAAAAAACAGCGATATTCTTAATGAAAACTGGATCCAGAGCTCTCAGGACCTCACACTGACCCAAAAGGTCATGTTCCAACAGGACAATGACCTTAAGCAAAGAACCAAGATAATACAAAAGCAGCTTAGGGAGGACTATGTGAATTAAATTCAATAAATAATGTCAATTAAACATCTCTGGAGAAAACTGAAAATTCCTGTCTATAGACAGCACCCATCCAACCAGACAGAGCTTGAGAGGGTCTCTAGAGAAGAATGGCAGAAAACCCAGACATGCATGTGGCATCATACCCAAAAAGTCTTGTAGTCGCAAAGTTAAGGGTCTGAATACTTACACAGTATTACAAATATTTTTATTTTATTTTTTTGGCTCATGAGTGTAGACTAATGTGGGAAAAAATGCATGACTTAATTCATTTAATTAATTATTAAATTATTTTAAACTTTTTAGTTTAAAATTGCAAAATGTCAAAATATGAAAAAAATAATAATAAAAATAATAATAATAATAATAAATAATAATAACACATTTGAATAATTCTGCAAGGCACTATACCATTTACAGGGGTAACCTACACTTAGTCAAAAGTGAAACTTACAACAAACAGACATTTATGATATTTTCAATTCTACAACACACAACATTCACATCCAGATCCAGATCTCTATTCAAAAGATTCAGAACAAGACCAAACATACACTACTGGCCAAAAGATTGAAATAATTAAGATAATTAAGATGTTTCTGAAACATTTTTATGCTCACCAAGGCTGTATCATTTTTATTTTACTGATAATATGGTTAAATAATGTAACAATTTAAAGGGTTCATATGATGTTGCTAAAAAGAACATTAGTTTGTGTATTTGGTGTAATGAAATGTGTTTATGCGGTTTAAGGTTAAAAAAACACATTATTTTCCAAATACTGTACATTATTGTTTCTCCTCTATGCCCTGCCTTTTTGAAAGGTCTCAATTTTTACAAAGCTCTTTATTCTAAAAAGCGATGTGTGCTCTGATTGGCCAGCTATCCAGTGCACTATGATTGGCCGAATACCTCAAGCGTTTGACGGAAGTGTTACGCCCCTTACCATACTGTGATACTGTGATCAGGAAACAGTCCTCCATAAAATGCGCTGCACAGATCTCAATATTTGGGTTGAACTGTTCTGGAACAGTGTTGTAAATACAACTTAACCACTGATTTCTAGTCGTGTCCTCTTTTGGAAGGCCAAACAAAGTAGTTTCGCTTTTGCAACGAAACACACAGTGTCTCCACAACATGGCAGCGGTGGTGGCAGCAACAATAAAGTTACACCTTCTTTCTTTGCGCAAACATTTAGGCGGTGTTATGCAAATCTTCCCACATAGTGATGTAGACATGTGGGGGCGTGTTTAAATGAGGCGTTTTAGGAGGGCGTGGACGAGTCTAAACTTTTATAAAGAATATCTCTTTGGGTTTGGGACTTTAGTCTTTTCAACTTTAGGGATCTTATCTATTCACGAACAGCTTCAAAGAGAAAGGAAAACTTGAAATTGCATCATATGACCCGTTTAAAAGACCTGTTCTATTTTAAAATGTAATTTATTCCTGTGATATTCCATGAGAAATGTGAAAAGACTATGTAAAATTATGACAGAGAAAGAAAGAGAGAGAGAGAGCGAGAGAGAGAGAGAGAGAGAGAGTTCTATGTACTTAATAAAGAAATGATTTTTGAATGATGAAATTTCTTGCCAAATGTTCAGAAAAACACCATTTCCAGAGGTTATAAAGCAAAAGCTTTCAGAACTCTATCATCTCGGTGTTTGTCCTTTGCAGACTATTTGACACTTTTACAGTGGGTCCACTTTAAAAGACAGGCTCTTTCTTTTAATAAACGACATGACAGAGTGCACTTTTATGTCTGTGAGGTAACAGTAATGATGTGCTGAGTAGATCTGTCTCACTGCCCTTGCAGAAAAGGAACATGATTGAGGAGAGTAAAGCAACAGCATATAAATACTGTGTACAGATGCGTGACAACTGAGAGCCAGTGTTAGGATCACTGAATTTGAAAAGCCTTCAGCAAATTTGAAAACATGATGGCTGAATTTGGGTCAAAGGTTCCTAAATAATATTCTCTGCATTATATTTTCTTATGTATCTATATCAGTTTTCAAATGGGTTGCAAGTCTTTCCTGGCACCAGTTTAAAAACAAAAATGCTATATGCACACAAAATGTTAACCCTACTAACTATAAAATCATGCAACTTTGGTTACTTAACATTTTAAAATATATTCAAACACAAAAACAGTCATTTTAAATTGTAATAATATTTCAATGTTACTCTTTGCACTGCATTTTAATCAAATAAATGCAGCCTTAGTGGGAATATGAGACATCTTTCAAAAACATTTCTAAAAAAAAAAAAAAGCATTCCAAACTTACATAAAAAGTATTCCAGACTTATGAATGGTTAAAAGTGTGTGCATTCTGTGCCTCTCATAAAGTTTAGTTTTCAATAGAATTAACCTACACATAGCTTACTTTAAGAGCCCTTGTGGAATAACATTAATTACCACAAATAAATAAATAAATGTTAGCTTACAATAAAAGTTCTGATCAACAAACAACAAAATTACATTAATATTAAGATTTTAGTGTGACAATAGTTTATTTCTTAAAAAAAAAAAAAAAAGTGTTTATTACGTTTGAAATATGGATATTTATCTTACAAAAATGCATGGATTCGCTACAGGAGACCTTTTTTCACCCCCCAACACTGGAGCCGTGTGAGGGATGTTTTATTACGAATGCGCACACTTTATTTCAAGTCTTCTAAACTGTTGACAACCGACACCCGCTTACCCCCATTGTAAGGCTTGGAGGGGCCAGGACAATTTTTTTATATAACTCAGATTGGATTTGTCTGGAAGAAGAATGTCACATACACGTGGGATGCTTTGAGGGTGAGTAAAACACAGGCTAATTTAAATTTTTGGGTGAACTAACCCTTTAAATATGCCTGTACTTGCATGTGAGAAGATATATGAAATAATCATAATTTAACCTTCCCATAATCAATTCTGGTTCCAGAGGGTATGCGAGTGTGCTATCTTTAGGCTGCACTCAGGCTGAAAGCCCAGCTAAAATAAGCAACGCAACCTACACTTTTTGATGTAAAAAAATACAGTGTTTGACAATGTCTAAACAAAAATGGCAAAAACATGAATTACAGTATCAATGCTAAAAGATTCAACAACCATAATATATCAACCTTGTTTTTGTTTTTCCTCCTGAAGAAGAAAAAAAAAGCAAAGAAACACTGCTTTCCCTCTCCTCCACCATCTTTTATTAATGATACCCCTCATTTTCTACTTCCACGGGCCACGATCTTGCTTACTGTGCAGAGATCAATAATTCAAAGTCTCCTAAAGACAGGAATACCTTCAAATTGTGTTGACTTTTGGCTCTACTACTGTGCACATACCCTAATTAAAATAAGAGATGCAGGAAAACATTTCTGCTGCATTGTGGGGAGGAATTTATTTGATTTTGTGACATTTCTACTTCTTTTTCTATAACTAAAATATGCTATTGTCCACACCTCCCTATATTTCATATGACAAACCAAAAATGTAACAATTTTGTGTATGTCTGCTATATGATGTTTGATGATGTGATATACAATGTTTTGTTATGATGTGATAAAATATTCAAAACAAAACTGAGGTCAAACATAACTTTTGTTAAAGCTTTATTGTGTCAAATCAGCTGTCTGCATATAAATGACTGTTTTAATATTATATATATATATATTATTTTAATATTATATATATATATATATATATATATAATTTGTTAATACATATAAAAAGGCCAGATCCACACAGCACCTCGGTTAAGCTGTTGGTATAATTTTTTTTCTTTTTACCTAAAATGTTGTTATGGTGACTCAAAACATTCCATTGTGTAGGTGGCCAAACAGAATAGGGCCTAAGCCTGAGCCCAGGGGAACACCTTTGTTGACAGACAAAGGTTGTTATAACATATATTATATTTATAGGACACTGTGCTTAATGAAATGACGGTTAGCATGGATATACCCTGGACATCAGGAACAGTCATCAGTTAGTTAACACGCTTCTCTTTCACTCTGGATATATTAGGGTTATGATAGGGTGTTAATATGAGGGATGGATGCTTACTGTTTTCTATGACATGGACATTACAGAGTGCCTGACTACTGAAAACACTGAAATGATGAATGCAGTGACCTTGAGGAAAATGGGTCAACTTCAGAGCTCCTTTAGAGGCAGACAGGCAGCTGAATGGATGGGTGATCATTTAGGGTGACGATGAGCTGGAAACATTGTGTTGACAGAGAAAGCCAGGTGTGTTAAATTTTCCTTGTGTGTTTAATTTCCTAACTGTGTCCAACAATGATCTGGAGTTCTAGACACAAAGTAAGAGAATTGCTTTTTAGAGTGATCATTTTTTCTTTCTGTTCTCTGGGGTGTATTTAAGGGCCTGTTTACACCTGGTCACTTCATGCGTTTCTTCTGATCGGATAGCTATCCGATAGTGAAAAGACCAGGTGTAAATGCCCCCCGAAACGCTTTTGAGATGGATATAAATCCGAACGCTCAAAAATATAAATCCACCTCCACTTCAGGTGGTCTGGGCCACATTCTAGACAAAACTGGAAAAATGTAAATGCATCTGGTTGTTGAAACCACATATGTAAATTTTACTTCTCCCAAAATGTTAAACAAATAAACGTGTGAGAGAGTGTTATACGTTATATGACATTAGTCAGAATGCACTTATGCAACACACATTGCTGCGGACGAGCAGCTGAGTATTTCTTCAGCAAGCAGACATGCAAACTGCTGTGAATGAAACTGAAAGTAAAGTAAAACTGTAAACTGAAGTAAAGTAAACAGAAAGACGCAGATGGTCAATACATAATCATCTTTCCAGTGCTGATGCCGCACGCTCTCCTATTGTGGCCTTTGATCTTGAAATGAGCTGATATTTAAAGGGATAGTTCACCCAAAAATGAAAATATGATGTTTATCTGCTTACCCCCAGGGCATCCAAGATATAGGTGACTTTGTTTCTTCAGTAGAACACAAACCAAGATTTTTAATAGGGATGCACCGGTTGACCGGCCATAAATCGGAACCGGACGGTTTTTGCTTAAAATACGCAATCGGCAATCGGACGGTTTTTGGTCTTTTTTTGGCCAATTTTTCCGGAAGTGCGCCCGTGTGAACAGACTACATTGTAATCATTCGCTATCATGTCATTTGTGTGGAAGTATTTCGAAATCTGTGCGCAGGACACGGGCAGTCGTTCAGCACTGGAAGTGCAGAGTTACATGTCTGAGGCACAGATAGCAGGAAGTGAACAGCCGATGGTGTACTGGCGCCCAAATAAGAGCCCCTTTTCCTGCGCTCGCTGAAGCTGCGCGAGTGTACTGTACCTGTTCGCGCCCTACACAAGTGGAGATAGTGAAGGGATGTTCAGCTCAACTTCTCTCTGTGCCTGCTGATGAGAACGAAACAGACTAAACTGTGACAAAACTGAAATGCGTTTTTTTTTTTTGTAAAGTAGAACTTGCATACACGTTTGAAAAGCCAGAAGTAAACGTCAGTTCTGTATAGGATGATTATTTTTTATTTAACCTTTAAATTTACATTGACACTTAATTTGATTTAAAAATCACCTGATGTAGCTGAATGAAAAGTGTTTGTTTTATTTGATTAAATTTTTTTTTTTTTGGTTATTCAGATTTATATTTATTTTTTTTTTGTTTCAATGTTTATTTGTTATTTTTCATTGGCTAAAGTAAAAAAATACAGATGTGAATCATTATCCTATTTTTATTTTTTTTTTATTTGACGAATAAAACACTTTGCATCTTTGTTTTGTTCGCACCGACATGATTTTAACATTTTGGAATAATTTATTTTATATAGCGATACTTTTATTTAGTCTCACTTACAGACCTTTTTTATTTAAAACACCAAATTTAAAAACTAAAACAAATCTGAATGCTGATTAAGAAACATCTTCTCTTGAATGTGTGTTGATTGTGTTGTTTTATTGAAGAACTATTCAGTTGTTGCCTTAATTTCACATGGTTGTAATTCTTTTCATTTAAGGCCAGTTCTATGTAGTTTCAACCCAATTCAAAACAAAAGCTAAATGCTGATGTCTTACCATCTATTTTTTGTATTGAATGTAGGCTACTTACTGTGCAGTCCACGTGCCATCATAATTTACAGACGTGTTATTGTCGGCCCAGTTTCAATAGCCAAAGCCAGTTTGGCCTATTAAATACCAAATAAACAAATTTTCCTTCTTTCTTGTTTGTTGCTTCAAAGAAAAAAAAAAAAATCGGAACAATCGGTGTCGGAATCGGCCACCAGTTTGCTTGTAAAAAATCGGTATCGAAATCGGCCATGAAAAATCATGATCGGTGCATCCCTAATTTTTAACTCAAACCTTTGCAGTCTGTCAGTCTTATAATGTAAGTGGATGGGAATCACGGCTAAAACATACAATAAAACAAACAAACAAAAAAAAAAAAATACACAAACAAAACCAAATTAAATCCTGTGGCTCGTGACGATACATTGATGTGTAAAGACACAAAAAGTTCGGTCTGTGCAAGAAACTGAACAGTATCTATATAGTTTTTTATCCTGTGGCTCGTGAGTTGAGAACTCTCCTGAGTGTGTCTTACTGAATGAGCGGGCGCGTTCTCAGCAGCAGGCACATGACTTTATGGTGGATCGCTTTACCACCCACCTATCTCTCAAATGGACCATTGACCCTCTATCTACAATCTTAATTAGGAGTGTCAATGATCCATTTGAGAGATAGGTGGCGGTAATGCTCTGCGATCTGCCATAAAGCAAGCAGAAGAAGTGCTTGTGCCTGCTGCTGAGAATGCGCATAGGAGGACGCGCTCAGGAGCGTTCTAACAGTTCAGACATTGCATGAATCAGAGAACGATATAAAAACGATATAAATACTGTTCAGTTTCTTGCACAGAATGATCGTATTGTGTCTTTACACATCAATGTATCATCACGAGCCGCAGGGTTTAATTTGGTTTTATTTGTGCATGTGTTTTTTTAGTTTTATTGCATGTTTTAGCTTTAATTCCCATCCACTTACATCATAAGACTGATAGACTGCAACGGTTTGAGTTAAAAATCTTGGTTTGTGTTCTACTGAAGAAACAAAGTCACCTACATCTTGGAAGCAGATAAGCAGATAAACATCAAATTTTAGTTTTTGGATGAACTATCCCGGGAATTGAAGATCGGATTTATATTCATTTTGCGACGACACATTTATGTGGCCAAGTGTAAATGGAAATGTTTTAACAAATCCGATAGCTATCCGATCAGCGAAAACGCATGAAATGACCGGGTGTAAACAGGCCCTAAGTGTCTAAATGCTGTTCTTGGAGGCACACCAAGAGTACACTTTTTGAATATCCCCCCTTATTTGACCCATCCATTTCAGGTCTTTAAGCCTTTACTAATGAGCTGAGTTGAATCTGGTGCGTTTGATTAGTAAGAGTTTGAAAATGTGTACTCTTGGTGCGCCTTCAGGAACGTTGTTGGGAAACACTGGTCTAAATTACAGCCAATTTGCTTGACAGTTTGCAAAATTCAATGCCAGATTGATTTCTTTTGCTGTAGTTGATGTAAGTCTCTAACTAGAGCAGTGACATCTTCGTTACTTTCATGGTGACATACTTATTAACAGTGCCACTGAATAGCTGACAAAACATACCAGCCAGCTTCAACAGCAGGAATCAGGCTGATCATACTGATCTTCAGGGGTTTTGACGTCATACCCACAAACAATCTTTTCACTGATTGTCTGATGCATAAATCATGAAACAGGTACAATCTGTAAGAGGTGGAGGAAATCACCATTCCATTCACACTGCCTTTTTGCAGCTTCCAGAAGCACACAGGTTTAAATCGGTGTTGTTCCTTACTTATTGTTAAGCCAAAAGTATGCTCAAGTTTTCTTGAATCAAAATTCTTGAAAAAAACAAAAACAAAAAAAAAAAACAAATCAAATCAAAGACATATGAAATGTGAATCAAAATCGATTCACTGTCCACCCAAAGATTCACAAAACTAATATATAAAGTAACACTTTAGTATAGGGACCAATTCTTACAATTAACTAGTTGCTTATTAGCATGCTTATTATTATATGCCTATTATTACATATTAGCTGTTTATTACTTATAAAGCACATATTCTGCATGACAATAATCTACATCCCCTAATCCTACCAAATATCTAAACTTGACAACTTCTGATAAAATATTTTAGAGCTGAGCACAACTAGGAAAGTATTCCATATTTCATTCCACACACACACACATATATAGGGCAATATGAAATCAGTTTTATTTTTTTCCCAAATTCCATTTTTTATGTTTACATTTTTCTGGATTCATTTTTTTTCCTTTTAAAATGGTTAAATTACAATTTATTAATCAAAAAAAGCATTTAAAATCATTAAAATCAAATGAAATTTTTAATTAATTTTTTTGTTCTCACCATGTTTTATTGTTACCAAATACTGTTTTAATGTCTAATTATTTGAATGCTTAAAAACAACTTAATTTATTAAAACTGATTCTTACAATAGCCTTCTGATTTTTTATTTTATTAATTTTTTTCACAGAAATTATGGGTCCTATTTTAACGATCTAAGCACATGGTCTAAAGCGCAAGATACAGGTGCACTTAGGGTGTGTCCAAGACCAGTTTTGATGGTTTAATGACAGGTAAAATGGTCGGCGTGCTCTGCGCATTGTCTAAAAGGGTTGTCCCTATTATTTTAATGAGTAATGGGTGTGTTTTGGGAATAATGTGCAATAAGCCGATCAGAGTCTCATCTCCCATTCCCTTTAAGAGCCAGTTGCAGTCGTGCCATGGCAGATTTGCTATTTACACGGCAGAATTTGCAAGCTCAAAGACTGAACGCATCTCCAGAGAGAAAACAGAGCTGCTCGTGTGCGAGCAAATAGATATCCTAATTCTGATACATGCAATGACTATCCATTATGACATGTAGGCATTTTTATTTTTATGTAGTCTATACAATAATAATCTTTTACATTGTAATCCTTTAATTTGTAATATTTGGCATGTTTGTGTGCTGCTGTGCGTCCCTGTGTGTGTAATAAGCAGAGTCTACGTGCTTTGTGGACCCGCCTATAAGCGCATATTACTAACACACTCTTTAAATAACAAAAAAATACTGCGCCACTGACTTTAGACCAGGGCTGCATTTCCCAAAAGCTTCGTAAGCCTAAGAAGTTCATTAAAATGATCGTACGACTGATCTTAATATTACGGTCTGTTTCCCAAAAGTATCATAACTTAAGTAGCACTTGAAAATCATCATAGATCTACAAGTGCTCTGGAGTAAATGTAAAGCCCTAAGTGCATCGTAAGAATATTTTTTTTTTTTAAATGAATATATAAATAAATTAATTAAAAAGGGCAGAAAAAATTTAAATACACATCTAAATTAAATGACTGAAATAAATAAATAAATAAATAAATAAATAAATAAATAAATAAATAAATAAAATAAAATAAATAATGTAGGAAATATGCTTCAAAAACTGAAGGGGTAGGGGTTGGGGTTCTGTCAATGACTTGCTGATGTGCACGATTACCAGCAATGTATTGGACCCGGAAATTACATCTCTATATTATATACTGTAGTACTATACTATATGTATATACTTATATTTATAGAAAGTATATTATTATGTAAAGTATAATATAATATAATAATATTGTATTATAGTTATTATTTCCAAGTTGTCTAGAATGCAGCATTAGGTTTACATTTCAATAAATGAGCGTGTAGTAGCTACTACAATTCCGAGCCATTCTATTAGGTGACATTTCAGCACTTGACAAATGGATAGCAACTCCTAAGTAGCACTTAAAGCACAGCTACGTGCGATTGTAAGTGCATTTTTTGTGAAACGCACGTGAAACAATAACGAACGATTGTAAAATGACTCGTAGAAAACGCTCTTAAGCACTAAGATCAATCGTTATCGGGAAACCCGACCCAAGTTTTAGTTGGTCAATGGCGCAGTCTATTTCACTTGCCTCCAAAGAGCAATATGCCGACAATGCGCCTGAGCACACCTCATTTTCAGGCCAGTACGCACATAGGTGCACAAATGGGTGCAAATGCATTTGCTATTTAAACAATGTGGCACAGGACGTGAAAATGATAACTGCGTCGGACTGAAACTAGCAAAAAATACTTGAGACGTGCCTGGCGCCGCACTGTGCATGGAATTAAAACATGGAAGAAATGTTTTGTGATTATTCCTTAAAAAATAAAGTAATAATTTTAATAGTAGAACATTCTCCTGAAAAATACTAGGCTAATATATTTCTAGCACAATGTCTTCAAGTTAAACCAAACTTTTATTTTGACGGGTTGAAATGATATAAGTTTCTGTCAACTGAAATGGTAAAATGCTTATAGAGTGACATACATGTCTGTATGTCCTTATTCAGTGAGACAGCAGACGCTGAGAACACTGCGAACGTCTCGCACCCTTAAGTATGAGTGTAGTAAACAAAACCATGTGTCTGAGCCATTCATTCATACAGAGATGCATAGAACATATAGAATTCATATTTAAATAGCCTTTTTGCAGTTTAAGATTTACAGATACTGGTCCATATCACAATTTGATTTAAGTGTAATAACCTACTTTTGATTAACACATCCAAACTTTGACAAATTCCATAACATTCCACATTATACAGTAAATTCTGTTTTTATGACGGGATTCCATTTTTATGGTTTTTCGCATCATGAAAATATATACAATTTAAAAAATCCCAATTTTTTCCAGATTAACCATGGGAACCATAACTAATTTACTGTTTAAATGCTTTAAAATATAGGATGTTAATTATCAAAAACCAATTAAAAAAAAAAAAAAAAAAAAAACCTTTTTTAACTCAATTATTGACCAAATCAAATAATAAAAAAAAGAAAAGAAAAAAAAAAGTGCTTTAAGATCAACACAAATGCACTGGCAGGATTTATAATTGATGCATCAAGAAAATTAGTAAATTCTTACACCCTTAATATATATATATATATATATATATATATATAGATATATATATATATATATATATATATATATATATATATAATATATATATATAATATATATGAATATATAACAACTGAGTAAAGTTTTTACCCTTGTTCAGATTATCAGCCATAGACATTTCTCCGTAGCGACTAACACATCAGAATTAGGGGTTGTAAGTGATAAACATCTAGTTTGTAACCAAGAAAATATATATATATATTTATATATACATATACATATACATATATAACATTATACATATATATATATATATATATATATATATATATATATATATATATATATATATATATATATATAGTATATATATATATATATATATAAATAAATTGGGATAAATTTGTACAGAAGCACCTGAAAGCAGAACGTCTTTAATGCAGCAAAAATGTGGGCGCCAAAAGGACTGAATATTCTAATTCACTACAGCTAACTGCTGCCCGATGTGTCACCATGACACACGCCAAAGTTACAGCTTGTTATCTTTTAGCTTTTAAAATTGAAATGAAGTGCAAAGATTGCATTCCGCATAGCCAAAGAATCTAAATCTGACATTGAAAATCTAACGCACGGTATGATCGCGAATGATAATAAGCTCCGTTCGGCTTTAAGAAGAGCACACACAGCCTCGCTGAAGCGGTATCAGTTAGCACTTCAAACGAATAGACCGTGGACACAGTAAACAGCAGTCTCATTTGAAGTCATTTCCTTTCACTTACTCGCCACTCAGTCCTACTGAAAGCTTCTCTCAGCTCCAGGACTCAAAATAAAACTCGCCTAACTAAGAAATGTGTGTTGTAAATGAAAAAGCTGTATTTTCTGACACTTTGCCCTATGAAAGTGTCTTGAAGGGCAAAATTGCCATGGTAATTTAGCTGCGTAGTTTGTCACACAGTAAACGTGAGCTTTACTTGAGCTTATTCCGTAAATTCCTGCGTGTGATTGACACCTGACAGCGGCTCGTCAGAACGGAACACGGATATGGTACACCCCATAATGTGGGCTGTCGTCTCTCCAGCTGTCAGGATTTGCATAATCACACTAATATCCCAAATGGCCAGAGTGATTCTAGTAAGGGCGGCCGTCAATCATCATCAGCAGGGACCTATCAATCACACACACATGCATCCACTGGAGGAGGAAATTACCTAGGAACCACAAATGAGTGAACCAACAAACTACAGGCTACCTGTATCTATCAGGTATTTAATACTAAATCACTAGCAGAAAAGATAATACTACTATTATCTTACCGTATTATTAGTTTCTTTCTGCACACCATGAGCTTTTAACACAGGTTTGTCAAACTCATTTTAGGTCGGAGGGCAGATAGGACATAATGTTGCTTCATTCAGACCATATATTTTTATTTGCCCTTTGGGCATACACAATATACACACGTCCGGAGATAATAAAGTCTAAAATTATCTTTATGCTTCTGTAATAACAATATTGAGATATTAAAATAGGAAGAGGGTGAAATTTACACATTTCATTCACCAGAGACATGTAGAATTAATTTTCATGCTAATTAGGGGATATCAATTAACAGTACAATACCGAAAAGAAAAAGAACAACATTCACTGTTTATAGCTTAGCTACTATAATAAGCTACCTAAGACAAAGTCTAACATAAAAATTAGAAACTGTTCGACTTGTTTTAATTGCAGGCTTTCCTCTCAGTCAAACGGCAGTAGCACTGAATCAATATTAAAGTTTCACTTGGAAAAAATGCAAAAATATTCTTCTTTTGAATGTCCATATTGTCATTATCGTGAGTGACTTGCACAACCTTTAAAGTGGGAAAATGAAATGGATCGCCCTTGGACAGTTACAAATCAAAATTCAGCTTAAAAAAAAAAAAAAGAAAAAAATCTACAACACTTTCAGAAGTTCAACTTTAGGCTATAGCTAAAAATATTATGAATATACAATATTACTCAAAAGTTTAGGGTCGGTAAGATTTTTAAGATATTTTTGAAAGCCTCATGCTTAACAAGGCTGCATTTATTTGAAAGAAAATTTAGTTAAAACAGTAATACTGTAAAATATTATTCTTTTATATTTTAATTACATTTTATTTATTTCTTTGATGCAAAGCTGAATTTTCAGCAGCCATTAATCCACTCTCAGTGTCACATGATCCTTCAGAAATCATTCCAATATGCTGATTTGCTACTATTTTTTTTATTTTTTATTTTTATTATCATTTATTATTATCACTGCTGAAAAAAAAAAAAACAAAAAAAAAAAAAAAAAAAAAAAAGAAAAAAACTTGCTACTTAATACTTTTTGTGGAAACTGATACATTTGTTTTGGCCTCACTGATGAATATGTATAATTTATTTTGAACACTTTTTTGTAACAATGCACAACTACTGTTACTTTTGATCAATTTAATAAATCCTTCCTGAATAATAATACAAAAAAAAACAATAATAATAATGTACAGTAGTATATCACCAAAATTATTAGATGCAATTTTTTTGATTAATTAATATTATTACATTAATACAGAATAATTTTTCCTCAAATCATCTCATGGTAAGTGCTCCATCTAAATGTATTACCTGATGCAATGTTCAGGCCACCAGGCTGTCGAGAACAGGCCCTCTGTCCTCATGAAGAAGATGAACTTCATCCAGGTTGAGCAGTCAGACGATCTGAGACACATCCCCAACACTCTTCCTGGTCACCACAACCCACTTCTCTGGAGTCGTCACCAACTTCTACAACACAATAAAGTCATTAGATGATTAAGGCCTTTGCCTCTTCCTGGTCACCACAACCCACTTCTCTGAAGTCGTCACCAACTTCTACAACACAATAAAGGATACATAAACTGTCCATATAAACATATAATATAATATATATATATATATATATATATATATATATATATATATATATATATATATATATATATACTAGAGAATGCCCTACATATTTTTTTATTTTTTCTAGTCTGTCAAGAAGTCATGATCACACGACTTCAGTTGCAATTCTTCTACAGTATACATGATGAGTGATTAATTTTCTGGATGACTAGCCAACTGTTTAAAGTCATGCAAGTCCTAATGCATACTCAGCATGCTATGAGATTTCTACCATTTTCAAACCAAACAAACACATCCTATATGACCAACATTCATCTAATGTTAATATACAGTATGTGTGTTTTGTACACTGGTATCTTTTTCTCCTTTTTTCTGGAGGACTTTTTGTTTTGCATTAACAATACCTTTACAGATGACTGGTGGAAACTAGGTCTGTGAGCAGCCAACTCTTAAGAAAAACTGTCCAAGTATCTCTCGAGAGAATTACATGTGGTTTGTATTTTAAAAAGTAAATGAGAGGCTAAGGTATAGAAATATCTCGGCATCAGTGCTTCCACAATTATCAGACAAATGAACAGGAAAGACTATCACTCTTACTGGTCCGTTTCTAAAGGTGACTGACCGTAAACTGCCCCAATCTGCTCAATATGAAGAACTGAAAGGGATGCTTGTTGAATAATTATGTTGAAATATTATCTCTACTGACTATGTTTCAGACAAAATCTGGCAAGTTCAATTGTTTTACCCCACACATGAATAGCTAGAAAAACTCCAAAAGAAGCTAAAACATTAAGTACGTAAGTGTACAATAATCACTAAGCTCCAGCTCCCTCCGGGATGTCCTTTTCTTTTTCCAATATATAGTTTATTTGGTTTGCTCTCCAGTATTCTTGCCACTTGAATTGAACTCAGCTACCTGCTTTTGTAATTTCCCATCACATGCCATGTACATTTTTTGTTAGTCATACTGGTTCCTATCCAGTTCAAAATTAAATATATATAAATGCAAAGGGTAGTTTAAATGAACAAAAACAATAAGTTGGTCACATTAAGGTGAATGTGAATTAGCTGCATATAAAAGAGCCTTTGATACATGTGGCAAAATGAGCCCTGATAAGATTTCACAGTAGATGAGTGCCCCATTCTGTTTCTGCCGTACTTGCACTGCTTCAAAAAGGAAAAATGGACAAACTTATCACTGAGGCGAGCTTTTGGCGAGGTTTGTTTTAGCATACCAGAGCCTCAGGCCATAAAACTGAAAGGATAGGCATTGAATACATGTATCTAAAAACTCTGGATGACATGTAGCTCATTTCTTCTCTATGAACTACTCAAACCCCATATTAAAAATCCAAGCATAATGCAAACAATGTGTGTGAAATGTCTATCACAGAATATGAAGTGACAGAAATCCTCTGCTGTGTTTCCGTTGACTTAGGGTCACTAAGAACAAATATGTAAAATTAATAAGTAATGTGGCCATATTTAGCACTATAAAACAAAATTTAACTGTATTCTACAACCATGTGAATGAAGCATATGTCTCCAGTCAAACTGTTCACCAGGGCTGCCATTTGGAAAACTCTCTAATGGTCAATACACAAAAACCTGGAGTAAGAAGCACAAAAACAAGTTTTGCTACATATGGAGTTTATATACTGCTGGGAGGAAGCCAAAAAATACCTTCAAACTAGAACATCTAATTCTGCCAGTTAAACACCATAGCATTTTATCAGCTTCACCTAATGGGAGCCCTCAAGTATGACATGACAATGGCTCTACACAGTCATATTTTGATCAAAGAATATAATGCTGTTTCAAACATTTTACCCAATTTGGAAGGAAAAGATGCAATACCATATTACACTTACTGCTCCCCTCTGCTGTCTCAATGTTTCCATATATAATAATGCATCCAATTCAGTCAACTCATCAAAATCATGAGTGGGATTTTATGAACAAGTCAAAGGCTAGGACTAAAATACAGGAAAAAATTAACAAACACTGAGGTGCCGGGAATCATAATTAAACTAAACGAGGACAGCAAAAAGACCATTTAAGGAAAAACCAGGAACAAAGACGGGCAAAACACAACAAATCAGGTCCATGATCCTGACAATCATACGGGTTGGTGAGCAATAAGTTGTTGAGGATGCAGCAGACTACCACAATCAAAGATACTTTACCATGACTGCTTAGCATCACTCCATCACTGGGAACCAAACATCTGAATCATAAAGTGATTTAAAAATACAGAAAGCACACTCAAATACACCATAGGGCTGTGCATATGCCTAGTTATAATGCTCTATTCCCTTATTTGAATGAAAAACAGCTACAAAGATGAATAAAGACTAGTGTTTAGTGATCAAAATGAATTGAACTTCATTGGTGCAATCTACATCAAGATTAATTTACATAAAAAGGAGGCATGTTTGCTCTGAAACTGTTTGGGATTGACAGCTGCATTTACTAAATAATATAACTTCCAAATTGCAATGAACATACAGCAGGACACAGGGCAGATTCAGTAATGTCTGTATAAATGAGTAAAGTTGCTGCAATCAATGTACGGTCAATCAACCATCAAGTTACAAATTAGTAAACAAGACAGCCAAGAGAAAGGGGGAAAAAATAAGAGAGAGAGACAGACAAAAGAAAGAGGCAACCAGGAGTGGAAATTATTTTGTAAAATCATCTTTTGGAGTTTGGATTCCATTACAGAGATTACCAAACATAGAGCATAGTTTGACAGAAATCAAACAGAACGCAGTCTGGAATGAGGAATGATGAATGAGCATAAACTCAGGGATGCAGACAGTCAAACAGAGCAAGGTGCAATTCTGCATCTTTTGGATAAAACAATGTTTTGAGCTTTGGGGCAGATATGTGTGATTTGGTGGAGATGCTTTTTCTGCATCTTTGATGGATCTGATGTGGGCTGCAAAATAGAGATACAAGTCAAATCTGATGCTCAGATTCAGGATTGTTTTGGAGGGTTTGGAGAGAGTTCTGTTGCTATAGATTCAAATGTCAATATTTCTTGTAAGTGCTAAATCTCAATTTCTGTTTATTCTGCATTGTTATAATTACAGTTTTGCTGAATATTTACAGAATGCGTACAAGATGTTAGAGAACAAAACTGAAGGATGTTAATGTATCTAAGTAGTGTATCTTTGTAGCGAGCAGTGCTAACTGAGATCATGACAACTAATGACACAAACATGCTTACAGATTATAAACAAGGAGAGGACCAAGAACCGAACCTTGGGGGACACTTTGAGTTAGGAAAGCAGGAGGGCATTTGCACTTCTTTATAGAAAGAGGATACTGTCTTTTAGTGAGGTAGGAATAAAATCAGGTTTCTCTTGTGTGCTGACAAAACAACAGTTCAAATTTAAGATTTTGCATTTTAACTGTAATGGTTTAGGAAGAATCTTGCTGCTTTTATTCAGTTTGGTTCAGAGCATTTGTTCAACTTTATATTAGACATTAAGAAACAACATTAGAACATTTCCCTGTTTATATCACTCTAGTAGTCTTTGTTCACAGCATTATAGGCAGGTTGTCAGTCTGTGCATTGCTCAGAATACACAATGGTTGATCCTGCCTTGGCTTCTTTTGGAACTATTACTCCTGACCAAAAACAGACACAATAACCGGTCATAAAATGACTAAAGTGTGTCTAAAAAGTTAACCGTTAACTGCAATTACTGTTATCTCACTATTATCTGCAAATACAGCAATGCTGGCTAAGAGAATCTATATCAGATCATATTATGATGAAACACTTTAAACATTTACACCCCTACTATTTTCTACATCATATTACAAACAGTACATATAATAATATTTTACATGTATGAAGGTCATCACATATAGTAGTTGTCAAACTGCGTAGTTCCTACAACATATATTAACCAGATGCTTTGGTCATAAAAGATCAGGTAGTTAGTAGTTACTTTGGTTATAGAACTGGGTTCAGTAAGCTTACTATGTACAGTATTAACATCCGTATTCATCATACTCCAAATAGGAATGACGATCATATTCTGCAACTGTAGTGGGATGTTAGGACATGTAGAGGCATTTGGGTAACAATTCTGAAGGAGATGCTGGTGTCACTGTCTAGTCGTGTATGTAATCTGAGAGTTGGGAAACCATTCATTATAGGGAAAAATGAGCCTGTAGACTGTTCATCTAGCTCTCTCGTGCTTACGTGAGACTTTAAATTAATTAGCCAAACACATAAAAAGTTTAATGACTACCCATACATGTGCCGCCCACATGATGAGCCAGTTGCAGTTTGGTGACAACTAAATTATACAAATCCACAAAAAGATTTTCCATTGATGTCAGCCATCTTCAAGAGTGTAATCATTCAAGACACAAAATATGATTATTTTGACACCATTAACCAACATTTTAGAGAAGAAATATACAACAATGCATAATTAATGGTCTGAGAGCTGTTTACCAACCTGTCTGTGAGTGTTGAAATTCCTATTAAACACTTTCAGTAAAAGCAGTTCATTAAATCCTCTCTCGTTTGCATTTAAATCAATCTGCCCAGCCATTAGAGACTGGCTTTGGAACGGAAAATGCACGTCTGCCGTTAATTAGACCGCCGCTAATCTAAATGGAAGCGCTGGCAAACAGGTAGCAGAGCTAAAGTGCTCACTTTAATTATAATACAAAGCCAGGAGGGTACAAAAAACCTACTTATTTTACTTCATATATACCGACTTTGTTTTCTGCAGCATACCAAACCCCTAGTGTATGATAATGTCAATCTCCTATGATGGTATCGCTCTACTATCAGCTCTTTTGGCATGGAGATTAAACAAACGCATATAGTACAAAGCAGGCTTTTTATTGTACACTAAAACTAAAATGACACTTCTGGTATTGGTTCAAAAATATTTCTGTCAACTGAAATACAGTACTTGTCAAAAGTTTGGAAACACTGTACTTGTGTTTCTTTTTTTTTTTTTATTAAGTTTCTTATGCTCACCAAAGCTGCATTTATGTGTTCAAAAATACGCCCCCCCAAAAAAAAAAAAAAACTACAACAAAAAAATAAATAATCTTGTAAAATGCCATTCATTATAATTTAAAATAATAGTTTTGCCCATTGTAAAATATTTTAAAGTGTAATTTATTCCTGTGATGCAAAGATGAATTTTCAGCATCATTTACTCCAGTCATCAGTGTCACATGACCCTTCAGAAATCATTCTAATATGCTGATTTGCTGCTAAAAAAACAAACAAACAAACAAACAAACAAACATTTTGTATTATCATCAATGGAGAAACATGGTCTAAAGTCAATGGCTCAGTAGATTTTTTTTTTTATTTAAAGAGTGCGTTAGTATAGGCGGGTCCACAGCGTGCGTACACTCAGCTTATTACACACACAGGGAATGTCAGCAGCACACAAACATGCCAAATATTAAAAATTAAAGGATTGCAATGTAAAAGATTATAATTACGTAGGCTACATAAATATAAAAATGCCTTCATGTCATAATGGATAGTCATTGCATGTATAAGAATTAGGCTCGCACACGAGCAGCTCTGTTTCCTCTCTGGAGATGCGTTCAGTCTTTGCTCTTGCAAATTCCGCTGTGTAAATAGCAAATCCGCCATGGCATGACCGCAACTGGCTCTTAAAGGGAATGGGAGATGAGACTCTGATTGGTTTATTGCACGTTTTGCCCAAAACACACCCATTACTCATTAAGAGAAATAGGGACAACCTCTTTAGACCATGTGCCGGGCATGCAGACCGTTTTTCCCATCGTTAAACTAGCAAAAGTGGATTTGGACACACCCTAAGTGCACCTGCACCAAGCACTTTAAGCCTTCTACACACTGCACGATTTTAGCAGTTTTATATTTTAGCAACATGTCGCGTTGATTTCATGTCGCATTTTTACTGGTTGGTCAGTAAACGTGGGTCGTAACTGCAAACACACTGAGGGATGATTGTGCTGAATTTCTGACACTGCCAGAAAATTATCGTAGGCCGTCTTTGCTCACAAGACTGTGACAACGGCTGTCTTTGAACCTCTCTCACTGTATGACACAAGACCACCGATTAGGAGCCAAGATCACAGAAATTACCTTTCATATCTTTCATCTGGGACAGCCGAAAATCATGCAGTGTGTCTTGGGCTTTAGACCATGTGCTTAGATCGTTTAAATAGGGCCCAATAATGGCTTTAATATGTATGGGTATTGTCAGAGTCAAATATATATCAGATTTAATATATATCAGGTGCCAAACAGGAAATAATTATTTAAAAATCTACGGCTGAATAACAGCCGTGCCAATATACAGCCATATCTCATGTCTACTCTATATATATATTTATTTTTTTATTTACATAAGGTTTTACATAATTTTTGTTTTTGGTCTTAATTTAGATTTTTATTTTTCATTTCAATTTTTTTTGTAATATCAAATGTTGATTCCTCTATTTTTTTCTATCTATCTATCGATCTATCTACAGTTACAGTTATTTGAATTATACAAAAACAAAATAAAGAAGTTCATATGAAATAAAATAAAGCTAAACCCAAGAAAGAAAAAGCAAAGCTATAATAACCTTGGAATACACAAGTGTGGTTTCAATATGCAGCCCAATATCTCTGAAAAAGCATGCATATGGGAGAGGGTATGTGGCTTTATTGGGGATTGTGGGAAGAATGTTTACAGTGAATCTGTGCAGGCGGGTAGACAGCTCCTCGTTACCAGGTCTAGCTCGACGACAGGCCTCGTGTCTTAATTACCAATCCGCCTGTGAAAATGCCTGTGTTGTGAGCAGGCTGCCGGTCTGTCGTTATGCTAAGCAGCAAATATTCACCTGCTCTAGACCTGTGCACACAAACACACCATTTCTGCTGCCGCTAAAACACTTGCCCTCCTCCCACAGTTTCCATGGCAACTGTCATCACTTGGAGTGGGTGGTAGAGGGGAAAGTGGAGGGTTGTTTTGCTGGTTGTGATGGCTTCTAGGCATGCAATAACAGCATATGACTTAGTCATGGCAGACAGTGAGCATCAACTTTACCGGTATGAGAGGCACAACTGCTCCACTGTTCTTCTTCCAAATGTCAGCTCTGCCCATTTTAACCTGGCCAGAATTGGCATTTGATGCTTATTAGTTTAATGAAATTTCTGAAAATTACTCCCGGAAAAAAAAGGTTATAAATATATAATATTTATATATTCAATGTAAATTCACATGTAATCAGCTTAATGATAAATTGAGAGACAATAATCCACAATTCAACAAATAATAAGAAATCATCCAAATGTAAACAGGAGATATTTCCTCTGAAATATTAAGGATATATATATATATATATATATATACACAGTACAGGTCAAAAGTTTGGAAACATTACTATTTTTAATGTTTTTGAAAGAAGTCTCTTCTGCTCATCAAGCCTGCATTTATTTGATCAAAAATACAGAAAAAAAACAGTAATATTGTGAAATATTATTACAACTTAAAATAATAGTTTTCTATTTGAATATACTTTAAAAAAAATTATTTATTCCTGTGATGCAAAGCTGAATTTTCAGCATCATTACTCCAGCCTTCAGTGTCACATGTAACATCCAGTCTATCACATGATCATTTAGAAATCATTCTAATATTCTGATTTATTATGAGTGTTGGAAACAGTTCTGCTGTCTAATATATTTGATGAATAAAAGGTTAAAAAGAACTGCATTTATTCAAAATAAATAAATAAATAAAAACTCGAATAATTTAAATTTTCTTTACTATCACTTTTTATCAATTTAACACATCCTTGCTGAATTAAAGTATTGATTTTATTAAAAAAAAAGAAAGAAAAAAAAAAATACTGACCCCAAATTACTGACCAGTAGTGTATATTGTTATTACAAAATATTTATATTTTAAAACATAGTTTCTTTTTCTTTTTTTTTTTTTTTTTTACTTCTTATTCATCAAAGTATCCTAAAAAGTATCACATGTTCTGAAAAAAATATTAAGCAGCAGAACTGTTTCCAACTTTGATAATGAATCATCATATTAGAATGATTTCTCAAGGATCATGTGATAACGATCCTAAAAATTCAGCTTTGCATCACAGAAATAAATGATAATTTAAAGTATAATAAATTTAAAAACAATTATTTTAAATTGTAGTACGCTCACAATATTAAATTTTTTTCTGTATTTTTGATCAAATAAATGCAGGCTTGATGAGCAGAAGAAACTTCTTTCAAAAACATTAAAAATAGTAATGTTTCCAAACTTTTGACCTGTACTGTATATATATATATATATATATATATATATATATATATATATATATATATATATATATATATATTTATTTTTTTTTTTTTCTGAATTAAATGGCTGATCATACTGTTACACACAAAAACATATTACCCACAATTGTTATTTTTTTATTATTATTATTATTATTATTATTTTTTGCATAATACACCTCAAAGTAACAAAATCGCTGCTTTAAAGGGGTTGTGCAATGAGGAATCTTTTTTTTAATTATATTTATTTTTTTAATCTTTTAAGACTTAATAGGCTCTATAAAATATATAGTACATTTAAAAAAAAGGCATTTGTAAAATGGAGATCAAATAATGAAATAAATTGCTGGTAATTAAAAAAAAAAAAACGGCATTATAAGACATATAACATTGACTAATTATTTGTCCTGGAAATGTGTACGATTCCAGCTTCATTAAATGAGTACTGTTACTGTGAAACATTACAGCAGGGCTTGAAGTGAGCTGGTATGCAATTCTGCGTAAGGCTGTTCACAGTACAGGAATGATTATCACATACAGTACGGTGTTCTGTCCATTTGTCCTACGCTGTCAGATTTTCCTACCTCCCATTTAAACAGTGGGTAGTACAATTCGACAACGAAAAATGCTGTCGATAAAATTATGGTTTATTAACATCTACACATACCATAACCCTAAACCTACCCTTAGAGTAATGCAAATACAGTAATTATGTGTTATATTCGCGGTTGAAGCTAGAAGGGATACATTTACAGGAAACCAGCAATAAATATATTTTTTCTACCTATTAGATTGGGTTTTTATTAAAGTCTATCCCTATCCCAACCCTAAACCTACCCTTACAGTGATGCAGATACATGAAATATTGTTGTTTAGCATGAGAAAAAGGACACAATATTGCTGTGCGCATACGCAGTAAACACTGGTAGGAAAATCTGACGGGTAGGATAAAATGTCAGGACACCGGTATCTCTCCTAAACTGCCGGTATTCTCTTCTACTCTGCTCACGGGACATTCAGTCTCTCTCTAATGCTAGGACACAGGGTCTCTCTTTCTTACTCTTTCATTCTTTCATATGCAGTTTAAATCATGATTAAATTAAGATGTTGTGGTGTATCACCCTGTATTGAATCAAGACATTTGTATTGAGATGCATAGTTGATTGAAGCCCTTTTTTTTTCCAATTTCAAAACAAAACACTTCACAGATGAGGGCTGGAGTGTTTGTTCACAATCCACACTGGACTGTTAAACACTTATGATTGTTACATTTGCCATGCATGTTCATTTTAAACTAAGCCACAAAAATTAACAGTGCAACTTAATTTGAATTTATGTTTGTACAAATTTCTTGAGGAATATCAATGGAATTCACTGTGGATGATCCAAGCAATGTAACGCTAAATTTCTCCAAAGCTGTTTTGATGAAGAAATAAACTCATCTACATCTTGTGTGGCCTGAGGGTAGGAAAATGTTCAGCCTTTTTTTTTTTTTTTTAGGTGAACTATCCCTTTAAAGTTACTACAACATTTTTTTCTTTCTTTCTAGATAATGAACCCCATTTGTTTTTATTCCACAGCTGTAACCAATTTCTTCTTCATCATCTTTTTTACCAGTTTGGAGATGAACGTATGAAAGTGCATTTTTGCTAGTAGCACAACCTGATCTTGCCAATGGCAATGGACCTGACAATTGTTGTTGAAGAATGCAAGAAAAACACTAGTTAAAATAATTCATATTCACAGGAGCATATTTACTTATGAACTTACATGTTAGCGTTTGCTATTTAGAACAAATGCAAGCAGCATAGTAAATTTCAAGACTGTGGTAACTTTTTACTGCATGCTTTCAAGAAAGGGTACAAAAGATGTCACTAGTGTGGTACCTTATCAAAAGGTACACCTTTGTACCATATTTATCCTTAAAGCATCCTGCACAAAACCGGCCCAAAGCACACCAGTCTGCAAACATACACTATTTGAAGGTATAAAGCCTCCTAGTGGAGTATGCAAGCTTGTCTCCATTACTCGACAATATGCCCCACCTACAGTTTCAACATCTGATGCCCAACATCCCTCTGCCTTGGGATAGCAGATTTCTTGATCAGGATTTCCCACAGTTTGTCGGTCAATGACCGAAAACTAGGGCTGAACAATTAATTGCATTTGCGATAATATCACAATATGAAAAAAAAACAAAACAAAAAAAAAAAAAACACGATTTTTCAATTGCAGAGGCTGCAAGAGACACGAGAGAGTAAAGAGGTGTGTTCGACTGGACTTGGAGATCGATCAGTGTATGACATCAAAGTACAGTGAGAGAAAGCATAAGGAGACATCCGCTCTCTTATAGCTCTCACAGTACTTTGATGACACACACCGATGGGTCTAATCAGCCCTGCTCCAAGTTGAACGCATCTAAGCAGTCTTCAGAGGAAGCATCAAGTTGGTACGCTATAGTGTTGCCAAGTCCGCGTTTTGGGGAACCCCTCCATAAAACGTGTATTTTACCCCCTGGAATACTGGTGGACCCACCTCCGTGATGTTGGCACCCCATAAAAAGAAATAATCACCCAAACTATGGCATTCGTTTGTGCTACGTTTGTGCTGATTTGTGCTGCAAAAACGAACGTTTGTGCTGGTTTGGTGTTTGAGATATTAAACATTCTTTTTTTGACCATGTGACGTCACTCTCCACCCCATGTTGCCCAAATCGCTCCAAACCAGCGCAGTTTGTTTGTGCTCGATTTGTGCCAATTTGTGCCATTAAATCAAACACTGTATCTATTTTCCTTCCGTAGATATAACCAAAATATTTTCGGAGGCCGTGACGTCGCTCTCCACCCCAGTTTGTCTAAATCGCACAAAACTGGTCATTCGTTTGTGCTCGATTTGTGCCGGTTTGTGCTGTTCAAATTTACATTGTATCTATTTCCCATCCTCAAAAATAACAAATACAAAACGGGCCAGTGACGTCACTCTCCACCCCATGGCGTCTCCACCAATTCCATATCCAGTGTAGACAGCGTCACTGGGTTCTACTGTATTTTGCCGCTGCTCACGTCCGGTGAAGACACGGTGTTTAATGTTGTTGGTGAGGAGGAAAGCCTGTGTGTGTCCTACGCATTAGCGGACAGCATGAAACCCACAATAAATAAATGAATAACAGAGAGAATAGTAAAAATAAACGTTATTCGCTCTATGCTATTTTTCAATGTTGCAAGTGATGCAGGTGTTTTTTCCCTGTAGGTTTTTTAAATACATTTTTAGTGAAATTATTTGGCGCGACCAAAAAAGTTTGAGAACCACTGGTCTAAAGTTAACAGACAGCGTTTAAAAAGTGCAGTCCACATGTTTACATATGTTTATTACAGTGACTTTGAATTACCTATAGTAGTGTGGTAAAGCAAGATTTGTTTTTATATTTCTGCAATCTACTTTAGTTTTTGTGATTCGTATATTAATGTTTACACCAGGCTTATTTGTCAGTGCTTTATGTTGTCATAATTATTACATGCTTACAAAGTTGGAAGTTCAACAAATCAGTTAATATGCTACTGTGATGTCATTAATATCAATTCATCACATAATTTCATCGTAACATTAGCCTGGGCTACAGAAAAGAGCATTTATGTTTAATATATCTAATATTGTGTTGGTCATACTATACAATAAGTTATAGATTGTCTTTGCTGAATAATAGAACATAAAGAGCTTTAAAATTTAATTGCATATTAAATTGCAATCGCAATATTGGTATAAAAAAAAATGCAATTAGATTATTTTCCAGAATCATTCAGCCCTACCGAAAACCCTGTCCTGTTTGGCCAACACAACAGAACCAAGAGTTTGTTCCCAACATTGCACAGAACTTTTTGTAGCAAGTGAATTAAAAGGAATGCACAACTGTGATCCATCAGCATCAGATGATTAAAGGGGTCATATGATGTTACTAAAAAGAACATTATGTTGTGTATTTGGTGTAATGCAATATGTTTATGTGGTTTAAGGTTCAAAAAACACATTATTTTCCACATAATGTACATTATTGTTCCTCTATGCCCCGACTTTCTGAAACGTGTAGATTTTTACAAAGCTCATCATTCTGAAAAGCGAGATGTACGCTGATTGGCCAGCTATCCAGTATACTGTGATGAATACCTCAAGTGTGTGACGGAAATGTTACGCCCCTTAACATACTGTGATCCCGTCTTCTGGCATGACGAGAGAAAAAACAATAAAACCCATTACAAACGATGCATTTGTAGCATCCAGTGGGGACATAATTACTGATTATAATGACTTATACTTAGTTTTTACATGTTGTGTTCTGTATCGCGCTGCGTAAACATAAAACCATGTCTGCATTTGTGATCGGAGAAATGACAAACAACAAGCGCTACTCTGCACTGCTTAAAACTCGCATTTGAATCATCAGTGGCAAATTTTTTAAATATAAAAAATGTCCTTACAGGCTGTAAGTCAGAAGCGCCAGACTGTCCTTGCAAAATCAGAACTGCCTCACTTTATAGAACATCCTCTGTGCACAGAACCCATTTGTAGGCTACTCTGCAGGTTCAGGAAACAGTCCTACATAAAATGTGTCACACAGCATCACACACTGCGGGCTTGAGTGAGGAACGGCCGGCGGACTTGAAAACGGCGCGGATGGCGGGCTTGGGTAACCACATGTGGCGACCCCGAGCAGGACTCTGCTTCGTCCACGGTGAAAGACGTTCTGGTGATCCACAGCGTGAAGTTAAAGTATTTCCTCAGCGACCAGCACAGATCAGCTCTAGGCATGACAAAGCGGATATTGTCCTCTTTTGGAAGGCCAAACAAAGTAGTTTCGCTTTTACAACAAAACACACAGCATCTCCACAACATGGCGGCAGCAGCCATAACAATACTTCTTTCCTTGCGTGAACATTTGGGTGGCGTTGTGGAAATCTTCCCACACAGTGATGTAGACATGTGGGGGCATGTTAAAATGAGGCGTTTTAGGAGGGCGTGGACAAGTCTTTGCAACTTTACAGATCTTCTTTATGCACCAAGAGCTTGTAACACTCCAAAGAGAAAGGAAAAATTTAAATTGCATCATATGACCCCTTTAACTTCTAAACATTGCTCCAGCTGCAAGACAAAGAATCTGTCATTACCACTTTTCGGGGGCAGACCCAAGTGAGTTGTGCTAACACAAAACTAATGTCCAGAATATCAGTGCAGAATGACAGTAGTCATGTGGGAGTTAGACAATCATTAAACATACCCAGAGAGATGAACCCAGTTGCTGATGACATCAAGCTTAAAAGCATATGGAAAGCCTGTATGAACTCACATATATAATTCTGAATGGAGCGGGCATGGACTGTTGACAGACATGCTTTCATCTCCATTAAATGCAAATCAAGCTGAGAAAAGAAGTCCCCTGACAAGGAGTGAGTGAGCTTCTTTCCCTGTTCACTCTCAGATTTAAGAAGCCATAAAAGCCACAAATCCATGCGTTGTGTGCCAAAGACACTCCATTAAGAAAAACATGAAATTGGTTGGTTTTGTCCCCAAAGGTGGATCTAAAAATAAAATGCCTGTGACGAGGAATGATCTGGTTAAAAAAAAAAAAAAAAAAAAATCATCTTTTAGATCTACATTCAAAAACCAGTCTCCTGGGTGGACTTGAGATAACATCTGCTTCTGCTTGATCATTTGGAATAACGAATGTTCCAACACCTTGTTCAAGACCCCATGGTCGAGATCTGACATAATCCTTTTTTTCTTTTTTTTTTTTTTCGAAAAGGAAATAATGGACGTAAAACCATTTTGTCCACTGCTCTGGACAGACCTTTTTGATAACTCTTTTCATCAGTAGGAAATTAATTTCTTGGAACAGCATAAAGACTCAAATGACCACATATACCTAAATGTGCCTAAAGCAAGCGAGAACACAACTCTTTGCCAGACTGCCTCAGTGTGGTTCTTGTCCTAGAGTTCAATGCATAGTGACTGGCCGTCTGAGTGGGAGATGAAAGGAGAACAAGGTGGAAAATACTTTTTAAAGATCAAAGCTATGATCATACTGCTTAAAGAATATACAGTGACATGGATCTCAGGAGGACAGAATTCCAAAGGAAAACATTAAATATAAATAAAAAATACAGACATACAAATTTGAGTAGGCACTCAAAGTATGAAAAATGAATGTCATCTTTCTGTATAGTCTTCAGGTAATAGTCACACCTGGGCAGTGTTTCTGCAACATCAGCTACTTGAGCAGAGTCCTCAAAAGTGTCATGAAAGAAAAGACATCAAAACTGAACACATGTAAAAAAAAATGTAAGAAAAATAATAATAAAAAAAAAAAACACAAAATGATACATTTAAACATCCTTTTCTCAGGCAGAGAAAGAACTTTATTGATCATATACTGAATTAGTGTTGACAATAAACATGCTTCAGTCAGTATCTGTCCTACTCCCTTACAAACAACCCCTCTCTCATAGAAATATGACACCAGTAATACTTAAATACAACAATATAACAAAAAAACAATTTCAGGTCCAAATTAGGACACAACAACCTTTTATAAAGCAGTAAAAATTAAAGTGAAATTGAAGTGACATACAGCCAAGTATGGTGACCCATACGAATTCGTGCTCTGCATTTAACCCATCCAAAGTGCACACACACAGCAGTGATCACACACGCACTGTGAACACACACACACTGTGAACACACACCCGGAGCGATGGGCAGCCATTTATGCTGCGGCGCCCAGGGAGCAGTTGGGGGTTCAGTGCCTTGCTCAAGTCGTGGTATTGCCGGCCCGAGACTCGAACCCACAAACTTAGGGTTAGGAGTCAAACTCTCTAACCATTAGGCTGCTCCCTGCGCCAAAAACATGGCATCTGTGGTAAGGGTCCGAAGCCAAAAGACTTGTGGGACCGCATTTGTCCTGCTTCATTTCACAGACGACGAGTAGAGCTGATTTAGAATGACACAGGAGTCATTTATGACACTTATGAATCAACAACAACAGCATCATGCATCATTTTGCAACAGTTCTACATCACTGGACATGCACGCAACTCTCCAGTTTCGGTTTTCAATCCAATCCAGTATTTACATGTCCTCTTCAACAGATAAGAAAAAATTCAATTGGATTTGGATAATTCTTTCCAATTGATGCATATGACTTTTATTCGGACTGGGCTAATGGTCCAATTACAAATGGATTATTAGGGTCCAATGTAAATGCAACTAGTGATTGTGTGTGAATTGTATTTAGGCATGTGTTTAATTTTGACAAAGTTATTCCTATGTGTGAGTGTTGATGGTGTCTTGGTGTGTGTGCATGCACCCCAAAAGCATGTCTCCTCATGTCTGGATAAAGTGCTCGTCAAGCTTTCAGCCAGAAGTTCTTTAGTGCCATAGTAAACAGTTTATACAACAGCTATACTATAAATGAGTGGTGTGCTGTGACAAAACTATAATGGGAGCACTGATTTTGTTCTGTGAATTGGAGAGATAATCAACGGAACGGTTTATACTGCAAGCTCACCAGAGATATATCAACCTGCAGAGTCGCTCTGTGGCTACTACTGGGGTGTGCCTACCTTTTGCAAAAGCACAAACAGATACAAATATGAATTCAATTTTGCTGTTTTAAATTCAGTTCAAGCTTATGATGTTCTGGGGAGGGTGCCAGTATAGCATCATACAAGGCACTGTTTGTTGGAAGTGAACTGGTAAATCGGTAACCCCCAAGATATGTGCCATCTAACCTGTTATTTGGTCCTGGTTTCCATTGCGCCCTTTCTCCCTACTTCCCATAACCTTTATCCGGGTTTTTTTTTTTTTTTTTTCTAAACCAAGTAATTCCTAAAAACAGATTTTGTGCATAATTCCACTACTTGACATTAACTTTTCCATGAAGGGGCAATATATATATATATATATATATATATATATATATATATATATATATATATATATATATATATATATATATATTTGTAAGAGCAATTTTTATAATTAACATTAATTATACAGGTGCAACTAAAAAAATGTGAACATTTCAAAAAGTGAAATTTAATATATTCTAGATTCATTACATGTAAAGTAAAACATTCCAAAAGGTTAATCTTTTAAATTTTATATTTTTAATTTTTATGATTAGAGCTTATAGCTCATTAAAGTCTAAAATCCGGTATCTCAAAATATTAGAATTTTTACATTTGAGTTTCATTAAATGACCATCCCTACAGTATAAATTCTGGGTTCAGTTGTTCTTTGAAACCACAATAATAGGGAAGACTGCTGACTTGGCAGTGGTCCAGAAGGCAATCATTGACAGCCTCCACAAAGAGGACAAGTCACAGAAGGTCATTACTGAAAGGGGTGGCTGTTTACAGAGTGCTGTATCAAAGCATATTAAATGCAAAGTTGACTTGAAGGAAGAAATTGGGTAGGAAAAGGTGCACAAGCAACAAGGATGGCCGCAAGCTTGAGAATACTATCAAGCAAATCTGATTCAAACACTTAGGAGAGCTTCACAAGGAGTGGACTGAAGCTGGAGTCAGTGCATCAAGAGTCACCACGCTCAGACGTCTTCAGGAAAAGGGCTACCAAGCCACTTCTGAAACAGAAACAACATCAGAAGCATCTTACCTGGGCTACAGAGAAAATACCTGGACTGTTGCTCAGTGGTCAAAAAGTCCTCTTTCCAGATAAAAGTAAATTGTGCATTTCATTTGGAAATCAAGCTTTGGATTATTGAGGAAAAGTGGAGAGGCACAGAATCCAAGCTGCTTGAAGTCCAGTGTGAAGTTTCCAAAGTCAGTGATGATTTGGTGTGCCGTGACGTCTGCTGGTGTTGGTCCATTGTGTTTTATCAAGTCTAAAGTCAATGCAGCCATCCACCAGGAGATTTTGGAGGACTTTATGCTTCCAACTGCTGACAAGCTTTATGGAGATGCTGATTTCCTTTTCCAGCAGGACTTTAGCACCTCCCCACAGTGCCAAAACCACTTCCAAGTGGTTTGCTGACCATGATATTTCTGTGCTTGATTGGCCAGTCAACATGCCCATATGGGATATTTTCAAGAGAAAGATGAGGATTTTGTTGTTTAAGTTGAGAGAATCTGCGAGCATAAAGAATTCAGTCAGTGGGAGCAAACACTTAACAAAACTCAGGTGTTTCAGCGCAAACTAATCAAAATGTTTCTGATTGGCTATTGCATTCATACGCTCAACAGTTTGGTTATAATGCTCAAAGCCTCAAAAAACAATGTGTTAAAAACAATCTGATACTTTTTTTTAACCTTTATCTTGAATTTTGGGGTATTTTTGTTCATCTTGGAGGCATTTTTGCCACAAACCCCTGTCCATTTCTAACACTGCTACTTAGTAGTAGCAGTATCTGAGTACTATATTTTCTATATTTATTTAACAAAAATAATAATAATAATAATAATAAATAAATAAAAAATGAATCGCATGAATATACTTCAGTTTTCAGGCTCAGGAGTACAGTTCTCTACTCCTGCAGCAATGAAAACTGCCACAGATTCTCCGGAGCAGACATTAAAATCATTTTCTTTTACAAACTGTTCTAAAACACAATGTGCCAGACATATGCCATATGTTAAGAGGCATTCTTTCACGTGCATTTTCAAGGAAAATACTGTTCAATGTGTCAACGGCCAACGCAAACAGATCCTAGTTCACTTTACACACAGTGTTCTGTGTGAACCTCGATGAGAAATGAGTACTGCATCTCTCTTTTAAAATCTGCAAAAACTAACTTAATGCTGAAGTGCATCATTTTTTTTTTTTTTTTTAATACTTTTTTCAACCTCGCTTTAATATGCAAAAACAATTCAAACCATTTGTGGTTTAATTTTCCTGAGAAGTGTAAACAGTGTGGTGCTATCAAAACAATACTCTGTTTACATAAGCATCTCAACAAGAGGTTGCACTACAAATACAAATTATGCCTCACATTGACAGACTGGATTGTAAATTATCCGATGTGCTCTCTTTTTCTCCATCAGCAAAACATTCATTCAGTAATGCTCAGCGTATGTACTCACTCATATGACAAGAACTGTTGTGGCAGGACCGTTTTTCAGCCTTACCATGTGCTGTGGTGTGATTTCTTATTTTTATTTTTTATTTTTATTGCATTGAGCAAAGAATACACACTGCTCTTTTGTGATCTTGTCACCTGATTTGTACAATATCTCATTAAAAATACTCTACTGGACCCAAATACTCTCAGTACATCTTTCCCCTGCTCTCCTCTGCGACAAACTAAAAAACTCATTGTTAATCAGCAATATAGAACCAACATTTTAGTGTCCTATTTGTTGTTTTGTGACAGAACTTTAATGCATCAACAGGTAATTTCCTCTGTGACATTCTCATTTCTGGTGAGGATCTATTCACATCTCCAGGCTTGTAGAATAAACATCCTTCACCTCCCTGATTAGCTTCAATTTGCATATTACATTACTCCCACAACAGTCTGGGAGGGCCAAGACTTGAATCCTCTTATATGCAAGTACTTTGGGCAATTCATTTGTAAAGAATCAGAAGAAAAATATATCACGTTGGTTACCATTACAACATTCTTTTTACTTTCTAAATAATTAATTATACTTATGATCAAAGTTATTCCTTTGTCTTATATTAGCCATGCTCATGCCACTTTGATTGCTATATAATCTAATTATCTGGGCCGGCATCTCTGTCTTTTCCATCTTATAACCTATACCCTCTTATTTAAATGTCAGCACCATCTCTGACAGCACAAATTTAGTCTTCAATAAGGTTATTTGAACAGCTGTGTGTTCTATGTATTAGGCATTTTACTGTACAGTGGTTACTATAGCAACAAGAAAATAAGAAGACAGACAAAGTGCCATGATCCAAGCAGCAGAAAATGACAAGCTCTCTAAGAGCAGCAGTAGGAGGGGGTGATGTTGGGGTAAGTATGTGTGTGGTGGAGAGATCTCATTGTATGGATGTGTGTACTGGAGGATGACAGGGTAGTGTTACATGTATAGCTAGGTATAAATATGTAGGGTGATGTTAGGCTTCATATAAACGTTGGGGTTGATTGTTCTGGGGTCTCTGAACAGGCAATTGTGAGAGAAAAAAAGAATATGGAATATGAGAGAGGATGTGAAATAAATGAGGAGAAAAGGAAAAAGAAATAATGCATTGTGATTAAAGGAAAGGCACAACAAATAACAGAATGGTTAGGTTGTAACAGATACAGCTCTGATGCTAACTACCAATCAATCTCTAATGACCGCCTCAAACACCACCTTAAGTTTCCCATACCATTTTGTGCAATTAACTAAAATAACGGTTAAAACACTCTGTGTGCAATGCCAAGAAGTAGGCACGCTCAATGACATCATGTCTCTGAGCTCCACGAGCTAAACTGTGAGGTCTGCTGGTAATGACCACTTGTTTTTCCTGTCTCAGCGTCTACCAGACACCTCAGAGACATCTCGGATGCTGCAAAAATAGGCAAGATACTTGATATTCTCCCAGCTAACCACTGCAGAGATGGTCATTTTTTAAAGAACTGTTGTGCAAGCCTGCCACTGTCTTAAAAACACAGGGCTGAGGGGGCAGTAAAGCATTGTTTCAGCCAGAGAGAAGGTGTGATGATGCCTTATTATTCTACGACACATCTCCCCGCTTCATATCTCTCCATTTTTGCTTTGTTTGCTCTGCTGCTTGGGAAGTACAGCGAGGGCACTCAATTGATACGGTCCAAGGAAGCCAAGCTTCCTGTGGGGATACACGAGGATCACTTCCTTTTATACAGCCATTGATATTACACTCCTCACACCACTTGACCCATGACTCCTTCCTGTTCTCTACAATCCTCTAAATCTATTCTTCATCTCCTCACTCTTGTTTTAACAATTAAGTGCTCTTAGAAGTCTCCGTCTTTCCATTAATTCATGAATCTACAGGGAAGGGAATGTGAGAGAGAAAAAAAAGAACAATGTGATAGAGAAAAAACATGGTTGCGAAAAGAAGCGGCAGCTAATGTGAAGCTATATCTAAACAAACACTCAATATGTCTGTGAAGGATTTTATTCAGCCAGCAGAAGTCAAGAGGACTTAATTTTCACAGCTCACACTGGCTTGTTTGATATGAGGTACATGCTCTATTTAAGCAATTCACACCCTTAAAATCATCCTGGATGTTTCTCTCCTGGAAGTGTGAATTTGGGCCGAAAGAAAAAAGTGATGATGGCGCAAAACACCACCAAACCAACATGCTAAGAAATACACGCTTTATCACCAAAGTAAAAACATGGCCAATTCATCCATTGCAGGAATATCAACCATTTGCAATGTTACACCCCATGTATTATAGAGGACTACAGGAATGAGTCCCATAAAAAAACCCAGAAACATGTTAGCATTTGTCAACTTCCAGTTTCAATGTCCCCGAAGTCAAAGGGTTTTTTAAATGGGTTTTTGGTTAAATGCCTGAATTCAAGTCTGTGGTTAACACAAGCTCAAGACATTTACACATTTATTCTACAATGTAAAATACATCAGTAACACCGCACTTGTGAATTTGTAATAAAGACGGTTGCTTACAAGTGTCTAAAATTAAATGTCATCATGAAACAGCTAAACTCATCTACTGCCTAGTTTACTTACAGTATACTAGGCTCTTGTAAACAATTCTAATTAAACTTTCCAAATTGTAGTTTTTAAATAAAGATTGACAATAAATAAAGATTTGTTGAAAGCTTAGTGGCAGTGACGTCATGCCACCATGGTGCAGGTATTTTTTTTTTTTTTTTTTTTACCTTTTTTTTTTTTTATTATTATTTGTTATTACATCTTTGTTTCCAGGTGGAACGTTAAAGAACGTGACACACATCTTCAGGTAATCCTGTATAATTCAACCAGTCCTATGATTACGTCAAAACTCCTGAAGTGTTTCCAATTTTGTGTGCCATATGCATCAGACTTTCAGCCAACAGTCCATGGGCATGACATCTGTGGCTGAAACTACTAACCCTATAACTACCCCTAAACCTAACATTAACCCATGTACAGTAGTTAACTTTTATTACTTATATTACTTATCCTTGGTAACTGCACTGTAAGTGCACTTACTGTGAAACAAAGTGCAACCAGTGTTTCAAAGCAAATCATCAATCTTCTGTAGACTTCAATAGACTTGATCATCATTTTGCAGTCCTTAAGAGCTGGTATAACAGCAAGGGCAGGACATTACTGCTTACATTCTGTGTTCTTCACCGTTTGTCATGTGTACACACTTCCGTCCTGAAACTGTTGGCCTAGAAATGTGCGCACTGCAGAAAATGGATGTGTCTTAGTTGTACAATCATATTGATCGGTGAGACAAGACAAGTGCTGTATAAGAGAATGGCCTCATGGACTCTATCAAGCAGGATTTGGCTATACACATAAATTCAGAACAATCTGTAATTTGTTTTAGAACAGTATTATGGACAAGCAGTCTGGATGAAGGGTGAGGGAAGTCTATGTGAAATAAAGTCATCATTAAATGTGAGGGGCTTGCAACTGTGTTCCAGTCTTTATTTAACACACAGCTGACGTCTAAACAGTTTGTTAAATTACAATTATAGGCATATTACAGGCTCAGTTCTCTTGAGTAACCCAAGGTTAAGCAACGTCTTAACACCAGCCTTTTCTCAGGAAATAGAGTCTTGCAGAATCATGATGTATGACGATCCTCAAGCGCCAGACAACAGATGAAGCCGCTGACAACTTAAGGTTGGGATTAGCCAATTCCAAGTCCAGTGAGGCAAACAAAGTCTACCTGCCACCAGCAAATGTCCAATATTATTATAGCCAAAGGTGCATCCGTTACTATTTATTACCTGAGTGTGAAGGATTTCTCCTTTGGTCAGCTGCATGTCTCCAGTCAGCTCCTTGACAGCGATGCCCAGAGGCACCAATCGCTTACTTAAGTAATTAGTCATCTCAGCAGCCAGGGCCTTCATCGGAGCCACGTATAAAATCTATAGAAGCAGGAACGAGAGACAGGACATGCTCATGATAAATGAGAAAACACCACAGTACCATTTGTTCCCTGGCAACCAGTACAAATAACAAATTACAAAGAAATATGAAGCTGGCTGCTTAAAGCAAGAGTTTAATGGTGATGTATGAAGACTGTCTATCATCGTTGAAGATGGCATGTGTGTGAGTGAAAATTTGCTTCACGAGACAATGCATCCGTTTACATCTCCAAACTATGGTAAAACTTCTTGACACATATTTAATGCTCAAGTCTATCCTTGCTTGACATAAACTAAACAAACGCATTCAATCAGGTCGTGTTGTACCTGAGGCACAAGGACTGGTGCGGAAATGAGTTATTGGCTGCCAGAAAGCCAACAGCTCACTCAACAATATTGTCTCTGCGACTGTCTGTTTACCTTAAACTGATCCTTGCAGATGACTCCCCCAGGCTGCAGGTGTTGGCGGATCTCGTGCAGGATGGTGAGCATGGTGATGCTGGTTTTTCCGACACCGTTGGGTGCGTGGATGAGCAGGTTTTCATTAGTATTGTAAGCCGTCTCAAACACTATAGACTGAATTGCGTTCAACCTCTTAATGCCCTTGAACACCAACTGGCCAATCTGCAAACACACAAGGAACATTTCAATGGCCCATTGATAAGATCTTGGACTTGAGATCTCGAAATGGCATGAACCTGTTCAAGCCAAGACGATGAAGACTGTATGTGTAGCAGATGTGGTGTGGTTACATGTGTGATGGAGACACATATGGTCAAAGTGACAGGGCACCAGGAGCCAAAACTTAATGAAGCTGCTTTAATGTGCAGCTAATGAGAGACTCCGGTCTCCCACAAGGCAATCACCCGTAACTTTATCTAAACTAATCAATCACTGTAAGCCAGAGTCAAAAGATACTGAACCAAAGTAGTGTTGAAAGAAAAGATACTTTACTGATGCTGTCAGATCAAGTGCTTCTCTATGGGAGACTGTTGGGACTTTAATACCTTTATGAATGGCTGAGCGTGTACGGAGGTTCTTGGAAAAGGCCACCAGGACTATGGAGGGGAACTCTCTGAGCTGTCAATCAATCCGCCCACTCTGGCCAGCTCTGCAGTGAAATCACATTGATGGTGACAGCCATCCATCTCAACAGAGTTCTGGTAAGAGATGAAAAGCCACCTAGTACTTTAGCACTACTGCTGAGTGCGGTTATTTTCACTACCATCATCATTAGAGAGGGGAGTTACAAATGTATTATATCAAAAAGGGGCCAGGAAAGTACAAAAATCGAATCAAAGCACATTGAGTATAACAAATCTAGAACTGTTCTAATTATCTGTCTCTTTCCGTCTGCCGTCTCCAGTTTCTGCATCCCTTATTCCTTGGATCAGGGGATCAGGATTCATTAACAATGCTATCGGTCTCTTCTTTTACCGTTCTGCTCTGGCACGCTTTAAATTAAAAGAAAAAACAATTAGGCTGAGAGAGTTATTATAGGGCTCTGATCTGATTTAAAGTCAAGACTGAAAAGCCAAATGGAAGGGATTATTAATAGCTGAAATACGCTTCGAAGCACAGCAGTAAAGATGTGACTGTATAAGTATCTTCTGATAGATGGGCAGAAGAGCCATGGAATGTTCTGTGGCTGTGATTTTCATTAAAACAGTGAGGAGTTTGTCTTGCAGACTTGTATGCACATGTGTCATGCAGCAAAGCATTTGCAAATTATTTTAGTTTTAAAATTTGTCATTTTTGCAGGTATAACAGACAATGTAGGACTAAAATGTATTTTATCCATCGACAGCTCACAGTGTGAAAAGTAGCCGTTCCATATTCCCATCCTGAAACATCAACTGCACCCATTTTTTTTTTTTTTTTTGATGTTGGACTGGTCAGAAAGTTTACATTCAGAAACATGTTGATGCATTTCAATTGTCACAATTTTTATTTATTTATTATTTTTTTTAATCTATTACTTGGTAATAGACATTGTTATTATAATATTTTAGAGCAGTGGTTCTCAAACTGGGCTACAAAATGCTGAGCTTTGGCATTCATTTAATTCTACTACTACTCTATTTCTGACAAGCTAAATGCCTCTTCTAGTATAAAAACAGGAAAATGGGAGTGCTGCAAACGGTCAAATTACATAAAATTACCTCATCTTTTGCAGTCAGAACTGACTGCATCCACAAGAGCAGTGTGCGTATGAATGCCTGCAGAGTATGCTGCTTTAGCAAATCGCGCTGCTGTTCATTGAATCTTCAAAGTAGATTCGTAGCACTTACGCATGAGAAACAAATATTGACATGGACTGTACATAGAGATAGATTTAAGAAACTCTTTGATACAGACACACACCCTGTGCGAGTTATTGTTTTTCATGTTTAAAATATGTTAAAAAATATGTTCTAATTTTCCCTGAATATCCAAACGATTGCAACTCTGACATTTATTTAACGGTTCAGCGAAAAAGGTAATATGAACATTTTACATTTTAAATGTAGCCTACATTTTAAACAAAATATTGTCAATTACTGTTTATATTTACAATGAAATAATAATAGTTCAACCAGTTGAAATAATAATAATTCACGACTGAACTGGTGTGCGTCTCCAAGCAACAGTGGTGTTTCGTTAGCGAAGGAATCTGCAGCTTTGAACGATTCGGAGAGTCAAAAATAACCCATTCATAACTACAGCCATTTGCTTTGTTGCTGAATAAATGAATGACATGACGCTTTGCTCATTAAGAAAGTGACTTACCACCACCTACTGGTGATTTTAGTTTTAAATATTCAAGTATCACTTAGTTTTGCCATCATTTACTGCTTTATTTATTATATTTATAATACACTTAATGGCATGTTAAGAATATGACATAGAACATTATATACAATTAATAAGGCTAGGAAAACTTTGCCTTTCTAAAGGTAAAAAAATGCACATTTAAATCAGTTTAAGGGGGCAAATATTGTCCCTTAATGGAAAAGATGTGACTGCGGTCTAAGTGGGGATACTCAGATGAATTTTAAATCCACCAGGGGGTACGCCACTGTAAGAAGTTTGAGAACCACTGTTTTAGAGGAATAACTATAATAACAGTTGCTGGTAGCCACTGACTTCCATAGTATGGTTTGGAACAACATGAGGGTACATAAATGATGAAAGAATCCTTTTAACCTCAAAAATTACTTCATTGGCTAAATTTGTCTGCTGAAGACAGCTTTACATGCAATAGCCAAAAGCAGTCTCTAAATTTTGCTATTTGAAGTTGGTTAACCAATAGCCCACAAAGCAAAGGTGATGTCAGATGAGGTGGACCAAGTTTCACATTTTGAACTACGCCTTTTTGGACACTTATTTTCAGCAGAGTACCACAGTCAAGACCTCAGCTAAAAACAATTAATAAATAATAATAATAATAATAATAATAATAATAATAATAATAATAATAATAATAATAATAATAATAAATTTATATATATACACTCACCTAAAGGATTATTATGAACACCTGTTCAATTTCTCATTAATGCAATTGTCTAATCAACCAATCACATGGCAGTTGCTTCAATGCATTTAGGGGTGTGGTCCTGGTCAAGACAATCTCCTGAACTCCAAACTGAATGTCAGAATAGAAAAGAAAGGTGATTTAAGCAATCTTGAGCGTGGCATGGTTGTTGGTGCCAGACGGGCCGGTCTGAGTATTTCACAATCTGCTCAGTTACTGGGATTTTCACACACAACCATTTCTAGGGTTTACAAAGAATGGTGTGAAAAGGGAAAATCATCCAGTATGCGGCAGTCCTGTGGGTGAAAATGCCTTGTTGATGCTAGAGGTCAGAGGAGAATCGGCCAACTAATTCAAGCTGATAGAAAAGCAACTTTGACTGAAACAACCACTCGTTACAACCGAGGTATGCAGCAAAGCATTTGTGAAGCCACAACACGCACAACCTTGAGGCGGATGGGCGCTACAACAGCAGAAGACCCCACCGGGTACCACTCATCTCCGCTACAAATAGAAAAAAGAGGCTACAATTTGCACGAGCTCACCAAAATTGGACAGTTGAAGATTGGAAAAATGTTGCCTGGTCTGATGAGTCTCGATTTCTGTTGAGACATTCAGATGGTAGAGTCAGAATGTGGCGTAAACAGAACGTTTAAATGCCACGGCCTACCTGAGCATTGTTTCTGACCATGTCCGTCCCTTTATGACCACCATGTACCCATCCTCTGATGGCTACTTCCAGCAGGATAATGCACCATGTCACAAAGCTCGAATCATTTCAAATTGGTTTCTTGAACATGACAATGAGTTTACTGTACTAAAATGGCCCCCACAGTCACCAGATTTATTTATATAGTACTTTTGTACTCCAAAAATAAAGGGCATGAAGACTGTTCTAAACTTAAAGTATTTAAAGAGCAGGTCATATGGTATTTTAAAGTGTCCCAATATTGTATTGGAGTCCCCTACATCAGGTTTAAATGCATCTTAGGTCAGAAAACATTGTAATTTTGTCAGAATATACATTTAATATTAGAGTCATTTGCCAATGATTAGGAAATGATTCGTTTCAAGCAAGTTCGGAGCAAGCCCCTCCCTTCCTCAAGCCTACTCTGCTCTGATTGGTCAGCTGGCCAAACCTGTTGTGATTGGCACAGAGATGAGTCCTTGAGCCAGTTAGCCAGCGCTACCATTGACAAAGCACCTTTACATAAAACAATAATACAGTCAATCCGTTCTTATAATGACATAAAATACAAAAACACTTATGCAAGGGAATCGTGCCCACAGCTAAAATTTAGCTGTTAAACTGTGAACACTAGGTGGATACGTTAGCCGAGTGCTAGCGTGACTAACTGATTAAACAATACAGTTTGTAAACCAAAATATGTCTACTGTAATGTTTGAAGAACGACAGACAAAAGACGCTTGGTCTTAACTTTTAATCAGAACGCAGAACAGTTGTATCACAGGAGCACCAGCCGAAATCACTCATCTCTCCCGCATTAACCCTGTAACTGCCAGTGCAGCACAATAAACAGCAGTTTCACAATTATTATAAATTCTGTGTGCTACACTACATTCTTTATTATTAAACAAAGTAATTAGAACAACGTCAGTCTACAATAATTGACATATTCTTAGGTTCACTGCGAATTTTTAGAACTACTTCAGTAAGACAGTAATATCGTGCTTTACCTGGAAACCTAAAGCTGCACTAGGTATACATCACATATTGGCACAAAAAAATTATATTTTGAGCACTCAATTGAAAATGTACACCTAACGTATCAGTCGTACTACTTACAGGTCATGGTTCAGAGAGCTTGTTAGTCCAAATTAAGAAGATTAGAAGCCAACGAAGATAAAAGCCCATAACAGACAGCAGTTCTTGATAAAATGACAAGCACACAACAAAAGGCTCGAATTGTATTTCTGTGGTATCCTTGAACACCGCGTCTTCTCAACATGATGTAAACGCACTAATAGCAAAAGTGTTTGTGGGCAGATCAGACTCTGTTCGTATTTCGCGGGCAGGCGGGGATTATGCAAATGTGTTACCCAGTGACGTACACCGGTAACAGGCAAAAGAGTCGAAAATATAACGACTCGTTACGGCAATTCAGAACAGACTCTCTCTTTTGAGAGACAATATCTTTATTTATCATGCACTTTTTTGATTAACAACTTTGCAGATTGTTTTCATTTAAGGATAGCTACGTTATAAACTGCAAAAGAGAGATTTTTCAAAAACCCATATGACCTGCTCTTTAAACTATTTTTTTAAACCTAACTTCCAACCTGGACAGCACTTTAAAGCATCATAGGAATGATCCAAATTCTATTCCTTCTAAGACACCTTTGTGTGGCCAAACACTAGTGAAGCATAATATGCATGTTTCACAGAAACAACAATCCCTGAATGCATTGCAAACAGCTCAGATTGAAAAATACTGTTACTGAGTTGCCACATATGAAGAATGCCCAAATCAGCCAATTGCAAGGTACCATTTCAGTTTTTGCCTTAATAGGTAGCTGCCTAAGTAGGCAGTAGACAGGCAAGTCAGCTCACTAGGTTTTGAAATGGAGTTCAACTTCATCAGCTTTAATGGCCCAAATGGAGCCAATTACCAAAAAAAAAAAAAAAAAAAAAAAAAAAACACCTTCCAAAAAGCTGTTAGCGCTTCATTGGGGGTGGGTGTCTTCATATAACATAAACTTCTGCTAAGTGCTACGTGTGCTCCCTGAAAAAAGGGAGAAGTTGTATTCCTACGCCTCCCATCAGGATGGCAGCATCAGCCCCAGCTGGTCTGACCCATTATATTCCCAGGGTGGGTCTTCAGAGGACCAACTTATAAATATTCATAAGTAATTAGGAGCTCTCTTCCTATCCGACTGAACGGTTGTATCGCCAAGGTAACCAAACTGCTGCACTTGTTTTAAGAGCCCCCTTCATTTTGATTTATCAGCTTTGTCTGTAAAGGACTGCCAGTGTCCCCGCACACCTTAAACATGCAAATGAATGCAAATGTATGCATGCCCCAACATTCGCCTCGAAGTAATGCATACATGTAGCAAATATGGAGTTGTCATTACTTAATGATCTCAAAAAATATCTTGCATTCTGTTATTTTCCTTTGAAGCATACTCAGTGTTGTGATGAATGCTCGTCAAATGACATGAAAACGTGATTTGGGTCAGGGTGGTCCCTCACGTGCTATTGTACACTCCCATGGCAATGTACCCATGAGGTAATCCATCAGCCAACCCATATAGTGTGCGACACATTTTAAAACAAGTCGCAAACTCGCAGTCGGCTGTACGTCAAAAGAGGGTTTTTAATCTCTCTTTAGTGGTTGCAGAAATAGCGGCAGTAAACGGGACTTTTCATCACAGTGTGTGAGTGGAGTGATTGCCACAATGGTGGCCCATTTCAGCTCACTGAGTTTTGGGCTCAGGCGTAAATCTAACACTATCAGACCAGGCTCTGATTCAAAACTTCAAGTGGCTAAAATCATTTACACCTGAAAGCACAATCTCAGCTTTACTCCACTCTGTCTAAGACTTAAAAGTCCATCTCCAAAATTGTTTTTTTTTTTTTATTATTATTTTTATTTGGTGCATTGATGAATCATAGTCAAAAAACCCAGCATGTTGTAATAAGTAAGTACAAAGGTTTACTGTTAAGTAAACTCATCACCAAAGTGTGAGTTTGGTATCAGAATAATTCTTGTTCTAATAGTGGACTGCTTTCACCACCTCATCTACAACTTGCACCCACAAAAAACTGTATGTTAAACATTATTCTTAATTTAAATCATTACAATTTTCAGTAACTTTATTCTGAAACCTGCGTCAACTTGCCTCACAGAAACAACAATCCCAAAATCTACTGTTAAGAATTCAGTGAAATTAGGGGTGGACAATATGACCAAAATCTTATATCACAATGTGCGTAGCTTTATTTCATGGAAAAGGTATTTTTGCTTTAAATGAGGTGTTTATGATATAAAAAGGCTTGATGCCATAGAAATTTCTTTATTCTTATCACCAGTGTCAATATCACACACAAAAAAAAAAAACTAATACTAGCCTTAAAAAAACAAACAAAAAAAAACAAACAAACAAACAAAAAAAAAAAACTCAAGCTCACTGAAGACAAGTATAAACAGTAAGTGATTAAATAAGAATAAGAAACTAATTGCAAGCAATAGGACAAAGAAACTATAGTAGAACAAATTAATAAGAAATGCTATGAAATGCTAATCAAATGCTACAAAATTCTAATCAAATGTATAAAAACACTGCATATTCTTTACTGTGTAAATTATATATATATATATATAGTGCTGGGCAACGCTTAAAATTTTAATCGTGATTAATCACATGTTTGTCTGCGATTAATCGCATTGTTATGCGCAAAGTCCAGGCTCGACGAGACAAAACCAATAAAACCCATTACAAATGAGGCATTTGTTGTTTCCAGTGGGTACATAATTACTGATTATAATGACTTACACTGTCTTTTTACACATTGCGTTGTGTATCGCACCGCGTAAACATAAAACTATGTCTGCATTTGTGATAGGAGAAACGACAAACAACAAGCTCTACTCTACACTGCTCAAAACCCGCGTTTGAATCATCAGTGGCAAATCCTTTACATATGAAAACGTACTTGTCCTTGCAAAAAGTGGGGAATTGCCCCACTTTATAGAAACAGACTCCGGCATTGTAAGCTACTCTCACAGGAAACAGTCCTTGTCCTCGGCAAAATGCGCTGCACACATCTGAATATTTGGGTTGAACTGTTCTGGAACAGTGTTGTTAATACAACTTTACCACTGATTTCTATTTGTATCCTCTTTTGGAAGGCCAAACAAAGTAGCTTTGCTTACACAACAAAATACACAGCATCTCCACAACATGGTGCCAGCGGCAAAAGCGAGAATAAAAGTTACGTGAACATTTGGCGTTATGCAAATCTCCCACATCATTACGTAGACGTGTAGGGGTGTGTTAGAATGAGCCATCTTAGGTAGGCTTGGTTGACTCAACTTTTATAACTAATATCTCTTTGGATTTGAGACCTTTTGTGTCTTTACAATTTTACAGATCTTTTTTATGCACCAAGAGCTTGTAACACTAAAGTTACAAAAAAAAAAAAAAAATTATTCTCAGAGTCCAGAGCCTTGATCATAACATTATAACAGACACCTTCCGAGTAGAGACCTGCACTATCACAGGCCCCAATGCAACAGAGTGTGGCATTCATTAACATGAATTACAGACAGCATGAATGTTAGACTGCTGTCACTTTAAGAGCTGCCCGGATCCAATATACTGTTACACATTTTGTTTCTCAGCTGTTTGCTTTCACTTATGACCTACATTACTGTGTTTACGAGGATACTTGCAAAGACGGGCATTTTGTATTTAAGGCCTATAAAGCAGAAAAAAATAACTGTTCAATACTCCCACGCTCTATGAGCATGGTAGTGATGCGCGCGTCGTCTCATAACCCGCGGAAATTGTAACTTTATTTGCGGGGCGGGTCATAAAAAAAAAAACAAACAAAAAAAAAAAAAAAACATACGTTGTAGTGTTGGGCGATATGGTCATTTTTTCAAATCATATCAGATCGACGATACACAATATTATCGTGCATGGGTGGCGTAAGAGAGAGACTCTTTGTTCTTGTCATAGCATAACTATTTGGTGTTTTAAACCGCGCAGGTGCGTGAGAGAGAGCCTATGGAATCACCAATAATCGAAAAAATATACTTTAAAACATACTGATAAACTAACGTTAAATATAAAATTACTGTATTTAAAACAGCTAGTTCATATATAGTCAGACGCAACAGTCATATTGCGCGTCCTGTGACAAATTTACCACATCTGAGCACGGTATCAGTCTAAATGTTCAGTCAAAGGTGAAAATCAATAGTAGCCTAGATTTCATTTAAAGTCCATCAGTTTAACACTAATATTGGACATAAACGAACATGTTAAATATAAAGTATTTAAAACAGGTAAGTTCATATATGGAGTAAAGTTGAATTGAACTGATGCATCGGTCATACAGCGCTCTGGACCGCGTGCTGCCACAGAAACAAGGAGGAGATGCATTCTAACATAACTGTGGCATTAAACTCAGTTAGTGAGGGCTCGTTTAAAATATTGCACATATATAGGCCGTTCAGATTACTTGTTAACCTGCAATAAGATAATTTATATGTGGTTAAGATTTATTTTTGTTTGTGGATGGAGACTTCTTCACCGACTACAGGCTCTAATCCTCATTTGCGCGTGCGTGTGTGTGCGTGAAATGCGGTGCTGAAGTGAAATAGCTGGGCAGTTTGATAGCCGAATTATAATAGGACGCCTCATAACCTGCGGGGCGGGTAAAGAAATTTTACTTTATTTGCGGAGCGGGCTGGGGCGGGCCAAATAATCTCATAAAAGCGGGACCCGCGGGTTGGAAAAAAACCCGACCCACGCATCACTAGAGCACGGGCCTCTCTGAAAGTGCTCAGAAACAGTTGATATATGCATGCACTTTGAAAGAAATGATTTCTCTTTTTCATTGCATTTCAATGGCTTAAAATCACTTTGTTTTAAACTGCAATGATATTTGATATTTGGTTGCCCTACATATTTTTCTGCGGAGTACCATGTTATCTTAGGCTCTGTTTAACTCCGTTATTAAGATGCATTTCATAAAGCTGGTCACAAGTGGACAGCACTAAAAACATGTGAAAATGGAGCCCAATATTTAGGGCTTGCCTATTTCGAAAATGCATTACCAGGCTTAATACATAATCACTGTGGTACTTGTTGTGAGAAAGGACACCAAAATAAGCAATTCAAACATTGGTTTGTTCAATCAACATTACTGAGAAAGCTCAAATATATAATATATAATTTACAAGCAGTCAACAGCATGTGAGTGCTGCAGTCTGTGCTGCCATGAAAGTGACATAGAATATGATAAAATAAGACGGGAATGTCTTTAGGTAATCCTATTAGTAGTGGTCAGAGGAGATGCATCTAAAGTGCATTTTAATACCAGGTGGTAACAGCAGGCCTATTTGTCTTGGCTGACCAATTGTGATCGTATCACTGAAAACTGATCTTAAGGTGGAAACAGGGCCTCAGTAACATGCTAATGGCAACATGTTAACATTAAACTCCACTGAAAGGAATTGTGAGTCACGTCTCCAAAGCACTTTATTCTTCACAAGGATGTGCAGATGGTGCATACAGCCAAGAACAGCATAAGGTTTGACTCACTTACTCATGTTTGTTGTTTATGGCACTTTACTATTACCTGCAAATCAAAAGTCCACAGCAAACAGGCATAAAGGGCCACTCACACCACGGACAAATACTATGTATGTTTTAAATAATCATTCTATTTCCATGAGAATTAGGACGTTGACACAACTATAATGATAATGACAGTAGGGGCCGATATCACTGGAATCAGTTCGAGAACTATTTTTACCAGCTGATAAGCAATAAATACACAGACAGCCAGTCAGAATCCAAGTCTTTAAAGAGCAAAACTGCAGCGGAGCGCTTATAATAAACGCAATGACATTGAGATGTTTACTACTCCACATGGCTAATGAAGAGAACGCTTAGAATTTGATTCATGCTTGTAACCTGACTGACTGAAGATATCTGTAATGCATTGCTTCTTCAAAAATAATTGCTAATATAGTTCAAAGAGATGGGAATTCTCATGGAATTAGAATGATTATTACAAATTTATAATATTCGTCCTTGGATACAAACGCAATGATATTGTGCATTTGGTGTGGACGCTACTACAGTTATCGTTATCTGTACAGTTCTCGTTGTTGGTGGGAATGGTCCTTAACTCACATTGTAAATGTTGGTGGGTCATGCATGCTTAACGTCTTGACATCAGTAATTCATGTTCGCATTCCAGTTCCAATCAAAGCTATTTTTCTGGCTGTAGATGAAGTTTTTAGTTCTGAAATTATTCATAGTACATCACGTTTTTAATCTTAAAAGATCGCACATGTGGCATGAGCCCTTTAAAACAACTTATATGTGCTCTGCTTATTGTATACTTTATTTTTGTTCTTATTCTATCAAAATGTACCAATCGCACATACTGCGGCAATGGCATGGTTTCCAGGACAGCGATTCGTTCTACTCCTACACAAACTAGTGCTCAAGATGCTCGCAGTCTGTGCCCAGAGCACCCTTAACACTTTCAGCCTGACAGTTTCACAGCGTTTCTTCGCAGTGCCGGTGAGCAAAACCAATATCAGCAGGGAGCCAGCAAGTCACTTGACCACATTTCGCTCTCTCCAATGCAGGGAACAAAAGCACATTTCTTTAGGCGTGCTAAATATATCTGCAAAAAATTATGATGATATAATCAAATGAGCGAAAGTGGATGAAAGTTGTCTTTACAGGACATATGGCGAGTGCACAGTGCTAAGTAACAGCTCTAAAACTGTGGGCAGTCGGAGATCTGACCACCTGTACGTGGGGGGAGGAGAGAGTCCACGGTGAGTCCGATGGATCCTGACAGTCTAATTAACTCTGTGGATGAAGGGCCCTCGGCCATATGTGCTGACTGGGTGAGCTGGGAACACAGCAGAAACTCACCCGTGACTTTAAACACACTAATTGGACCAACATAGCCCCCAGCAATCATTTCACAGCAACATCTAAATACCTGCACCGTCTCGCATGGATTTTTTGACTGTCCTGGATTTAAAAAGCTATGAGCAAAAAAAGCACAGCGCTCAGTAGAAAGGCAGCGGCAGTCTGCTTGCTTATCTTAAAGTCTGCGTTTATACGTGTATATGCATGCACATTTTTTGTCGAAGCTGCCTCAATAATTAAATTCACAGCGCTGGTAATAGAAAGCTAAAAGATATAATTGTCATTTGCACGCTATCCTTTTAATTACTTTTTGGTTCCATTTCATTCCATTTGAACTGACAGCATGATCAAGTTTTAATTGTTAGTTTTAGCAAACAGCTTATCTGCCCGCCTCGAGCCCACACGCCACAAAATTACCCGCTCCAGAGATACAAATGCAAACGAACACACGCACACACAACAAACTCAAGCACGTTTATTCAGACAACACCTCACACACCTACGAGCAAAAAGTATCTGATAAATGACAGTTGCAGTAACAGCAACTAGGAGGGCCATTTATTTCTCTTGGGCAGAGCTGCTGGAAGAGGTACGGAGAAACAAAGAGAGGGGATAAGAAAAAGGGATAAGAAAAAAATGAGAGGTCAATTGTCCAAAAAGTCTACACATGAGCGAATACAGGGGTTTGTTCCAAGCGCTTCAAGCAGAACTGTCCATCAGTCAATAAACTGTGCATGAAAGCACTTCTCTTTATATCTAAACTCTGTTCACAAATCTGAAGCTCCTCCCATTAAAAGTCATCTCTAATGTAATGCTAGGAATCATGGGGGATTAATCAGTGATGTGTCTGTATTTTTCGATGTGTACTATGAGCAGACTGCAAACTCCTGTGCAAAGATGTTTACAATTTCACAGGGCTAATGAAGAGAATGCTTAGAATTTAATTCATGCTTGTAACCTGAATCACATCACTGAAGAAATCTGTAATGCACTGCTTCTTGAAAAATAATTGCTACTATAGTTGGAAAAATAATAATCGGGTCCAGGTACAAATAGCATATGTAGATGAGTAGACGATACAATGTCAGCATCTCAAATCTTTACTCATATTGCAAATTAGGGTTTGATGAAGCTCACAAAAATACATGCTAGTTCCAAAAGAGACAACTGATTTCAGGAAGTCAGGAAATATTCAGTTATTCCTATTTATGTAAAAATGTACTTCTTAATGGACAATACTAGTATTATAGCATTTGGCAGCAGTGGGCGCTATGATTATAACTGAATATTGGTCTTTAGATGTGTTCAGGCCTGGACTCTTATCAAACGTAAAGTTTGGGGCATATTTTATGTGGCATGCATGAGTTACAACAACTTCCTGTTTCATGGTACTGCTAGGATGCTTTAGAATTTAGTAAGTTTTGCTAGTACATTTGAGCATGTTTCTAGCATGTTTAGCACTCAATGGCTTATTTTAATGTGTTGCTTATAATCCATTTGAGATTTGGAGCAGATCGGACATTGCATGTTTAAGTTTGTGTTAAACATGTCACTATGTTGCCACTATGGCACTATGACTATAACAGAATTTGATGTCTTCATGTAGATGTCTTCAGGCCAGTACTCTTATCAAACATGTTAAGTTTGAGGCAGATTTGACATTGCATGCCTGAGTTACAGCAACTTCCTTTTTCTATGTATCAATAGAATGCTTTAGCAAATTAGCCAAGTGTTGCTAGCATGTTTTAGCATCTTGTTAGCATGTTGCTAGCCTATTTAACACTTGCTGACACTTTTTAATATGTTGCTAGGAGTCCAGGACAGTGTTAATCATGACACTTCCTTTTGCCAGCAGGTGGTGCTGTGACTGTAGCTGAATATGGGCATGGACATGTGTTCAGGACATAACTCTTATCAAACGTGTGAAGTTTGGGGCGGGTTGGACATTGTTTGCCTGAGTTAAAGCAACTTCCTACTTCATGGCGAAACATCAAACTGGTGGCACTATTGAGCCATTTTGCCACACCTTATTCTGAAACCCATTTCACAATTTTGTGTGCAATCAGCTAGTGGCCTAAAATGAGTTCGGAAAAAAGCAGTTTTTATTTTTTTATTTTATTTTTTTACTTTGACTTTTGATTTTTATTTATTTTTTGTTCCATTTCAATTCCAGAGTAAAAGGCCAATGATCCTAATATAGCTTCATCATATGTTTGTATGTGTAAGCACATTTGGGACTATCCTATTAAGTTTGATACATTTTGAAGAATAACGTATTATTGAACGCAACTACCACATTCAAGGCCCAGAAAGGTAGTACGGACATTGTTAAAATGGTTAAATCTTAATTTTATGAAAACAAAAATAGCGACTTCATTTAACAATTTGTTCTCTTCCGTGTCAGTCTTTGATATGTGTTCACAAGACTTCCAAGACACAAGTGTGGGGTGCTGCTAAAACAGGAGCCAATTTTCTTATGAAGAACATTCATCTCTCAGTTCATCGTCTGTATATTCTAGTTTAAATAAGTAAGGGAAGGCAAAAAATTGCAAGTTAACCTCTCTGTTGAAATCTTCAGACAAGTTTACAAAGACTGTTGTATGTACAGCGTATGTCTTCCTCTGCTTGTAAACAGCACATGACTATTTTAATGGTCCTTACTACCTTTTTGGTCCTTGAATGTCAGTGGGGTTGCTGTCTATGCAGGATCAGAAAGCACTCGGATTTCATAAAAAAAATCTTAATTTGTGTTCCGAAGATGAACAAAGGTCTAATGGGTTTGGAATGACACAAGGTTGAGTAAATAATGACAACATTTTTGGCTGAACTTACCCTTTAATAGATCCCATGAAATATATATATATATATATATATATATATATATATATATATATATATATATATATATATATATATATATATATATATATATATATATATTAGCAGATTTTGCATTTAGAAGGCATGCGCATTAAATATTTAGACTTTCTCTTCCACCAATAGGAATCAAACAAATTTATGATGCACTTCAGTCTAGTCAGGTATTCTGTCCACTCAACAATCTCAAGCACTACAAACCCCTACATTTTGAAAAGATGCTTAAGTTATTTCTGAAACCGGTCACTTATTTACTAATTTAATGTAACCAGTGCACATTATAGTGAATGAGGAGCAGTTGAGACAGTGTAAAAAGGTTTGCATTGGGTTGAATGAAGCCTGGTTTCACACAGTGTGCTCCAGAGACAGAACATCATACAGTGAATTATATGTGCTATTCAACCAGCCTTCCCTCAATACAACAGTGCAGCCCACAAAACGTATCCGAGCCATGTGAATTCTACACAGAATGCTGTATTTTTAAATGTAAGTGCTATGGAGGAGAAAAACAACACAAAAGGTTAGACAGACTCATTATTATAACAGCACTCACAAGAAGAGGAAAAACAGAAATTACACATCATAACCATTACTGAAAGTATCACTGTTCTTCTGTGGTAACAGTCTCACATTAAAACTAAAACGGCATCTATTAGACATACTTTATTTGTAGCTGTCACATGGGCAGTGTCAAGGGCTGTAAAACAACATCCTATTGCCTATTTTTAATAATAAAATAATAAAAAGCTCTTCTAAATGTCCCACACAGACTAAATTCTTCAATCATAATATTATATATATATATATATATATATATATATATATATATATAAAATGTGTAAAATAAACATACTTATACTTTAGATGGCAACTTCCTGATTCTATAGTTCTATTACATTATTTTTCACAAATTTTAAAATATATAAAAAGAAAGTAAACAGTGTAACCAACAGGGCACTTGGTAATCTGGGAAGATTGTGTGCATTGGGAATCATATTTTTTTAACTAAAGCCAGGGTAACAAGCATTACCCTTACGAAAAAGAAGTTTATTCAAGTGTGCTATTAGTATACTTATTTTAAACTAAAAATAGGAAAGTATACTTTTAGTTTACTTTTTTTGTACTTCTCAGAAATGGGCTTTATGTACTTCTAAGATATATACTTATAATGACAATTAAGTATACTTGACTTATACTTACAAAAAGTCAAAATATACTTGAACTTTACTTAAGTATACTTAATAAAATAAACTTGAAGTATACTACTTTTTGGTAAGGGTTTACATGGAGCACGCAGTAAAAATTACAAGAATATGACAGTGCGCAAATGCATAAATAAGCATAGTTTAAAATCACGAATTTAAAGTTGATCGCGCGTCTCCAGTGAAGCTGACCTGTCCGGATTCAATTTGCAAGAATCGACTGTCAAGCAGAGCACACGCGATCAGGCAATATACAAATGCACACTTCACAAGATCTCACAGCTGGATTAAGTCTGCAAGGTTTATGAAATTAAATGTTCATTAACGTTAGTCATTTAAAGGTTTGTTTAAATGATATGCATATTTGCTGAATGCTAATGGCAAACGAGAAAGTATTATGTTTGCATTTCTGTTACTAATAATATAAAAGCAATCGTTATAATACTTTTTGTATACCTTTTAATTCATTTTCTATCTGATTATTAGACAGACCTCTATCTGTATTAGGCAGAACTGAATGACGACAGCGAACAAGAGGGAGAATGTGAGCACTGTGTGCTCTGGCACTGCCGTTCTCAGTGCCTTCAAAATAAAAGTCCCGCTTCGAACACATCGGCCAAGCACAAAAACTTTTCGGCCGATGCCGATATTTTAAAAATATTCAACCATTAAATGTAATGTAATATAATAAAATTGCAACAAACATTGAGTCAGAATACTCATATTTGTTTAGCAGTCAATATAGAAAGATGCCATTTGTGCTACCTGGTCTCATGGCATAAATGTACCTGGGTGCACTTTTTAGCGAGATGGGAAATGGCGTACCAATAAGTACATCACTGTAGTTTCCAAAATAAATGAACAGTAGAGGCAGTAAAACTCCGACACCTTTTATTCCTTTTCACACAAATTTACAGAGTTTCGATTAATAAAGTGTAATTTTCACAAAATTATTTAAAGAAAATCATGTTATGACTTCAAAATTATATTAATATGCTGGGAGATTTGAAAACTGATGCTTTTGAATGTTAGCATCGCACATATCCAGCTTCATATCTATGGGTTTTCATAGGTGTTGGGTTTGTTCGGTAGCTCACGGAGTAAGAAGACGTATTTGAGAGGCAAGGAGCTCCGGTTCGGATCCCGTGTAACCATGGTTTGACAAAGCAGTTCAAATCTGCATATAAGGAAGTTAAAATGGTACGTTGCATCAGCAAATGTGTTTTTATATCAGTTTTGCATTTGTTAACACTATTGGGTAGGTTTAGGGTTGGGTTTGGTGTAGGGCATATTTCCAAAATGATAGAGCATTAACTTTTAGCAACAGTCCCCGGATATTTGAATTCTGAACCGCTGTAATTCGTACTAGAAGCAACATAATAAAAACACAGCAATACGTAGCTATTTCACCATCATAGAAATGTGCCAGGGTTTCCAAATTGAACCAGTGTTTTAGCTCCACTCAGTGGACATTTCTCTTTAAAACTGCAGCATACCGTACATGCAGAAAAGTACGTAAAAACGGTGTTGCACAAAAAGTGCACAGAGGTATGTATTTTTATGAGACCAGGTTGTATTTGTAAATAGCTGGTGTAGTTAGAATATCTAGCAGCATTGGATAACACGGCCATGTAAATCAGACAAACTAACACTCTTTGATATTTGCACTATATGAATATAGAAAGGAAATTAAGAGACATTAACATTAACACAGAGCTGCTATTAATTAAAGTGCCAAGTGGCATGTAAAAGACTAGACTAACACAGATACTTACCACCAAACTTTCACCATATTATTCTGTATTGCTTTGCAAGCACATTTCCTTTAGAAATGTAAATCTTGTTATTATTTTCCATTTCAAGCATTTGACACTGGATATTCATTACAAATGCATCATTCGTTACTGCTCTCATCTGAGAGCAGACGTGTGAAAATGATGAAGTAAACGACAGCACAGCTGCACAAATTTAAGATCTTTTTTTTTTCATATTCAGAAAGAGCATCTGTGTTCATTTTGTTTTTTACAGCATTACTGGGAAGAACAAGCTGGAGATAAAACATGCAATTTGTAAGCAAAGTCACTCGAAAGTCACCTATCATAAAAAATCTACTGCAGTCAAATGAAAAGGAATAAATCATTATACACTCAAGGTTAGAATCGCAAAGCTTTATGTATCACAAGATAGAAGAAGGATTGCAGTATTTTCCATACTGTGATCTATGTTTAGTAATAATACCACATCTCTTTTAGTCTTTCACTATGCAGCATAGTGTTTGCTTATATTGCTTCTTATTATTTGGGTGAATTTCATGTAAGAATTAAAAGAAAGAAAAATGTAATAAATCCTAAGATCTACTAAATTTAGAGCTACCAGAGTTTAAATGTTAATTTCTAACACTTTTAAACATTGTCGTGTTACCAAAATTTGATTGGGTGATACCAATAACAAATGTTGAACTGTTGTAATTCTCAATACTGAATTTGATAGTACAGGGAATGAATGAATGAATGAATGAATGAATGAATGAATGAATGAATAACATACATACATAGTAATGAGTTAAAATATTCAAAGATACATTTACAAAACAACAATGTATTAAAAATGATAAAGTTTTTCCTTCGCATTTTTGAAAATTTCGCATACAGAAATGGATGTTGTCAAAACAATCCTTGTTCATATGGATCCATGAAAACAACTAAAAATGCCGTATTATGCATGCCAGGCCAGTAGATGGTGATGTCACTTTGTAAAGATACACTAAGTGCCTGCACACATATGCATTCCTATAGACTGAATATGAATGTGAATGATGTCACTGTTTTCACAAATTCACATTTTTTGAAACAATAACAGTATTGTTTTCAAAACTGATAATTTGTCGACTCTAAAAATGCCTTTGTAATGTTAATGAGTGGCCAAAACTAGGGATGTCCCAGGCCGATCTCAAGGACCAGGATCGGGGCTAATCAAGATTTTTTTAACTGATCAGTCTCAGCCTGATCCTTATTTTATGTCAGCTGTCATGCCAGTGTTGTGCTGTAGGTGGCGATTATGCACCTTTAAGTGGGTTTGCCAACCTCCATTACAAGTGAAAGAATAAGCTCAAATGTGTGCATGATGCGCGAGAACCAATGATGTCACACAGTTGAGCTTCCGTGTTTAACGTAATTGATGTGTACTTTTGTAACGATCACGCATTCATTTACCACATCATAATGCGTTACTATGGGTTTTGTTTTGATTGTTGTTTGTTTGTTAGGATTGGATTGTGAGTGGGGTTGCTTCATGCTTTCTAACCATATCTCAGCTTTTTCCCCTTTATGTTATAAATGATTCTGCTTAATGTACATATAAATCATAATAAGTTTATATTAGCAGTCTCATATGTGCATATGTATACCCACAGCTTTCCAAACCTGCTAAATGCATCTTACGCATTTCTGTTTGTCAAACGCTTCTTCTGAAATGACCACAGCAATTAAGTGCCCTAAAGGAGCACTTCTCATTAGGAGAACATAATTTAACTTGTACAAGTAATTTAACTTGAAGTTATTTGTTGAACTGAACCGATCTAGAATCTCTATTGGGTGAAATCTTAATGAGAAGACTACAAGAAAACTGTAGTGGGAAAGTGGAGAGAGAGAGAAAGCAAGCTATTCATTATTCATTAAATAAGGATAGTAATGTTAAATTTTCGGGAAAACGATATTTAAAATTGAATGCATTATACTATAGTATCGCATAATAACATTTAAACAAATTTGTTTAAAAAAATTACCTACAGACAGTGTGCAATAATATTGATCTATTAACATCAACATTATGCTCATTAAAAAAAAAAAAAAAAAAAAACATAGCATTTTGCTGAAAAATCATAACCGCATAAATATGCCAGTTCCTATAAGTAACATTACATGCCATGGTAAACAAACATTTGTATCACTTCCACCAATAAAAGCATTACATGTCATGGCAATGAAACACTTTGCATGTTCATCACTTGATTTTCACACAACTGTGCTGATGTACAGAAGCATGGATGTGCTTTGATTTTCACTCATTGAGGAGGCAGCTCTCATATATTTCTTCGCAGAAATTAGAAAGGCTTTTACCGTGCAAGTACAGCAAAACAGCAGTGCTTGAGATTCATTAGTTAAAAGGCTTCCTAATAAATTCCCCACTTTTAATGTTTCACACAGCTATTAAAGGCACGTTGAGCGGCCGTGTCCCTGTTGCCCATTATGGCTTTCAATAAATGACAATCGCGCAGCACTTAAAAAAAAAAAAAAAAAAAAAAAAAAAAAAAAAGAAGAAAAAAAAAACAGACATGCTTCCAGGCCTGCCGCTCAAAAGACCCTAATAGCACATAAAGATGTATTAGCCATTTCACGCCGCTGTTTTATAAAAGGGAAGCACTTTGTTTCTGAGTTGCGGAGGCTTTAGTTAATGAATAGAGGCACTTCTCCACTCCCACTAATTCACACCGCTTATATCAATCTCTGTCGCTCGCTCCAGACGTGAGGGGTGATCCTTTCAAGCTGCGATTATGATGAAACTCATGTGAAATCGTACTTGTTCTGAGCTTGATGTTTGTTTTACCTGTGATATATAGTTCTGTAGGCAAAAAGAATATCGTCCACATAGCCAAATTTAGGACGAAAGGTGCATCATTGATTACGCCATGAAGCTTGGCGCTTTAATTAATGGTTTCAAGAAAGGGAGGAAAACACAACGCTGGAAATGAGCCCCACGGGGTCCAGAAAATAAATCTGTGCTGTCCATTCTTATATTTACCCTCTTACCGAGGAGAGACGGATATTCTGCTGGCTTTTCTTTAACTAAAACACACAAACACAATCCCTCTGTGCCGCAGGACGAGTTCAAGTCGATTCCAGATCACGTCCTCTGCGTTAGCCACACATGAAATGAGCCATGATCTGAGATCCTGTGCTTTGATAACAACGGCGATGGGACCTTTCTTCTGCTTTCATTTTTCATTTTTTGCTTGGGTTTCTTCAAGTGGGCGACATTGGGCAAATCAAGCGTATTTATGTCTCCATTAGGGCAGTGGTTTTAACCCTCCTGCTTTTAAACGCTCCCTCAGAGCAGTTATTATGTTTGACACCAGTGGCAGCCACTAAAAGCCGCAGCTTCAAGCGACGTCTGCTCTTCCACTGGAGTGTACGTCGTTCACACACAAACACACACCTGCAGGCCGTTTAGTTGATGAGTAGGAGGACAAACGTAAATATCTGAATATGGAAAAGATGCTTCTGTCTATGACGATTAAAATGCTGAGAATGTCAATAGATTCATGCAGATCAACAGTACTTTTGTATTATATTCCAATCAATGTGTTTGGAAGAGGAAAGCCTTGATGAAAAGACATGATTTAAAGGAGAAATACAATGAAAAAATATCTGATTGTTTTTTTTTTCCTTACTATAATGGATTGTTCACTTGTTTTTCCTAGCATATTTGTGACAAAACATACAAGGTCATCGTGTTGCTGCAGATGAGTCATTCTCCACCTCTCTGTGAAACTGCACCTGTCACAAAATCAGGTGGTGCAACGTTGTGATTCTGTGCATCGTATATTTGTTTTGGTAACTTATTTCGAGTTCCAGGCCACATTAGAAACCTGTTGTTTTTTTTTTGTTTTGTTTGTTTGTTTGTTTGTTTGTTTTTTTCATGAAAATCTACAAATAAACAGTTTTAGGATCTGGTTCATTTACTGACCCTCATGACTTGCCAAATAGACATGACTTACTTTTATTTATTTTATTTATAAAATTAAGATTTCTTATTATGTGTGCCACAGAATAAAGAAAGACAAACAGGTTTGGAATGGCATTAAGGTGAGCAAATTATGAAAATGCTTATTTTTTCCTACCCAAATTCTGGGTTGAGTCATTTTGTCATTTCTGGGGATTATTTTTTTTTATTATTATTATTTATTTTTTTTTTTTTTACTGTTTGGTAATCAATGTGTAACCCAGCCAAGTCTCAATGACAGTTGAATCTGACATAACAACTGCAGGCTTTATGTATCCTCTTCAGGAGTGAGCAGTTCTGAGCACAACCTAATTGGTGTATTTCTTTGGTGAAATAAAGACGTGTATATGTTTTACTTTATCTATGAAGTTGTTACTGTTCTGTAACTCATTTTAATTTTTACATTTAAGGACACCTAAAAGAGTTTCACTGTTGTTTTGTGTGATAAAAATGCTTGATTCCTTGCATAAAATGATTTTATTCATAAAGATACTGGATCTGATTACTGGGGATGTTAAATGTGTTCTCAGAAGTGTCAGCAGAAAGAGTGGCAGGTGGAACAGAAGGGATAACAATTGATCACACTTGAATTGCCTTTGAATGTTTAATTTTACTCCTAAAATGTCTGTTAAATAAGTTTAAATGTGTTGTGTATATATATATATATATATATATATATATATATATATATATATATATATATATATATATATATATATATATATATATATATAAATGAGCTAGTAATCTTGTAAAATAAAACTTGCTGGGTGTGTTCTGTCCTATATTTAAAACCTGGCAGGGCTAAACCAACCCAAATTGGAAAATATTCATATTAATATCACCCCAAATAAGATATTCCCAACCATCAGCAACTTGAATGAATGACAGTGGCTCCGTTGGCAGCTTTTAACTACAGCAGTATTTGGAGGTAAGCTAAACATAGCAGGGGATATTTGCATACTGTATAGACATCTTAAAGGAACAGTAGCAAAAACAGTCCATTTGATTGAAAGAGTAGGTGAAGGTGACAGAAGGTGGAGAAGGCAAAATTCTGCCTGATTCAGTAACCTTTAACCAGCATTATAAGTGGAAAAAAGTGAATTAAAGACTGAATGATGAATTAAAACCCATTAACAGCTGAGCCTCACAGAACAATAAAGAAGACACAAAACAACCCAGCAGGCATGACCAATCAATCTGTTTAAACTCGAGACTTCACCAATCATCGAGTACCCCTTGCCGATCTTGTGAATTTGAACACACCTTGTAGCTCAGGCATGACCACACGGCTGTCATTATGATTGACACACTGATCATTGTAATTAAAGGAGACCCATGGTAAAGTCTGTGTGCTTTTGAGTAAGCCACGGCCAACACGTCCTCTAGTTCGGCGAGGAGGTTGTTGTGCACTTTCCTGTCAAAATCAAGCCTACCTTATTTGCTAAAGTGGGTCTTTGTAAGCCTCTCTGCTCTGGAGTCCTGTTAGTGGAGAGAAGTTTTTACAAGCCTATTAGGTTTGGATGGACATCATGTGTTTAGTGAAGATGTCAAAATTACTGTTACTTTGTTGTCAATTCACTAAAAAACGTGGTTTGAATGGACAGTCAAGACGGATGTGACAAAAATACCTGTACAGGTATGTGCCAAATATGAATTCCGCTAATGTACAGAAAGAGCAGAAAGACATGTTTTCCAATAGATTTTTTTTTTTGTTAAGTTGGCTAGAGAGTCACCGACGAATGTTATTGTTCAGCTTTTCAGTTGTCGTAACTGGAGACTATTGGAGGTATAATGCAGGTCAAAGGAAGAAAGTGTTCACACTGCTCTTTTCCATAAAATGAAAACTGACTGTAATTCATGCTAAAAGTAGTATAAAATTGTCTTTAAATGCCCATTTAACTTCCATTCTATTTTCCTGGCCCTCTGAAGTCATGTAATAACACTATGTGAGGAACAGATGGAAATGTATGTCAATATTCCTTGAACTATGGGATGAATGGGACATTGTACTTAGATAGGTATAGTTGTGTACCATCACCTAGGAATGTGCCAATCAAAAACACAGACGAGGAAGATGAAAAAACAAGCGATCTCATATGTAAGCATATGCTTATGAAAAAGAATGCGATCATCAACACTAAACCACACATAAATGAAATTTGCCTAATTTTTCAGGCTTTGGGTGTGCTGATGGAAGCCATCTACTACAGCTTTGATTTGATAATACTAATGAATATGATGCTTTTTTTAAATGAAACCTACCTAACATTCAGTTTTGATAAATAAAATAAAAAATAAAATAAAATAAAATAAAAAAGAATGCTCGAAGCTAGCATTGCCAGATATTCATACAACAAAATATTCTGGGGCCATGAAATTTTAGTGAAAATCATCAAAAATGCTGGCGGTGGCTGGCAATTATTATTATTATTATTTTTTTTTTTGAAAAAAGATGTCTCTTATGCTTCCCAAATCTGGATTTATTTGATCAAAAAAACAGTAAAAACTGTAATGTTGTGAATTATTATTACAATTTTAAATTAAAGGGATAGTTTGTTAACGATTCTGTAATCTTTCTGTCTTTTCACTCACAAGTTGCTCCAAACCTGTACAAGTTTCTTACTTCTGTTGAAAACACAAGATGTTCTGAAGAATTTTGGTGACCAAACAGTTGACGGTAGCCAATGAAGTCCTTTTTTATATTGAGTAAAGCACTGCAGACAAATTGATTATGTGCAAAATTAGCATTACCACAGAAGTAAGGGAATAACTTTGACTTCCATAGAATTTGTTTTCCATACTATGGAAGCCAATGGCTACCATCAGATGTTTGGTCACCAGCATTCTTCAAAGTATCTTCTTTTGTGCTCAATAGAAGAAAGAAACTCATACAGTTTTGGAACAATTTAAGGGGGACTAAATGATTACAGAATTTTCAATTACCTTTAAATTAAGGTTTTCTATATGAATTTATTTTAAAATGTAATTTATTCCTGTGATAGCAAATACGTAAGTAAGATTTAATATATTTTGATTACATACTTTGATTAGATATTTGATACAGTAGATTGGAAAAAGGTGGCCTGGTCTGATGTGTCCGGATTTCTGCTGTGACATTTGAATAGTAGGGTCAGAGTTTGATGTAAACAACATGAAAGCATGGATCCATCCTGCCTTTTATCAGAGGTTCAGATTAGTGGTGTGGATGTAATGGCGTGAGGGATATTTTCTTGGCACACTTTGGGCCCCTTAGTACCAACTGAGCATCATTTAAACACTAAAGCCTATCTGAGTATTGTTGCTGACCATGTCCATTCCTTTATAAGCACAGTGTGGCCATCTTGTGTTATTTGTGCCAGTTTATCATTTTGACTGGTATATCATCCATCAGTGCAAAGCATTTTGAGTTGCTATGTAGCCAGCTGGGCTAAGACAAGTTAAGACAGCTCTCCACTTCACAGAACAAAACACAAACATAACACACAGCTGCAAAACCATCACATGCTGCATCTGACATCATGTGGAGACTTTAGGCTTAATGCCACCAGTCAATATAAACAGGAGAAATGGTGTGATTAGTTGAGAGAAGCTCATGGAGTGTGAACATAGGCACTGATAAATGTCAACAGCTGTAAATAAGCTGCCACTGACCTCGTCCAGCTCCAAGATGTACACAGGTTTCTCCTTAAAGCCAGTGGGCATGGGTTCATTGTGGGGGATCTCAACCTCCTCATACATCTTATTATTCTCTCTTCTGATCCCCTCGGGCAGCAGCATCTGCCGGCACAGCGGAGAGGACATAATTACACAAAAACACATACAATTAAACCTTCATATTACATTAGCTCACGGCAACCGTCTTCAACCAAACAGTAAAGACCAATATTGAGGGCTGTGGACACCAGTGGGCCTTATCACAGCAGAAATCAACTGAAAGTCTTCCGTTTTAGCTGTAAAAACAGCAGTCATAACACAACTTTATGTATTTGCTTTGAGTAGTAGAATGTGGTGGGTTGAGCTGCAGTTGCTATACGTTCTGTAAAGAAAATCATTTATAGAATAGGATAATAAATATCTAATTTTAGCACGCTGAATTTCCTCCAGCTCCTATAATTACAACTCATTTTCACCAAACTGAGAGCATATGCCGAACTAATGAATGTGTCATATTCAGCTGTTGATCACAGTAGACAACACCACACGTCATCATATCTGGCAATGCTGCTCATCTTACTCACATATTGTTGTTCCAAACAAATTGTCAGAGCTGTTGTGAGTGTTTAAATAATGCTATATATATATATATATATATACATATACAATTTAAATACTATACAATTTATTATACGATTTAAATATAAAATTATGGCATTTAAAATAATGGTTTTCTGTTTTTATATATTTTAAAATGCAATTTGCTGTGATGCAAAGCAAAATTTTCAGCATCATTACTCCAGACTTCAGTGTCACATGATCCTTCACAAATCATTCTAATATTCTGATTTGCAGTTTAAGAAAATGTCTTATAATTAATAATGTTGAAAACAGTTGTGGTGCTCATATATTTTTTTTTGTGATTAAAAACAAAAGCTCTTGATCATCCTGGCCCTAAACCACCTGTTCCACCCCACCCACAGGAAAAAGATGAGGCCCAAACTAATTCATTTCAATCGCTGGAAGATGGCCTGCAGCAGGAATTTTAATTAAGACATCATAAAAACTGGATTAAAAACAAAGGCTCTAGGTAATCTAGTGTGTGATAATGTGTTATCATTGAACAGATTGGCATGATGCTGAGTAAACAAAGCACTAGGGAGAGATTTTGTATTTAAGAGTGGAGATTTATTTTTCCTCTGTGTCCTTACACATCTAAGAGTCAGATTAGAGGGGTGCGTGAGACAAAATGTATAACTGGTTAACTGGTTTGCTTTTAAGGCTGGCCAGGTTTATATCGGTCTGCTGATTGCAGTATCATGGATTTTAGATTAACCCATTCAATGTCATGTAAAATGGGGTTCTTCCTTCTAGAAGGTGGTTCCTAGATAGAATAAATGGGCAGATACAGTATTTTTATTACAATAACAGTTATAATACTGTATATTTTACTATACAAATATAAAAATAATTTAAGCATTAAATGTAAAATTAAGTCAGTCAGACAACTGGAGTAAAGTATGGAGTTACTTTATGCTTATTTAGCATTTATTGATAGTTAATAATTAACAAATTAATAACAATATAATAATTAGTTTATCATTGTATTTAGATGTTGGTCTCAGATCTGCAGAAATGGCAAACCTCTAAATAAATAAATAAATACATGCATGCATACGTACATAAGTAGCTCCACCTTTATTTCTCCAAACATTTATAATCAACATGTTTTTTTTTTTTTTGTTTGTTTTTTTTAACACCTCCTTTCACTGATACTTTTCAGAAAAAAAAAGTCTTAAATGTACAATTTAAAGTACTAGTCTTTCATGTCAAGTTCGTGTCCACTAAATCTGAAACATCGAAAAGATTTTTGATCAATAAAGAAATTCAGCTTGGCTCAAAACCAAATATGGAGGAAAGCCTCATTTTTGCAACTTAAAGGTGCTGTAGGAGATCTTGGAAGATGCTAACTTTAGCCTGATAGCACTGAAAGCGAATGTCCCACCCTCCCTGCAATCGCCATCCAAAGCCACGCCCCTGAACACATATATGCTCACAAACCAGAATACTAGAGACAACATTACTACAATAGGCTTCATCACCGGTTCCCAATTACAGCCCATATTCCAAAGTGAAGTTAACTTAAACGGATTTCCCCTGCTCCAGAAGGAGGGAGCAATGAACACTGTGTAGGGATCACTTCGATCTGAACACATTTCATGCACGTAGCTCACTTCTAACGAGCTGGTTATCTGAATCAGGTGTGTTAACTAAGTGAGACATGCAAAATATGCAGAATGGGGAGCGCGAGGACTGGAATTGGGAACCGCTGGTCTACATCATGTGTCATTCACCAATGAGAAAACTTTAAAAGTGCTACATTACCAGGAAGGAAGATCGGGTTGTGGTCGTTTGTCTGTCATTCTCGCTGTGTCTGCACAGCGTGCGTGAACGTGCTGATGACGTATCCTGTCTGCATGAATACAGATACATATGTTGACAGGCAGGTAGGAAAGCAAATTAAAATGTCCACATTTATTCGTCCAACGCCTTCCACAGAATATATAAATACAGGTAAATACATTTAGACCACTTAACTTAATGATTGCTATCGGAATGTGAAGAGACTTTCAACCAGCATAACAAAAAAAAAAGTTTCTGAAGACAATCAACCATTGCACCTTTAAAAGGTTTAAAATGTAAACTTTTTTAATTAATGTTTTTATTAATAAGAGAAGTTGCATTTGCATTTATTATTTTTATCTTATTATTTTGCCTATATAAGAATAGCTATGCATGATTAATATCTAGAGTGACCACTAAAAAGCTGCACTTGAACATAGCACAAAGACTACAGCCAGTGGCCAACTAGCAAGTATGTTCTGTACCTACGTGAGAGGAAATGCTCTCCATAACAGTAGGTGGCAGTAGTCAGTATTGGTCAAACCTAAAAAGCCAGAAGAGCCTTCTGTGTTTGCCCTCTTCATTTGCTGTTTGCTTGCTTTCATTACTTCAATTTCAAAGTCAAATAAGTCAAAATTGAAAATATTAAATAAATAATAAATAAATAAAACATCCCACCAGAACCTGATCTGCTTGCATGCTGCTCTGCTATCTGATCCGTTTGATAAAAACGCACATGCTTTCAGGTCATGAACCACGTAACAGTGATTGGTCGTTCACAGAGACCCAAAAGCTTATCTTCAGCCATTGAACTCTCAGGATTATATTTCAGAGTTTAAAATGACACAAATGATTGCCTGGCTCAAGTGCTCTGCTGTAAGTCAGCCTTTTAAGACAATCGTTAGTGTCCTTACACTGTTTGAGAGCGACACCGTTGTATCCTAACACATGAAAGACAATACTTCAGCAGGTACACAGAAACGTCTCGAATGATGCGTCTTTCTGCAAAGCAGGTGCCCTCTGTGATCCTCATTTACATACAGTACTGTGCAGAGGGTTTAGTCGTATTGCATTCCTTACAACAATTGTTAAAATGGTTATTCATATTATCTTTTGCTATGGTTGTAACATTCTTTTTGCAAATATTGTAATCATCCAGTGAGACTTTTTGGTGAACAACAAAAAGTATGGCCAAAAAAGATTTAATCTCACCATCAATGAGTTAATCTGAGATTAGATTAAAAAAAAATGCAATTAAACATCATGAAAATATCTACAATATGACTTATTCAGTGCTTGCTTGAAGAAAAAAAAAAAAAACTTCCTTAAAAACAAAAAAAGTGTGTGGTTAAAGTGTGTGAGTTTGAAAAAAAAGTTAATAAGAATATTTTTGGAAAACATCCTCCCTTTACAGTGTTTTTCAGTGCTCAAAAATTAGGTTGTTCTTGGCGTCCTAGAGAAGCAAATTTTTACAGTACTGTATATGTAAAAAAGGAATTAAAAAGGTTGTTTTATTTTTTTGCCTTTTTGGCAATTGCTGTTGCTCTAATCTATTCTTGCTGTTTTAGGAAATCTAGTCACAAAGCTAGTACTGTCTTTATACGCAGTGGTGTTCTGAAATGTTGAGGCACAGTATTCACTGTGTCTTGTTTTTTTTTGTTTTTTTTTTATTAGCTACAATTATTGTTTTACATATATAATTATGTAATTCATGTTTGTTTTACAAAAACTAAGTATAAATCCTATAACGGTACTGTTTTTAAGCAGTACATGCATTCCAAAATAATATCTCAAGGCAGCAACAACTGAATCAATATATTTTGTTTAATTTATTTTCATCTGTTCTTTTCTGTAGTCTACTTCAGATTTTCAGAATATCAGTTATCAAAGCTCAGTAAACAATTATTTTCATCAAGCTGATTGCTCACTAAAAACAACCACAGTTTAAAACCAGATGAAAAATGCACCAAATTGAGACAAAATACCAGTTTTTGTTGCATAAACTTAAATGAGGTTAAGTCTTAAATGAGGTAAAAAAAAATCTAGAGCACACAGAACTGTTATCTTTCTGAAATTATAATAAGCCCACATACATCCATATTTATTAATGTAGCCTGACAGCAACATTTGGTAATACTCAAAGATCTTATTAGTCCAATAAAATGCATCAAATCCTACAAAAGAGACATCTGTGTGGCACATTTAGCAGTCTCAGGTACGACCGACGAGGGTTTCTCACGAATCCCATTTAAAGCTGGGATTTTCAGAGTTATTTTTATTTGGTTGTTGTCTTGCAGCGGGATGATTGAAAGGCTGAGAGCACGAGGAGACGTGTGAGGTATTACCACCTCATCTCTAATCTCTCTCCTCATGCTCTGCCTCATTTGGATGGCAGCATTTTTAATTAAACAGATCATTGCACTTTTTCATCCTGTGAAATTAAACATTAAGAGAAAATCCCTTCTGCAAAAGCTCCAGGTAGCAGTTTTATCAAGCTTTCTCGCTCTTTCTCCTTTCAATAGGCCACACTCTGATATGTAGAGAGGTGCTTGTTCACGTAATGAAAAAGAAAGACAGACAGACAGACAGAGAGAGTGTTGCTCACCTCTGCGATCTCATCTCCTTGGGGTCAAAATGAAACTTGTTTTCACAGGTATCTCCTCGTTTCTCACGTTTCCTCTCCTTCTTCTCCTCTTTTCTGTAAATCTTCATCATCTGCTTCTCCTGTTCGGACTGGATGGTCACCTGGCAGCCGTATGTGGGCTCGGTGGATTCATCTCTCATCCCTTTAATCTTTCCTACAAGTTGCCACAAAAAATAAAAATAACAACAGGACAATAATGTTGTAATAACAATAGGAAATAATAGTCATATGAGATCAAATGTACAGTGATACAGTATATAAAATAAATATAAAGCATGTTGCAGCAATGTCGTCTTTCTACACATTCAGTGATTTTTTTTTTTTTACAAAATTAATCCTATTGTCACTAACCCTAATTAAATGTCCTGATGATTATTGGTGGATCTCAACTGCAAAACAATAAAAAAAAATGTGCAAATCTATAAATTTGTTGAAAGCCACTGAAAATTCCGTAAATTAGAACTGCAATAATCAGAAAGATTGGATGGATGGATGGATGGATGGATGGATGGATGGATGGATGGATGGATTGATGGATTTTTCCAATCAGAAAGAAGAGCAAAATCTATGTATTTTATAAAAAAATAAAATAAAATTTTAAAAAAAATCTGGTGAGTAAAGGTCAGAAATCATGAGATTCACTCACAATTATTTTATTCTGTTGAACTTAACAGAAAGTAGATATTTTTGGGGAAATATTTTAAACATTTATTTTTCGCTACATAAATGGGTCTTTATACATTAAATTATAGAGCTACTTTTATATTTTAAGAAGCAGGTCCTTTGCAACGGGATCATGGTTTTTGGGGGTCTGTGACATCAAAAAGCTTGAAAAGCTAAATATAAACTGAAAATTGTGCCATAAAAACTCACTCAGTCGTGACTGCACAAATAATACCGTCATCCAGTCTGACAGTAAATGACTAGATGAAATGAAACTGCAGGTCAACCCTTGAAATCATTAACTTGTGTGACTTGGTGGAAGTTGGTCTCTCGTTGCTGATGAGAACAGCTCGGCATCTAAAGGTATTTTGGTCCATTCATCTATACAAAACTATTTCGGCTCATGTCTTGTAAGACTAAGTGCCGCCGGCGTAGTAAAGGCTAGGGTTTAATATTAACCCTATCAGAGGGTTAAAGTGCTATCAGACTGCCTCTGTCTGCAGCACAACAGCTCAATAAAAAGCCCAATAGCTCTTGAAAGCAGATGAGATGGGATGATTGCATCGGGGCATGGGCTGATTGTCTGAATGATCTCTGCTTTATCTCTTCTAAAGTCTCACCCACGGCAAACCCATCTGCTCCCCCTATTCATCTGTCTTTCACAACACGTCCTTCACTCCTACCTGAATACTGCACTAAACTGTCCCTCTATAAGCACTGCTCACTGGACAGTTCACACAAATATTCCACCATCACATACACAACTTTTATTTTTGGTGGACAACCACAGCAGTTGTTTAGGAAAAAGTGCAAAATGTGTGTGTGTATATATATATATATATATATATATATATATATATATATATACACACACACACACACACACACACACAATGGAAGCAGAGAGTCTTGGCTACAGGTGGCATGATGGCATATGTAGGAGCCTTTAAAAATCTATGTTTGCAAGCTGATACTATATTATATATAATACTATATACCAGAGAGAGCTTTTAGATACAATTATATTCATACATATTTATATTATCACAGTTATGCACTCACGTCAAGTTGTGGTGCACTATGGTCATGAAACTGTATCGGTTGCACAGTTTTAACCCTCTGAGGTCTAAGGGGGTTTTGGGGGCCTGGAGAGGTTTTGACATGCCCTGACTTTTGTGCTTTTTTCAGTTGCTTATAAACATATACATGGCTAAAGTCTAATAACACTGTAATCAGTACAAACTGGGCTACAGTAATATGTAAATAGAATGTATGTACATGATTGTGTTTTTGAGAAAACAATGTTTATGCGTGGTTAGTGTAAAACTAAAATTTTGAAGTCACTGAAATAAGGTCATAAAACACATACAAAACATTTGTTCACAAGACTGTCAAACCTGTAGCTTATAGCCTAGAATTTTTGCTTCAAAATGATGTGTAAATCATCTTGGTTACTCACTCACAGAAAACAATAGATTAATTAAAAAAAATTTTAAGACACTTTTTGTTTCAAAAGGGCATATGCGAGTAGGTGTCAACTATCATGAATATTTGTGTGATTCACACCTGAGAAGACAAAGACCCGCATAATGAGCTGCATAATGAGCCTTTCAGTCAGGTGTGTGACTGAGAGGGAAGAGTTACAAGAATGAATGTGAGGACAAAATGTATATATTTTTATGTTTGTAGTTTATTTAGAATATATTTAATTATCCCACAAAATAATTTGAGATTCACTTGCAAGTGCAGTTAAACAGTTTATTAGGAACAATCAAAGCTGACTTTCAAAGCTGAATTTTTAGCATCATTACTCCAGTCACATGATCCTTCAGAAATCATTATAATATTCTGATTTGCTACTCAAAAAAAAAAAATATTATTATTATTATTATTATTATTATTATTATTATTATTATTATTATTATTATTAATGCTGAAAAGAGCTGAGAATATTTTTTCAGGGTTTTTTTTTTGATAAATTGAAAGAACAGCATTGTTTGTAACATTTATCGTATTGATTGTTTTTATTTATCATCACGTGTGTGCTAAATAAAAGTTTTAATTTCTATATATTCTGACTCCAAGCTTTTGAATGGTATAAGGTATATTGTTACACTTGGAGTAAGACTGGAGTAATGATGCTGCAAATTTTGCTTTGATCACAGGAAAAAATTAAATTTTAAAATATATTCAAATAAAAAGCAGTTATTTTAAATATTAAAAATATTTCACAATATTACTGCTTTGGCAAACTGGTATTGACTGGAATTGTGTAATGTTCACCGGTTTTGCCAATTAATCAGCACTGATAGTTGATTGCCTGAACTATCGGTTATCGGCAAAAATCCATGCCGATAGTTTTCCGGGTTGCGTCCGTTGCCGGAGTGGCTGAGAAGGGTCCACTGCCATTATACAGTACGAGAGTGGCCTCTAGAGGCGGAAATCACTAACAGCACATGTTGTTTGTTTTGACACATGACACTGCACGCTGCACAGAGCAAGAAACTTAAAACGTGCATTTCAATGCAGCCGACAAAAAATCCTGCCACGGAACAGAGTGCCATTCACATAGTTTTCCATTAAATTACATTATATTTGTCCCATGTACATAATGACTTCACCTTAGGCTATAAATTTTGTATTGTGCTCTTTCTGTGGCCCTAATACAGTCTGTATGCTTCATATAGAGAGCTGTAATACAGATCGCACTTTCTCTTTCCCTTTGCTCTGTTTTTTTAAACACCGAACTTCAAACTCATTTATGCCACATTGTTCATTTCTGAAGTAAACTTATGACTTTTTGGTGATATAATAAACAGTAAATAAACAGTTTTTGAATAGACAGTGACGCATATGGTGTGTGACAACGCTGCGCTTTTGCCCAGAGTGTGACTTACATATATATATATTTTTTTATTTTGATTAGATAATCATGCAGTGTTCTAAAACAGAAGCAAATAAAGTGTGAGAGTACACATACAATAGCAATAACCTATGTATATAATTTTAATGCCATGGACTTGTGTAGATATTTAAAGATGGCCATCTTTAAGTATGACTGTTGAAATTAAATGGTATTATACTACGGGGCCATTGAATGCTGAATCTCGAATCTGATTGGCTGACGAACGTTCTGAGGTGTGTGATTATTTTCAGGGAAACACATGGCGAACGTAGTTCCAGGCAGCTCTCTTGACCGCATTACAGTTCCATATCACTTTGCATAGTAAAACTGTAATATTGGAAATGAGCATACAGTACCTATACAGCACAAAGGACTAACAAAAACAACAACATGACAGACGATTTTCCGAAAGTAAATACACATGACATTTCTCACTAGCGAGGTAATAACAGTACTATTTAGAGACGCTGCTGCAGAACACTGTTGAGGGATGCACAGAGGTAACGTAGCCTAATTCACACTAGCTCTCTCTTGCTTTCTCTTTCTCTGTGTCGCTCTCTTTCTAATAACTTCATTAATAACTGCAGTAGAATGCTATCAATGGCTCAAGCCTCCATTACCAGCTTTAAAATGATGTTTTGGAACTAGCAAAAGAGGCGTTGGATGAGATGCGGAAGAAATAACCTTACTCACGATAACGATTTAAGTACAAAAACCGGATGAATCCCTTTAAATATATAATCTGATCGATGTCTTGAGGTGTGGTAACCATAGTATAAGCGGAATAATTGACTCCGGGCCGTTTAATTATTAGAAAAATAGTGCACACCCGAGGTGTAACAGCCATGACGCAAACCTCGGGTGTGCATTATTTTTCTAATAATTCAACTGCCCGTCGTCAGTTATTCCTTACATTCTTAACAGTAAGAGTCCATTTGTAATATTAATGAAAGCTTTAGAAGTATTGTTCATTTCAACATTTACTATTACTAATAGGCTACATTTTTAAATTTGAAAGTTTCTTTTTTTTAACATTAGTAAAATCAATATAATAATTGATATTAGTTAGTGTATCCATTTACAAAGTATTGTTCAGTAGATAGATAGATTGTGACATTCATAAAGAAGTCCAGTCTGATATGTCCAAATAAATAATAAATAGATCAAATCAAACTTTCATTTGCATTTACATTTGTTCATTTAGCAGACACTTTTCTCCAAAGTGTCTAGTTAGTGTAAAAATTGTTTAGTGTTTGTTTCAAGTCAACATTAGGATGATTATAATAATTATAGCTGTGATGTGAAAGAGTCAGTGGTAATATCATTGTGTTCCTATTGGTCAGTGTTAGAGGCTGACAGTTAGCCTGCCCTGGACTAGGTTAGTTACCCAGAATATGCTGCCACAGTGACTGAAGTTGATCTGTGTTAAATTTGCTTTATAGACCCAAATCATATGACAATGAGTCAGACTAACTGAAATAAGCCTGGCTTATTTGGTAAACTTGTTTTATGAAACAGGCCTCGAGGCATTAGAAGTCAGAAAACACTTAAGTTAATTTATGATTTTCTGTCTGAACCAAATAAATAAAATTGATCACATTTTTTCCATTGTATCATATTATATCGAATCACATTGTGTTGAATCGATTCGAAATCCGATTGCACTGCATCATGATGGAGTGAATCGTTTGGTATCGGTAGCTGCTTCATATGTATCTTTGTATCACTGTATCCCAATGTTGGCTATGCATCGGGATACATATTGCATCGGCCTCAGTTATGAGATGCACATCCCTAGTGCCTAATGTGAGTAGAACCTAAGACTTGGAGCAGTAGCTGCTACACACTGTCAAGAACAAGACAAGTTTATAAAAGCATCTATCCTACTTCATTACATCCATGACTGAGTGAGCCAAGTTTCTATATGCCCAATAGGTGTTTTTGACGTGAACATGTCATGTGTTCATATTCATCTCTCTGATGTCAGTAAGTTGCAAAACAACCCTTTTTTTTAATTTTTGTTTTTTTTGTGATCTTGTGGTGTTTTTGTATGACAGTATTTTCATTTATCTTATTTCAAATGATTTTCAAAAGATTTTTTCATGACCTGATCCTTTTCAGAAACTGCAGATGCACTTTATGATATGTTCCAGTATATTACATCTGTTTTTAGCTAAATATTGACCAGCAAAGCAGTCCAACAGGAGCCATAAATGAAAGACACAGACAATCTTCCTGCCTCTTGAACTTGATGCTAGACAGTCTGTGAAAGGCAAGACCTGCCAACGTGACACCTCTGTGTGTAGGAGATGGAGCTGTCTGAATGCAAGTTCTAAGAAGTGACAGAGCTCAGTTTTCAGACAGGTCATTACCAACCAGCCTGATCTAATCAGACATGTCCCCTTTAATGACAATGTTAATTATGCAACACGTCTGTTTTAATTGTCATCTGTCAGATAGTCTTGTGTCTCTATCCTGTTCAATGGCCTTCACATGGTTCCAAAAAATGTGACCAGTTGAATTTATGTTAAATTTACTACTTGGTAAACTTTTTCTTCCTGTTCCCCTCAACAAATGAGTTCCAGGAGATAATTTATCTACAAACATCAGTATAACAGGATTGGTTTAGGTGTGAAATTATCCAGGCTAGCAGGTACTAAGCACACTTAGTGTAAAAAAAAAAAAAAAAAAATTCTGTTATATGTTGATGTCAGAAGTGCAGTTGATGCGTAACCAGGGCTGTGCCGGTCTATATTAGATGATCACTAATATGGACTAGAGCCCAAACGATATGGATTTTTTGGGGGCCAATGATACCAAACGTGTACTTGAATCATGGTGAAATATCATGTGAAGTCCACTTTGCAGGACACTTACAGTCGAATAAGACAAAGCTTGAATGCTGCTGCCTGAACAAGAGACCTCCTTACTGAAGTGGAAGTGTTGGCTGGTGTCACTGTCTTGCGAACGCAGCGGCAGATCGACACCAAATTTGGGGGATCCCTTCAGCTCGAGGAGCCATCTCGAACACCACCCTTCATGAGTCGTTAGCCCCCCCCCCACCGGGAACACCAGATTGATCAGTATTTAACCGTCCATAACACCCGGACCCTAGGGCTATCACCGTGGGGGTGGTCCCATTCGAAAGGGGGCCTCGTGACGAACACTTGATTCGGCGTTCGAGAGTGTTCCTCGAGCTGAAAGGATCTCCCTGAATTTGGTGCGCACCGAGCCGTTACAGATATAAGACCGTTCAAAATTTCGGTGGTAGTCCATACACTTAAGCTTTAAAGCATTTCATCCAGGTCTCCAGTAGCAAACAATGGATGTTCTGCTGGACAAACTCTGTAATTACACCATTTACAAGCATTTTATGTTCTGTAAAAATGGTTCATATTGGTGGCATATTCGCTGATACCGATATATCTGCGACATACTCCTATCAGCCGATTAAATTGGCAAAACGATATATCGGTCATACTCTAATATGGACAATCTATACACTAAAAATAAAATGTAAATAAAATCCATTAAATCATAACTCTTAATTTTCAACGGTTTGAACTACAAATTTCTATTGTTAGAAAAAAAAATGAATTCAAGTAGTAGGCAAAAGACCAGAAACATCTCAAATTGTCTTCAAAGTAACGGTAAAGAATAAAAAAAAAAAAAAAAAAAAAATTATATATATATGAAAGTAAATAAAAGACATTTAGTAAATAAATGTAAATAAGATCCCAAAATGGGGGTAAAAATATTTTCAATGCATTGTACCAAAAATAGAAAAGACCTACTGATGTTATGGAAAGAGATTTAAACAGAGGGTTAGAAAAACACAAGTGTTGTTTATTCGCAGCAAGAGTGTCAAATAGTACTGGCAGGTGAGTAATAGAGTCAAAGTATCAGTCTTTAGGGAAGATGAGGAGAGTAACACCGTTACTGGTATTCCAGGAGATTGTGGAATGGAGATGAGCGAACGAACTGAGAATCAAGGTGAGGGTGTTTGCTGTGATTGGGAGGTGGCTGAGCCTAGCCGATCTGTGACAGTACCCCCTCCTCCACCACCCGCTCCTGAGGGCCGAAAACCCCGGCGTCGTGGTGGCCTACCTCTTCCTCGGGGCCCAGGGCGATCTGGATGGGTGGAGTGAAAGGCTTCCAGTAGCGTGGAATCGAGGATGTCAGCTCTGGGGACCCATGACCGTTCCTCTGGCCCATAACCTTCCCAGTCCACAAGATATTCCAAGAGACCACCACAGCGCTGGGAGTCCAAGATCTTGTTGACCTTGTAGATGGTACCTTCCTCTTGGATTAGCAGAAGAGGGGGTTCCTCCATCAGTCCAGGCTCTGTGGAGAGAGGAACAGGGGGATGGTGAGGTTTCAGGAGTGATACATGGAAGGAGGAATTAATTTTGTATTGTTATGGAAGCTGGAGTTGGTAAGTGATTGGGTTGATCTGTTTGAGGATGGTGAAGGGGCCAACATATCTGGGACTGAGCTTCTTGCAGGGCAGGCGCATCCTAATGTCCCGTGTTGACAGCCATACCTTCTGTCCAGGTTGGTATGATGGGGTCTCAGCCCTCCGAAGGTCCGCTGTTGTCCTGGTCCTGCACACTGCCCGCTGGTGGTGAGCTGTGAAGGGATGATGTGCACCCTCCAACCAGTGCATTTGGTTACATCACAGCTTGGGACCAGATGGTCTCTGCCCATTGGAGTGCTCTCTCCGTCAGCAGGGATATGATGAATGCTATTTTGGTGCCTTCCGTAGCGTAAAGTTTTGGCTGCATCTCCAGGGCAAGCAAACACTGCAGCAGGAATCCGTTGCACTCCTCCGCCGAGCCAGAGAAGGGTGCCAGTCTGGCCATGGGACTGGTAAATATTGTAGAAGAGGAAGCGGTGGTGGTGACGGGCGTGGCACGTGATGTGACAGTGGCAGGGGTAAGTATCTGTTTGAAGGCATCCACGATCTCCTGGTACGGGTCGGGAGCACTCATCTTGCTGAATCCTTTGTGGTCCAATCTTCTGTTATGGAAGGAGACTCACACAGAGGGTTAAAAAAAAAAAAACACAGGTGTTGTTTATTCGCAGCTAGAGTGTCAAATGGTACTGGCAGGTGAGTAATAGAGTCAAAGTATCAGTCTTTAGGGAAGATGAGGAGAGTAACACCATTACTGGTATTCCAGGAGATCGTGGAATGGAGACAGAGGACTGCACACACCTCAGACTATGAACAAACTGGGAATCCACGGAGCTGATAACTAGGGGGGATACAGGAGAACACACTGGAGGAAACACAGGAGGTAAGTACAACAGAGGTAAGTCTTTCAATGTATCTCACAGATATCAGAGAGAGAGAATGAGTCCAACTTGTAAGAACAAGATCGGACACTGGAGTGACGTGAGGCGTGTGCTTCTGAATGTGCGCTGAGGGTGATTGCTGATCCATGCCAGGTGCGTGTGATCAGAACTCAGGTGAGGGTGTTCGCTGTGATTGGAAGGTGGCTGAGCCTGGCTGATCTGTGACAACTGAGGGCACATTGTGCACTTCCAAAGCATTTCATGTGCAGACTTGTTCAGACCTTGTAAAAAAAACACTGATCATCCTGTGACCTTACTGATTAAAATGATAGCAACATCACAATGTTGAAATAAGAGATATTTCGATAAGGTGTCTGATTTAAACCCCAGTAACAAAACTGCCAAAAGAGTTGTGAACTGTTTGAACTGTCTGTTTAAATGAATCAAAATGAGCAGATATTCAAGCACACCTGGTAAGCTGCTACTTCTAAGTTATTATGAGATAACACACACACAGGCAGACACATGCATGCACACACACACAGTCTGCAAAAAAAAAAAAAAAAAAAAAAAAAAAAAACCTAATTAAAAAAAAACACAACTCCAGACCTGACACAAACTCTTGCCTCTTCTGTTAACTGTGGGGAAGCTTAAGTGAAAACACCTGCATCACATTTACACAACAAATTTGGTTTATTTATCCATGGTATCCAACAAATACTAAACTAATTTGCATAACACTAACAGCAAATCACAAGCCACTTAGCTTTACAATATTGTTATTACAAAAAAATGGGGGGGGGGGGGGGTATAATGTTATTTCCATGCATTCTGAGTTATTTACACTGTTAAAAAGTTGGATTCTCATGCTAAACATGACCAAAGTTTAAAAAAGGGGGTATGAAAGAGTATTTCTGTACCAAGTGCACTCTTTCCGGGGTTTTTTCGAGCACGGCCCTTCATGACGTCATGAAGGGTGGAATTCCTTTTATGGGCACTTCTCCTGGAACAGCATGCGGACATGTCAACCAGAGCGAGAGTAAAAGCACACCTGTCAGCATCGAGAAGAATGTCTCCAAAGAAGTGTGTTTTTGGTTGTAAGGGAAAGATAACCTTGTTCAGTTTCCCATAGAACCCAGCGTTATGTGAACAGAAGATGCAGTTTATTTTTCCTGGGCAGCAACGGAGTTTTGCAAGTGTGTTTGTTTGTTCTCGTCATTTTGGCGATGAAAGTATATATATATTATGTGATACAGTAGAAATCATTCCATAATGTTTCAAATTAGGGCTGCACAATATAAAAAGCTGCAATTGTGATATTTTTTTTTTTCTGCAATACGTATAGAATTTTCACAGGATGTATTAAATAGCTATATTTCGATTATATTTGGAATTTATTCTAGATTGATTGGTGTGATTTTGTTAGGAATGCATCTGCATAGAACATGAAATTAATTAAATTTTAAAAAGCTGCAAAATTACTTTTTACTTTTTAAGCTTTCAAGGTAGGCACCAAATCTTCATGACTGTGTTAAACAAGTAACAAGAAATACTTAAAAAATATTACATTTTCTTAAATTAACATAATTATTAATAATAACCAACAAAAGTGAGTTATAATAATATAATTAAAAACTGTATTAAACCAAAAAACACATGTATGTGTTTAAATGTATTTATTTATAAAATTTGTTAATAATTTATAGTTTAAAATAAAAGATGTTCCATAAACCTGGTTTGGCGTTAAATACTTAGAAATGAAGCATGAATTTACAAAACATAGAGAGCAGACTTTGCCACATTTCTTAAGTCTACCAAATGTCAGAGGCTTATTTGTATTTATAATTACATTTTGTGTAAAACAGTTTAAACATTTGGCAGTCTGACCAAACAATGAGTCCAAAATAAGACTGTAATAACCTCTGGGTCATTCATCACACTGGAAATGGAAAGTCTAGTCAATCATATTCTATTGTGGAAAACAAGCTTGATTTCAAGCTGTTATATGCTGCCCACTTCATCAACAAAATAGGTCATCTAGGTTTTCATACAGGCAATGTACATTCTATGCAAGTGCACAAAAAAAAAAAAAAAAAAAATTATATGTTAGTATGCTACTGTAAAAATGAAATGCTCCAATCCATAGCTGAGAAAGAAAGTACTCTTCCGAAGCTCCATATTGTCTTTGTGTTCTTTTTAGTCTTTAAAACTGTGTCAGATAGATATCAAAAATAAAAGACCTTAATTCACTAAGTAATTCTGTTTTGGTCTTCCATTAAATAAAAAGAATGAAAGAATGAGAAATTATCACCAAGAGGCAGACTGTCTTGAGCTGTGATCTTCTCTCACTCACGTCAGTAATAACATTAAACTACTGCATTTGGCTTTCATCTTCTTAATATGCTGCTGCTGCTGCTGGGCTGAACTGCTTTAAACCCAGCAAATTCAACTTCTCAAAGCCTGTGGCTGCCCAAACAACCATGTTGTTTGTTGAGGTAAGCTCAGACCTACAGTAACCCTCAAACCAGCTCATAATGATACACACAAAAAATACTCAGCAAGTCTCCATTGTGCTCCTAACAAAATGTTTACCAGCTTTCCAACCTCAAAGACATTAGATAGATCATTAACAAGGAGCACTGACTTGATGTAGTTCAGATGAACTCCCATGTATTAACATCTCTGTCAATATCTTGTATGATTTGGTAATCATTTCATTCCATGTATGCTTAAACATTTCTCAAAGGGATAGTTCGCCCAAAAATGATAACTCTGTCACCATTTACTCATCATCCTGTATAACTTACACACACAATGGAAGTGAATGGTGCTGCTAACCAAAACTGTCAAGGAAGAACTTTTTTGAATTTTCATTCACCAGGGTTGATGTGGTCTATGCCCATTGATTAATGTGAATAAAAGCCTAAATTAAATCATTATAAAAAGCAATCAAGACACTTCAGGACACCTGGAATAAACCAATGTCTTTTACGAATAAAGCTTGAAGATGATGACCTGGACTTTCCATTGGTGGACAAAAATGATAAGAGAAAGATGAGGAAAAAAGTAGCTTCATTTTAAAGATGAACAAAAATCTCATGGGCTTAGGATATTATGAGAGTTAGTAAATTATAGAACTTTAATTTTTGGGTGTGCTAAAAAAGTGCAACACTTTGTAGCCTGTTCAATCGACTCAAAGAAAACTTATAACAAAAGTTATGACATAGAACCTGCTACACCAAGAAAGAGATCCTCAAAAGTCATTTTTCTGCTTTTCTTGATAAACAAACTATGACAGACCACTTATGTTTTCATGGATACATGAAGTGACAGGAAACATGCATTCATGACATTGTGTGTGAACTCGGCTGTGCTTTCAGTGTAACACAAACCCTGATACTCGCACACATTCTTATGCCAAACTGGTTGTAGCCTAGTTCACATCTCACGGCTCTGACAGAAATGCCTATTACAGACAAACCGGCTCATACTTTCAGATCTAGGTATCCTATTCTGAGAACCGCAGTTCTGGGCTTGTCTCTCCTTTCAGTCACAGATATTGACCATCAAGACTCAAAAGGTTCTTTTGAATAATTCATATTGCCTTGGACACCCTCGCTACCTCTTTAACATTTCCATCTCAAAGGCGTCTGTGGGCTTTTCTTCAATGCTGTATTGGGGACACGGTCACGTCTGCATCCCCTGAGCCCCTACAGACACGGCTGCTGAATATCCCCTCCTCTCGTCCTTTCATGTGACTCACTTGCTCAAGTTATGGGGAGCTACTACAGGTACACAGTTGTCGTTGATTTTTCAGAATCGTATTTAAAATGCTTCTAACATAGCTGACACCTGTGAAGTTCATGAAGTTACCCAACAAAGAATAAGGGTGTAGAAATACTGAACACTGATCCACTACCTATCAAAAGATGGCAAACATTATTATATGTTAGAAGTATGTACTTATTTATTTATTTTACTAAATAAGTAAATAAGTTCCGATCACTCATTTGCATACCGACATTGTTGACAGCTGTTAATGCACAATCACCATTTTAGATTAACTAACTGTAATACTGCATAAGATTTCCATTTGAATTGACAGCATAAAGCTAGCAAAACTGTGACACGCTTACTCTCGCATTCTCTGACACACTTTATTTGTCAGTACTTATGCTTACTTGATGGCAACCTGCCTAAATAAAATCTTGCTGAATTTTAGGTTTGAAAATAATAAAATTTCATATTAAAAAATGTAAAAAGTAAAAAAGAAATAAAAGAAAACAAAGATGTAAATATTAGCACTTTATTATTATTATTATTATTATTATTATTTTTAGTGCACTTTATTTATTAACTTATTAAAAATAAATTATTGTAAATATTTTTATAGTTATATTTAATAGGTCACGCTATGTACAGTGTGAGCACAAGACCAAATCTTCAGGTGCTCTCATGAGAACCAGACTGAAAAACTTGTGTGCATCCCTGTATAAAATATACACGCACACACACGTGCAACATTTTGAGCGGGGGTCAAGAAAAAAATTGCAAAAGAATGCACTTTTTTTTTTTAAATATGTCAGTTTTTTGGATTCGTTAACACCAAATGCAAGACACATGAAAACATTATTTTTTTCAAACGCGTGCTGTCTGTGGAGGATTGGCCAGTTCCCATTCCAGATTTAATTTGGGTGCTCTCACATATTTTTGTTCCCTCCATTACTATGGTTATCACTGTGTCAATCACTGACATTTCGAGAATGAATTCAGTATAAATATGTGGATGTCATGTCACAGCGTTTATGTGTCCAAAAAACAAAAAAATCATACAAATTGGGAATGGATTATAACCTAGAAAACACACAAACTCTCTTTATTGTCACTAAAAAGCCATCACTCATCTTAGTTCATCATGATCTCTCAAAGTTCCATTATAATCAATGTCTCTAAACTGCATAATGTATCTCTAATTTGCATCACGTCTGCACTCTTTGTTATGAGATGATTCACGAATGTTTTCAGTGGTGAGTGAATTCTCACAAACTAAAATGTTTCTGATTGGCCACAGCATTCAAAATTAGTGCTGTCAATCGATTAAAAAAAATAACGAATTAATCACACATTTTTTTCTGAAATTAACCGCGATTAATCCCACCTAACATTAAAGTTTTTAATTATAATTTTATCTTGCAATAATTTCACATTCAATCTTCAAATTAATGTAAAAACAACATAAATTAAGTATTTTTAATATTTTTGTTTAATGCCATCTTTTTTATGACTGAAGGCCAGTATCAATGATACCAACTGATGTCTCTTAATTCTTTCCTAATATTAAATCTGCACTATAGCCATTCAACATTACAGCATAATTGAGAGCTATCAATTTAACATTTATTAGACTTAAAAAAAAAAAAAAAAACTCTAATGTGAACTTAAAACAATTTTCACGTAAACCCATTATAACAAATGTTATATAGCTACCTGTGCCCTACTAAATTCGTACTTAAATATAGATAAAGCTTAAAACTAAAGCTTTTACTTTTTTTTTTGTTCTTTGAGTACCAGACTTCACAGCAGCTGGTTTTAAGTATATTTTGGCTGCTACTCTAAGAGCTGCCACTGCTGAACTTGACACAGATCTGACACTGCTTTAAATGTGACTCATAATAATAAATACTTACACTAGGTGGCCATCCAAAACGGTGGTTCTACCGCCGCACGTACTGCCGCCACCGCGTCTGCAAAGTGCATTTCAAACAAGCGCGTCAAAGCATATTTTCGCAAATAGACGTCAGTTTTGCCTCACCGATGTGTTATATTTGACTGCAGTCAGGGAAAATGAAAGAAAAACAATGTAGGCTAGTTAAAATATTTAATATTCACAGATGAAAGTTTAGTCCTTATGAAGATATGTGCGTTTCTTAGAAGGAATTCAAGCAGGATAAATGTCAAGCCTATGAGCCTGTGCTTATATTTTCTCTACACCATATTTTAGATTTGACACATTTAAATAGTTTGCAGTATTATTTATATAATATGAATTATGTGTTATATTATTAAAAAGAAATTGTGGTTTACTTTGCATCGGAGCATTAAAAGTGGTAGCCTATTGTGAGCTAGGCTTGCGTGTTTTATAAATTATTTTCTTTATTTTAGTGAAACGTGAGGTACTGTATAATTTCGCTCCCATTATTTAGGCCTAATTACAACAAGAAACGAATAAATTAAACCTGCTCGATTTAACTAAATCATTGAAACTCTAAAGAATGGACTGATTAATAAAACGTCTTCATGTATAAACTCAAGTTCTCTCATTATAATCAACAAAATACACACAATGTTAAAAAAGAGCTTCATTAATTGACAACTTCAGTGATTTTAAATGGAGTCTTCTTTACTTGCTTTCATATAATTTAAGTAAAGTAAAAATAATAATAATAATAATAATAATAAATAAATAAATTGCAGCCGCATTTAAATGCAGGTTTGTATAATATTCCATAAAATATCAGTGCAAGATTTGCGGTGTTATTCTGACTGGAGCAAGGAGCGGATTTTTTTAAAAGTCGGAGCGTCGTGGTTTTCACTCGCTCCAGTACCGCTCCATCACGTAATATAACTGAATATTTAGAAAGAATTCACATGATAAACATATTTAGCTATAGCTTGATACACATCCGATCAGAAGACTATAAAGATGGCAATAGTCGAGCGTTACAGGCTAGTTCTCAAGGAGTTTGTCTGTTCCTTTTACTGATTATTTTCGGGTTAAAGCATGATTTAAACAGATACAGCACATTCACACATAATCACTGTTGCAATAATGCATTCAAACAAATGTAATTTTACAGTGCTACTTCATCTGTATCTGATTTTGAAATCTGTAGGGAATGCATCGATCTGTAGATAAAATAACTGATGAAAATGTACTGTTATTTTCATCACAAACAAAATTTGCACAGCAGAAAGCAGCAATTATACCTTTTAATGCTGGCAACCATGTTATTAGTTTGGCATTTGGTAGGAAGAAAGTTTGCACACAATAGCCTAATCCCCTTTGAAACTATGTTATGAACATAACATTTCAACTTTAGCCACAGAGTGAAGGCGGAGCGGTGTTTCTGGTATCAGTGAGCGCGAAGCGGAGTGATTATTAAATGCTCGGAGCACGGAGGGGAAATTGTTGCTGCTCCACTCTCACATACTCTGCTGCCGAGTGAGAGAGATGTTTCGCCCTACGAAATGAACAAGACCGTCCGGTGTAGACATGGTTAGACAGTGTCTGCTATATTTACAAATAATTGGTATAAGAAATAAAAATAAATGCATAACCTAAACCAGCGGCATAACGAGATGAAAATATAGACTAGAAAATTGATTTACACTTGGTCTGTCCTACATCCATGACACTGACTCACTGCGGAGTTGGCAGATTTAATCTGAACAGCTCTTAACGCCGAGTGGATGGTTAGAAGCATTATGGGCTAGTATTAAAAAATAAATAAATAAATAAATAAAATAAAGGTCTTTCCAGCATTAATGTAATAACGTTACTGCATTTTATTAATCATCTTGTCTCAGTTATAAATTTGACTGGTAAATGATAAAGAATTATATTAAAACTTGTTTTGAACAATTTCTTTGTCATTTGAATACTGATTTTAAGTAGGGAGGCAAAAAAATCGATTTAAATCGTAAATCGGACTTTTTGTGAAAAAAATCAGGAATTTTTTTTTATCGCCCAGCCCTAATGCAACAGTTTACATTTTTTTTTTTTTTTTCAGAGGCAACTTCCTCTGAAATTAAGTTATAATAACTAATAAACTTTATTTTGCTATACAGTAGTCAACATTTGAAGTGGATCTAATCTTTCTTTAAAGTTGTTCTTAAACAAATATGTCCTAAAACCTGTTCTGCAAATTTGAAACCCTCATAAGACACTGTCCATATGAAAGAGCAAGAAATTCACACCTTTATCTCGACCCCCATAAGCTATACAGAACTACCCCAAAACCCCCAACCCCCTCCAGCTGAACTGAATTCGTTTTTTTGGCTGCGAGGAATGGTGTGTTCTCATGTTACTGGGTTCAAACATGCCTGCATACACAGCACCCCTACTCTTTTTATTCATTATTTTCTCGCAGCCCATATTATTATTTTCACTAGACAAAAATAATAACAAATTATCAATTGATAATTAATCATTATTTTTGCGAAAATCATTGTTATTTCTGAATGTAGGCATTTGAGGAAGGCTTTAAGACCAAGCGGAATCCTCCGTCAGCTGCTCCCGCTTCACAGAAGTGCCTCACTGACCCAGATTCACCGTCCGCAGTTTGATTTTACTAAATCAGTTTGAGCGAATACAACTTACTGATCATGAGCCCAACATTTAGCAAGGCAGGAAAACATTCAGTCTACCTGAAGGAAGACGTATTTCATTAATATTTTAGTTGAAAACTTTAAGTGCCATTGTTTAAAAAAATGCATCATAGAAATGTTTCATAGACCTTCAGTTGTCATGCTTTAAAATCCAATGCCATTTGTAATTTCACAGTATTTTCACCTCCTAAATTACTACCCCGATACTATAATGGTAAAATTTATTCAGGCCGATGGCATTTTTTATGACATTATTTATTTTTTTATTTTTAGAATAACTGTAGCCTACCTAAATGGGTGAATCAAGACAAATATAACTTTTTAACTGCAGGCAGATATAGGCCTATATTATTGTGCATTACAAATATTTGGATCGTCCCTTATTTTATTAAAGAATAAATACTTATTTTCTTCAAGAATAAACATTATAAATAAATAATAAAAGAAAGAACCTCTATTAGCACTTATTTTACATTTCTGAAGTTAATTGGCAACTCTAATGATTATGTTATTATCTTTTGACTCCCTGACAGCACCTTCCTTAAAAAAAAAAAAAGAGGTGGTAGGAGATATGCGAGCGATTAATAGATTTAAAAAAAGAAAAAAGTGGGTGCTTGGTTTCAGAAAACGAATACAGCTCGTAAAAAATGCTATGATGAAAAAGTCAAGTTAACTTATTAATTCATAGAAATAATTTAAGCAATTAAAACCTTTTTTATACTAGATTCAGCTTGAATTTCAATACTATTAAACTGACTTTAAAATCTTAAGGAGTCTATAAGTTGAAACGGTAAAATGTCACAGTGCATGTTAAATAGCCTAAATTAACTTTTATCTTGAATAGACCTTGATTGCATGTTAGCATAAAACTAACAATTTATTGTGACTTTTTTTTTTTTTAATGTACAATTCCTGTATAAAATGTGACAGCAACCTTTATATCAAACATTTTAAAATCGACCACAGCTTAGCAACGTGAGAGGCAGATTGAGCACGCTAAGTGAATGTGATGCACAAAGTCATTTTCAGATGCAATGGAAAAATAAAGCTGGATAAAGACATACACGAAACTTGTAAATAGTTAATAACATAGCCTAGATTAGGCCCATACTCTGTTCCTAAGTATATAATGTAAATTTGTTATCCCAAAATAGGCCTAACACATTTTAACCGATTAATCGCCTATTTCCGTTTGTTGCATTTTTATTTTTTATTTTTTTAAAAACACACTAAAAAATAAATGAAGTTTGTGAGAGTTGCATTTTATTACATTCAGAAATAATAACGGCAGACCTAATAATGCTATAGGCTAATGTACCAACAGGATATTTTTAGTTCCTTTCACTTTACAACAAATCCTTAAAATGTAACTAATTTATCAGAACAGAACAAGAATTACAAATATATAATTCTAATGGATAAATATAATTGCAGTATATAATAATATAGGCTTATAAAAATATATATAATATATAGTTTCATTTGGGTTATGGTACAGTGCTGAGCACTTTAATATAATACAGTGTGAGCTGGCACATTTGTGCATGCAATTGAAAAGTACGTGCTACAAGGACAGTATAACAGCTGACAGTACAGAAAGATTTGTTTATACTGATATATGGCCTGACAACATCTCATCTGACCGCAGTTCACTGTTGTTCTGCTGAAGCTACACGTCACCGTTTCCGGTGCATCATGGGATGTTCGACTATACAGCACTGTGAATATTTCACTCACTTCCATAGCTTTTAACAGTGCCACACATTAATTTTATGAACACTTACAAAAAAGGGCCATTTCATTAAAAAGTGGAAGTTTAATGGATTAAGTCTTTCAAGAGCAGCTCAGTTCCTCATTAATGGCCAAGTGCTCACAGGAAGAGAGTGCTAACTGAAATGACATATAGCTTAGAAATTACAGTCCTGCAATAGAGCTGCACATATTCATAGTCACTTATTCTCACGGTGAGTGTAGAAAGACAGAACAAACCCTCTTTAGACACTTTACATTGAACAAGCTTTGACTTTTTTTTTATTTTATTGCTGCACATTTTATTGTCCGTGGGCTTGTCACACTTCACAGTGCTTATGAATGCATTGGTTTATTATTGTAGCTGGCTGCAGACGGGTTTATGTGATATTTGTGGTGAAAGACCTTGTGCTGTGTTTTAAAGCCCCCTGTTCACACTTTTAAAACAAAGCTCCAATGATCTTTCTTTCGGTCTTAGATGTGTGAAGACATAATATAAGCCTGGTAACTAGAATGCTTACATATTTCATAAGCTCATATTCTCACGTTGCGTAAAAATGCCATTTTCAGTCATTTACTAAAAGCAGACAAAACACACTAGTTAAAAAAAGCTTTTGTTTATGACAATATGATCACGTCTTGATATTGTTTCTCAAAGCTGACGGTTTACCCAATCAGACTATCAAATATCCAGTAATACCCCTCAGTAGAGGATCAACCATCCATGGGAAAAAAAATATTTTTAAAGTTTAATCTGATAACTGAACTGATAGATGTTAAATATGAAACCGGACGATGACTGACTGCGTGATGCAGCCTATTTTTTTTTTTAGTAATTCAATTAAAATTGTGAAACTCGTGTATTAAATACATTCAATGCACACAGACTGAAGTAGTTTAAGTCTTTTGTTCTTTTAATTGTGATGATTTTGGCTCACATTTAAGAAAACCCACCAATTCTCAACAAATTAGAATATGGTGACATGCCAATCAGCTAATCAACTCAAAACACCTGCAAAGGTTTCCTGAGCCTTCAAAATGGTCTCTCAGTTTGGTTCACCTAGGCTACACAATCATGGGGAAACTGCTGATCTGACAGTTGTCCAGAAGACAATCGTTGTCACCCTTCACAAGGAGGGTAAGCCACAAACATTCATTGCCAAAGAAGTTGGCTGTTCACAGAGTGCTGTATCCAACCATGTTAACAGAAAGTTGAGTGGAAGGAAAAAGTGTGAAAGAAAAATATGCACAACCAACCGAGAGAACCGCAGCCTTATGAGGATTGTCAAGCAAAATTGATTCAAGAATTTGAGTTAACTTCACAAGGAATGGACTGAGGCTGGGGTCAAGGCATCAAGAGTCACCACACACAGACGTGTCAAGGAATTTGGCTACAGTTGTCATATTCCTCTTGTTAAGACACTCCTGAACCACACACAACATCAGAGGAGTCTTACCTGGGCTAAGGAGAAGAAGAACTGGACTGTTGCCCAGTGGTCCAAAGTTCGCTTTTCAGATGAGAGCAGGTTTGTATTTCATTTGGAAACCAAGGTCCTAGAGTCTGGAGGAAGGGTGAAGAAGCTCATAGCCCAAGTTGTTTGAAGTCCATTGTTAAGTTTCCACAGTCTGTGATGATTTGGGGTGCAATGTCATCTGCTGGTGTTGGTCCACTGTGTTTTTTGAAAATCAAATTCACTGCACCCGTTTACCAAGAAATTTTGGAACACTTCATGCTTCCTTCTGCTGACCAGCTTTTTGAAGATGCTGATTTCATCTTCCAGCAGGATTTGGCACCTGCCCACACTGCCAAAAGCAGCAAAAGTTGGTTAAATGACCTGTGCTTGACTGGCCAGCAAACTCACCAGACCTGAAAGACCTGAAATTGTCAAGAGGAAAATGAGAAACAATAGACCAAAAAATGCAGATGAGCTGAAGGCCACTGTCATAGAAACCTGGGCTTCCATACCACCTCAGCAGTGGTATTAAAGTCATTTATTTTCAATATGAGCTGGCGTCGAGCAGAAGCAAGCAGTGGCACGGTACGACTTGGAAGTTGAGGGCATCGAGGAGAGTTGAAATCAGCGCAACTTTATGGTAATGAGCTATGACATGTTTCGGCGGCAACCAATTGGAACATAGAAGTCCACCGCTTGCGAGGATTCCAGAGAACGCAGCCCTGTAATCTTTGGTTCCGACCACATTATTTCCAAAGCAAAATGGAGGAGAGGTTGATTATTGCTGTGGCAGGTTTGCAATAATCTATGACAGGGGTCGGAGGAGCAAACGACACACAGTGGGTGTGGTGTCAGGCCTCGGAGAGGCTTTTATTAACAAAAAAGTAACAAAAACAGGGAATAAATTGTCCAAAGTAGAAAATTGTTCAAAACAAATAGGGAATCTGGTGTCCTTGTCGTGCTACGGGGTTCGTGTAGGTGGGCAGTGTTCAGGAAGGAAGGGTCCAGGTAAGGGGCGGAGTCCGGCGGCCGCACGCGCTCCCCTCTCCAGTCCGGGGCACGAGGGGCGGGGTGACGATGATAATTAGGGGGAGGCAGCTGACTCGTCACAGTGCGCACATCAATTAAAGCAGCGAATTAACGGTGATTAAACTGAACGGTTTTAATGCATTGGCCTTGACACACACACACACACATATATACAGTATGGTCAAACTGTATATCTGTTATTCAAATTTGTTTTTGAAAAGTTAAAAAACTATTTATGAAAAAATCTTCATAAACTATTTCTGAAAGTGGTTCAGAATGAGGGTTGAAAACAATTTTCCACATATTCTTTTTGTGCAAAAACTTAAGTAAATCTCAATTAACATTAAAATAATAATATACAAAAAGAAAAACCATGGCATGATTTCTTTAATATTCCGTTACATTTTAGACACAGTATTGGAAGCACTTTTTGTTTTTGCTCATTTTGCCAACGAAAATAGTTCCACATAAAGCCACTGTAGAACTCTTGTGCATCTCTGAGCAACACAGGTGTTTTATTACAAAATGAATCCACATTTTTGTAACGAACGAGTGAGTCAATGATTCAGTGAACCATTTAATAAAGACAATCACTTGCTTCGTTTCTGAATGAATCAGCCGTTTGATTGAATAGGTTCAATGAATGATTCAATGACTCAGTAGCCCCTTTCACACAGTATTACCAGAATGACTTTGCTGGTGAATTCCAAAATGTGCTGTTCACACAGGCAATGTCGTTCTGGAAAAAAAACTTTCACACATCGGTTTTATATTACCGGTAAATTCTGTGACATCATTAACACCCCCCCCCCCCAAAAAAAAACCTCTAAATGACTGCGCCTACCGGTTTGTAAAAAGGGGTATACGTAGTCAGTGTTTTTGTTGTTGTTTTCATTTGTGTGTCAAACGTTCACATTCAAGCAGCGCTTTTGGCCCAGAGATATCATGACTTTACACTGAACTACACAGAGCGGAGTAAAGCCTCGTTTAGACTGTCGGCCCAAATCCGATATGGAATCTGATTTGAATAACTGACTGTCCACACAGTGTATTGTAACTGTTCATATCTGATTTGTGTGTCCATACGCGCGCTTTCATTTTACGGAATGTGCACTGGTTTCTATGGCAATGCCGTTGCATTGTTATGCTTACACTAATAACAGCAATACAGTTTGCAATACAGATGTTGTCTTATGACATGACAACATGCTGCGGTTTCGCTGTATTATATTTTGTCTTGTGAGGCAGCATCAGAAGCACAGGATGGGCAGCTTTATTCAGTGCTGCTGTCTCTACTTTCAAAACTCAAAGAGGTGCATATACTAGCAGCATATTGTGTTTTTCCGCTTGACTTGCATCACGCTGGATGTGTGTCCTGTTGTTGTGATTTGATCTGAATGGAAACAGCGTATCGGCGTAACACAGATGACACAGAACAGCATACATTCAGTGGATATTCTCCAAAATGGCACCAGGGTGATGCGGAGGAGACAAATTGTTGAATATTTTTTATTTTTTTTTCTTTTGCACACAAAAAGTATTCTCGTAGCTTTATATAATTACGGATGAACCACTGATGTCACATGGATTATTTTACAGATCTCCTTGCTATGTTTCTGGACTTGGGAACATTTCAGCTTTGTTGCTGTGTATGGAGGGTCAGACAGCTCTCAGATTCCATCAAAAATATCTTAATTTGTGTTCCGAAGATGAACAAAGGTCCTACGGGGTTGAAACGACATGGGGGTGAGTAATTAATAAAATAATTTTCATTTTTGTGTGAACTATCCCTTTAAATTAAATATCCCTTTTGTTTGTCCTGTAGTAAATCCATAAATATATAGGTAGCAAGGATTTGTTTTCCCACACACTAAACCACATCCTCAGCATGAGACACACTGCTAACTTGATCTACACCTATTATTACCATTAAACACAATTTATATATAAAAATACACATTTCTAGCATTATTTACTTGATGAAATCACCACAGACAAACAGCTTTGAAAAAGACTACATGCTGTGTGTGCTACTTGTCCAATCATCAACGTCTTTAAACCTCAGGACACTAAAGTTGTCACCATGTTCAAGCGCTGCTGTAGAGCACAGAAGCAAATGACCACACATTCTCTCAGAAAAAAAGAGGTGACAGACAGTGAATGTGCGAAAATTTTATTTTAATCTAAGTAGCCTTGTGAAAGTGTGATACAAAAATGGTCATGTGTGACTTGATTTGCCTTTAAGTGAGCACTTAGTTGCATTTCCATCTCTAATGTGAGCAACACGCAGGTACTGTAAATCCTGATACTCATCATCTAGAATTCAGACAACAGCCGATCATCATGAAGTGAAGGTTAATAGAGAATGTTTAAAGACTAACGCACTTACAGTGTTTTGAGAGGTGGCAGTTGTAAAGCTTTATGGAGGTTAAAGGGTCAGTGGCCCCATTTCTCTCTCCACCTTCCTTTCACTCACGGCCTTTCTTTGTTTTTAAATTTGAAACCTCTTTTCCATGCAAAGTCATAGATCACACAGGTCTTTAAGATAACCATTAGCTAGAAGAGCATGACTTAAAAATATGGATTAGACTGCCCGCTATTTGCATTGCATTATAAATGGACCACTTGACCATCCAAAAGGCCAGAAATTGTGACCATTTTGGTCGCATATGCTCCTAAAATTTAATCTGTGTGACCTCAAAATATATTTGGGAGCATTTGTGCAAGTGCATATAATTGTTGTCGTGCGACCTGTTTTCATTTCTCTAAAAACGTTCAGAGTATGTGCCTTCTATGAAACGTTAGGGTACATAACCAATTAAACTTTATCTTTACATTCTTAACTTTAATGCAGATTTTACATTGGTTAATATTAGCTGTCAATCATCCAGTCACTGCTTTCCACTGTCATGAATGTAAAGAGCTGAAGAAGAGAGAAAATAAAAAAAGAAATACTGACAGATTTTTTTTTTTTTTTTTTTTTTGTGAACCACCTAAAGTTACAAATAATGGTGCTGGTAATAGCAATCATGGGGTGAATGTTGATCCAACAGCGGAATAGAAGGTGTACAGTTATCGGAGAGACTGGTTGAAGTCTTCGAGTGGCTCCGCTATGAAAATGGTTATATGCAAAGCATTCACTGTAAAGCCTGTGGGATGGAGTTTGCAGGAAACAGTGTTCGCCTAAGGATTCTACACATTTCGTAATTGTTGTTTTACGATGTGTGGTTTGACATTATCGAATATATTGCAAAATCCAAAATAAAAACACCTACGGAGAGTGCACGCATACATAATGTGAAGTCTATTAGGTTAGATTAGTGTGCATGCACATTTAGAGTGCGCTCTTTCACTGCATGATTCAGTCTATTAAAATGCATCATAAAATTCAATATATGGGGCCTTTATATAATTTCATACAATTAATCAATATCACAAGAGGAGTGCTGTTTTTTCCTCCAAAAATCAGCATGATTACAAATGTGATCGATTGATTTTATACAACTGTTCAATAAACAAGAAGTTAATATTAAGTGACTTACGTTTTAGACACTACATTGGCTGTTTTTGCACTATTTCGCCAACAAAAACAATTCCAAAAACAGTCACAGCACTGTCTTGCATCTCTAAACAACATGAGGGCGTTTCGTTCCTGATGATCTGGTTCAATTGCAATGACTCACTTATTAACAGTGACTTGCTGCCACCCTCTGGCGGTTTTAATTTCACATTTAAAGTTTCAAATATTTCAAATATCAGTATTCAACGTAATCAGTGTGTAAATGCATCTAAATGCCATTTCAGATGCAGCTTCTGTTTTTCCTCTGCATTTCAAGGATGAATTTTGTTGATTGATACTTTCATTTGCTTGAAAACAGCCCAAATATCTTATTATAATTCACTGATTAAATATAAGAATTTGGCTCAAATGATAATGGACACTTACAAAAGTGTCAGGCTTAACAAAAACAAAAACAAACAAAAAAACACTTCAATTTTGCCATTTGTAAAGAATCCCAATACCTTTCATTACAACTTTAAAAATGCAAGTCAATCAAATAATTTCTTAATATCTACTTTAGTACTGTAAAAATACTGTAAAGTCCTGGTAATTTTCTTAATACACCTAAAGCTAAGCTACACACAAGTAGAGGTAAAGCTTTTAAAGATAGTAGGCAAGACGTACTCAAGACTTAATGAGTTAATGAAAATCACCACGAAAGCCACAGTCTAGGTCTCATGCATAAATCAGTTTTACATAAAGAATAGGGTTTTGAGCACTCATCTCTTAGGGGAACTGCAGTATGGAAGATATAGAAATTATGAGCTACAATTGTATTCTTTATTGTGAAACAATGACATTGACCATGTTAATTAAATTAATGAGAACAGTACTGGAGAAATGTGGTCCAATCGAATTATCATGCTGGACTTCTTCAAAGACGAGAGCCATTACCGATCTAAGAGCAGTTTTTAAAGGATAATACTGATCTTCAAATGTCTAAAATAAGGATGATTATTTGTTTTTTTTTGTTAGTGAAGTTTTTCCTTTCCATACATGACTAAATGAAGCAAATAACCTAAGTTAAATACCCCAAGTGTGATGCTAATTTTTAACCATCTCATTCACAAAGCTGCACATTTTGATCCTTCATGTACAGCGGCAATGGGACCCAAAAAGAAGACTAAAAGATCACACTGGTTAGTTTTAATTATTATTATTATTATTATTATTATTATTATTATTATTATTATTATAAGGGTCATGAAACCCCAGACTACTTTTTCTGAGATTTCAGCAGAGGTGTTTATGTTGCACATCATAGAAGACAATCTTAGCATCCAATAATTTTAACTGTTAGAGAAAACTGGTTAAATTTAAGCTTTTCGCGCTATTTTCATCTTCCGGGTTTAAAATCTTCATTGTGCTGATGTCACAATTTGTGACATGGCAATGGACTATAGTACATTGAAGACATCAATTAAATTATTCATGAGACTGCGTGTTCTTATCCTATGAGAAGACGCTTCACTTAATTAGCATGTGTTGATTTGCTATGACAGATGTTTCAGACTGTGAGATGACATCGTGCACATTAACTGAGAGAAACATTCATGGATTGAAGAAGAGTGTTTATTTTTGCTTTGTAATAAGAGTTCAGCACAAACATGATTAATTCACTTGGTGAGCATAACCGTTTTTACAGCTCTGTGACACAACCTGTCTAAACGCTTATATAAATGCCACAGAATAAGCCTTAAAAGTTCTCAGAGGTGCAACAGCGCGTTCATATATATGTTTTCGATGCAGAGTGTAAATGGCAGTGCATTTATTTGTGTTTTTAATTCGATGGGAGTGAAATTAAACTGTATGAATGCAAAGCTGTGTGTGTTGTCTGTCTCCCCTCATCCCCCCTCCCTGCCCACTTTTTTTTTTAGCCTTTTTAAAACTGTGGTGAGAACTAACCAGGGCTGAAACGGGGGGGTTCATGTCCCTTTAACAGTTCATCCAAAAATGAAAATTTGTTGAAAATGTACTCACCCTCAGGCCATCCAAGATCTACATGAGTTTCTTTCTTCAAGGGAACAGGAGACATTTAACATTACATCCATGGCTCACCAGTGGATCCTCTGCAGTCCATAAATTAACATCTTGTGAAGTGAAAAGCTGCTTGTTTGTAAGAAACAAATCTATGAATAAGACATGTTTGAATTTAAAATGCTTTCAGGCTAAAGTCAAGCCCCCTACTCATAATAATGATGGACTGGATTGCTAGTGGATTACTGTGATGTTTTTATCAGATGTTTAGACTCTCATTCTGATGGCACCCATTCACTGCAGAGGATCCAGTGGGGAGCAAGTGATGTAATGCTAAATTTCTCCAAATCTGTTCCCATAAAGAAGCAAACGTATCTACAACTTGGATGGCATGAGGATGAGTACATTGACAGCTAATTTCCACTTCTGAGTGAACACCATGAAAGTAAAAAAGCAGTTCAACAACAGTGCAAAATATGAAGGGGCTCATAAAGAAGCATTGTTCCATTTTTAAATGTCATGGTGAAAAATGTGTGCCTGGTGTAAGTGAACTTTAATATTGCTGCATCCTTCATTCAACTGACTTTATGTAAAAGTCACTGTACTCCACATCCTGTGTAATCTAAATTCACTCTGTTCCCAAAATGATTTTAACAGCCAAATAACAATAAAACAGTATGGATGTGACAGTTTCACTGACATGACTGTAAAATCTTTTCAGCAGATCTTTTGTACAGATAGCACTCCTGCAGGGATGCTAAACAAAAAAAAACTGAAAATGTGCTTTAAAAAAAAAAGGCAAGCAGGCAACAAATACACACTTCTATGCTGAAAGTACAAAGTGATTTCATTCCAGTAGATAGATGCACATTTCCTGTACTCTCCAGAGACTATTACAAAATCTTTCCAAGTTTGTTTGTCTTTTTGTCCTTGTGTGGTGCACCGTTTACTGTTTTAAATGCCCCAGCAGAGTATTTTCTTTTAAACACAGTTATATTGTTATATTGCTCATTGTATTTTTTTCTACCATCACAGAAAGTGTTATTTGTTCACGAATGGGTGATTTCACAAAAACTCAAGAAATGTCAAGGTTATACTTCACACTAAATGTGTTTTGTTTAAAGAAAATAAAGCCTTTTTTTTTGCACTCATTAAGGTTTTGCTAGTGACAATTGCTAGTGTTTTTCCCCTAACTGCCAAGTGAACAAATCTTATTTCTATTACTGTAATTTGATTTTATAAAGTATATTTGTCAAGTAGGACTGTACATCATGATAGTTTTTTAATTCATAATTTAAATTTTCATGTAAAAACTTACATATATCATTGTGCTAAGACAGGATGGTTTGATTATTGTAATGACCGTGATTAGAATGCCATTAAAATAATTATATTTTTATAATTATTATTTAACCTATAATTTATATGGTGTATTATGTGATCGCTTACTATGATTATTTTATCTTGGACAATGTGTCATTGTATTTACAGCCTGTCTGACAGATTATTTATCCATTCTTTTGAAATATCTACCTAAATTCTGTTCAGTATGTTGGTCTGACACTGGAGAGCCTCAGAGAAACTCATAAATCCAGCCACACTCTCAATATGTCAGATTAAATACATACTCTAAGCATATGGATACTGTTTTGCATAATGCTGTCAAGTAAACATCAGTCCCTTGAAATTGTCTTAAGTAATTAGAATAATACGGATTTATACATTTGAAATGTAAACGTTAGTATCACAAACCATCCTAAAATCAGCCTGTTAAATAAAAAGGTATTCAATAAGATTTTCAGCTGTTATATTTTTTAAGCGTCCCATCAATCTGCAATTTTCTCCTGTAAAAGCAATAGCCTTTAAATGAGCTTTATCATCTAATCTCCCCTACTTTTCATTGCTCTAAATATATTTGAATCAGCAGCAAATGTCATGATTTATAAAGTACAAATGTGAAATATTAATAGCTGCTCTTCACACTGTCAGGTTTAATGATAGTGAATGGGCAGCCTTTTAACTTTTCTGTTGTTGACTTTAGAGTGACACGTGCAGAGAATAGTGGAGAGACGGGCACACAAAGGCCATCCCACATCTAAAGGTGTCAGTGGGATAGCTGCCTTCCAAATGTCAACTACGTGAGGAACATTAGAACAGGATGTAAGTCTGGTACTACAGTGCTCAATGTTGGCACAGGGGACCACCGCTATCACTGAAGATTACTCATCAAAAACAGAACGTACTACCTGCATTCTGAGCCTACAGTTTTGTAATACCACTTAAAAATTGACTATAAAGGCATTACCCACCAAAAAAGAGAAAAAAAAGAAAGAAAAAAAATAGTAGTTTTTCATGACCATGTACTGTAAATACAATGTCACACTTTCTACCATAAATTAGTCATTACAGTCACATAATCCACCAAAAACAATGTATAGTTTTATATATATATATATATATATATATATATATATATATATATATATATATATAGTGGTGGGCCGTTATCGGCGTTAACGTGCTGCGTTAACGTGAGACTCTTATCGGCGATAAAAAAAATATAGCCATTAATCGATTCTCAAAGTTGGGTTGGGAGCTGGGTCTATACTACGCAAGCTATGATGACTTTCACCGTGATAGTTTAGCGCAGATGTATACCTAGACAAATTGCACCGTAGGGGGCGAGAACGAGTCTTCGAACCTGTGTGTATGCCTACTGTGAAATTACCAAGCTTCCCAAAAAATCATCGACAAGACTCTCGCCTGTTTCACACATACTCCGTCTGCAGTGCGTATGCAGTCCGTGTGCGTTACGTGTGTGGTGCAGAAGCAGCACGGACTCATTGTGCTTTCACACAGGACGCGTTTGCAGTACCGCGGCTGTTTAGTCCACAAACACAACATTTGTTCATTATTCTATATTTCAAACCATGTAAAAAAAATAAAATAAAAAATTGTGACTCTTATCACAGAACAGTAACAATCTTTCATAATCATAGACATTAGTTTAAACTTAATAAATATAAACAACATATTATTCATGCATTTGACTTCTAGGTTTGTATAATAAGTTGATCAAGAAAGCGGCAAAACATTTAAACACAACAATTAGCCTACTTTTCTTGTTGGTATATCGCAAATATTTAAATTTAAAGCACCACTGACAGAAACAGTCGACTCTCGTGCCTTTTGCATTTAAATCTTTATTACAAGCAATCGCACGGTTCTTAATGAACTTTGTTTTTCTGCTTCCATAAAAGTGCATAGGCCTATATCATGTTGCCTCGTTTATCTAAAGGTGCTCTTTTTCTTGTTTTAGACCTAGCCAAAAACCCATGTGTTGCATGTATAATACAGAAGCCTTTAATTAGTATTCATTTATTGTGAAATTACTGCATTTCCGTGTCAATCCATGTTAATTTTTACCGCGAACAATGCGCTGTCATTTTAATTCAGCACATGCAGCACAGCAAAAATAGACTCGGTACGTAAACGATCGCTGCACTGCTGCAGACGCACCGCTCTTGGAACACACTGATGGACCACAACCGCGTGAACGCTGGAATCCGTTAACATGGGTGCGTAAAAATAAAATAAAAAATGCAACGCATACGCACTGCAGACGGAGTATGTGTGAAACAGGCGTAAGGTTGTTTGCAACTTGTGCAATGCGGAATTAGTTTACTGTAGGAGTTCTTCCAGTCTCAAGTACCACCTAAACGCAAAGCATCCCTTAGCTAATGCGGAAGACGCCGGGCCAAGCAATGTAGCGCAGGGGAAGAGTCGTCGTCAAACTACTATGTTTGAGTGCAGCACAGCTCTATCAGTACTAACAAGTACATCTTATTGAACATAATTTGAATGCCTTCGGCAGAATTCAAATGAGCCATTTTAATCTAGATTAATCTAGATTAATTCCAAGATTTCAGTGAGATTAATCTAGATTAAAAAAAATAATCTATGCCCACCACTATATATATATATATATATATATATATATATATATATATATATATATATATATATATATATATTTTTTTTTTTTTTTTTTTTTTATGTTTTCATGCCTCTAGACACAGTGTGGTGGACACAGACCAGCACATCTGGTCTGTGTCCACATAGGTTTATATGGAACAATGTCACGCTACCTGTCCACGTTGGCTTAGTTTGGTCAGTTATTATCTAATGAATACAATTTCACTATTTTTCTGTTTACAGCTGTCAATGTTTAACACCGCACTTTTTTATGGTGGAATACTGGGAGAAATCTTTTCAGTTTGACATTATAACTAGTTTCTTTTCTGTGTGATTTCTAACAATGTATCAAAATATTTGGTGCAGATTGGAACTAATTGTACGTCACACACATTACAATTGCTTTACTCACTGTAACTTGCTTTAATGGCGGATGTTTGTCTACCTTTGAGTGCAGGTGACGACACGTTCGAGCTGCATTCGGTGAGATTCGTGGAGAAGCAGATTCGGGTCCTGGAGCAGAGGCAGGCCCAGCTGAGAGAGCGGAGAGCCGCGCTGGAAACCTCCCGGGCTGATACTCACAAGTCCAGGGTAAGTATACTGCGCGCTGCTAACAGTCCCACCACCTCCACGCCGTGTGTTTCTCTGCACAGGCCCGGTGCACCCAGGACGCGATCTGCCCAGATGTCCTTCACTCCGGCGCCGGGACACCACAGAACCTGGGTGCATCCGCAGCGGAGGACGCGAGCCAGGCCCCGGGCGATGACTTCTCCCCCTCCGGTCTTCGAGATCTCCACACGGAACCGCTTCTCTCCCCTCCGCGAGACGGAACGCGACGGTGTGATCGTCGGAGACTCCATCGTCCGACACGTCCGTGCTACGTTAGCCGAAGGTAAAGTGCACACTCACTGTCTCCCTGGTGCTCGTGTTCTCGATGTTTCTGCGCAGATACCCGTGATCCTGAAGGCAGACGAGAGCCCCAGAGTGGTCGTGCTTCACGCCGGGGTTAACGACACCACGCAGCGGCAGACGGAGACGCTGAAGAGGGACTTCAGGAGCCTGATCGAGACGGTTCGCAGCACGACGCCCGCGGTGACGATCATCGTGTCAGGACCACTGCCCACGTATCGACGAGGAGACAAAAGGTTCATTAGACTTTTTGCTCTAAATGAATGGTTATTGTCATGGTGTAAAGAACAGAAACTGCTCTTTGTTAATAATTGGAATCTTTTCTGGGAGCGACCTAGGCTTTTTCGCGCTGATGGCCTGCACCCCAGCAGAGTCGGAGCAGAAGTCCTGTCGGACAACATCTCCAGGACTCTACGCTCCATTCCTATTTTCAAATAACTGCTATGATGGCTTTTGTTCTACCCGCTTAAATGCTAGAAGTACTTGCACTGTCCAGTCTATTAAGACTGTGTCTGTTCCCCGAATAGTGAGGTCAAAATATAAATTTAATGTAGGATCTAGAAAAAATTCTTATCGTGATTAAACCGGAAAAACAAAACGCTAAATGAACAAAAACAATTTTTAAAGTTTGGGCTCATAAACATTAGATCACTCACACCCAAAGCAGTTATTGTAAATGAAATGATCACAGATAATAGTTTTGATGTACTCTGCTTGACTGAAACCTGGCTAAAACCAAATGATTATATTGGTCTAAATGGGTCTACTCCACCAAACTACTGTTATAAACATGAGCCCCGTCAGACTGGTCTTGGGGGAGGTGTTGCAACAATATATAGTGATATTCTCAATGTTACCCAGAAAACAGGATACAGGTTTAAATCATTTGAAATACTTATGCTTAATGTTACACTGTCAGATATGCAAAAGAAATCTATTGTATCTCTTTCTCTGGCTACTGTGTATAGACCACCAGGGCCATATACAGAATTCCTAAAAGAATTTGGAGATTTCCTCTCAGACCTGTTGGTTACCGCTGATAAAGCGCTAATTTTCAGAGATTTTCACATTCATATTGATAATACAAATGATGCATTAGGACTTGCGTTTACTAACTTATTAAACTGTTTTGGAGTAAAGCAAAATGTCACCGGGCCCACTCATCGTTTTAATCATACGCTAGATTTAATTATATCGCATGGAATCGATCTTACTGACATAGATATCGTACCTCAAAGTGATGATGTTACTGACCATTTCCTTGTATCGTGCATTTTGCGTATTGATGACAATAACTATATAGCTTCGCGTTATCGTCCGGGCAGAACTATTGTTCCAGCCACCAAAGACAGATTCGCAAATAACCTGCCTGATTTATCTCAACTGCTCTGTGTACCCATAAATACGCATGAACTAGACAAAATGACTGGCAACATGGGCACTATCTTCTCTAATACATTAGAAGCTGTTGCCCCCATCAAATTGAAAAAGGTTAGAGAAAAAACGTACTGTGCCATGGTACAACAGTAATACCCACTCTCTCAAGAAAGAAACTCGTAGTCTTGAGGGCAAATGGAGAAAAAATAACTTGGAAGCAGGGGCGGACTGGCCATCGGGAGCACCGGGACATTTCCCGGTGGCCTGATGGTCATTCTGGCCTGCCGGCTGCCGCTGTGCAGTCGATCAGGCTGACGTGCAATAGGCTGGGATGCAACTGCGAATTAATTGACGGATTTATGAATCTACGAATCAGGCGATCGCGGAGTGAAAATGACACAACCACATGACCCAACTTCAGCGAAGCACTGCCTAATTGGCTATATCCAGATGTAGGCTTCATCTTAGAAAACCGTGCAAAAAACGGAGCGTAAAAGCAAAGGAGGAGCAGAGCGGGAACGTATAAAAAAGAGAAAAGCCCTGGCCACAGACGCATTAAGTTGATGCAAAATCCCAGCCATGTTAACCAGTAAGGGAGCAGGTCGGTCAGCATTACATTTACATTATATTTATTAGGGGTGGGACGGTTCACTGAAAAAATCGAACAGGGGTGCGTTTCCCAAAACCATAGTTGTTAACTCAGTTAGCAACTTTGTTGGTTGCAATGCAATTTCCCATTGCCAACCAACTAAGTTGCTAACAGGTTAGCAACTATGGTTTTGGGAAACGCACCTCTGTTCGGTTCTCCACACACGGTTCGGCACGCGCTGGAAACGCTGTTCAATTTAAATCTGACAAAGCATCTATAAATAACACGTACAACAAACAGGGTTCAGTTAATATATGTTTCTGTTGATGGATGAACATTCTGGCTTCCCAGACATTACAACAACAGCGATGAAAAAAAAAAAACCCGTGGCCACACCATTCACTCTTGTTCAATACGAATACGAACACTGGATTATTTTAAAGTGACAGTCTTTATATTAATCGAACAGCAACAACAAAGAAATCACTCACTGCTCTTGATTGAAAAGCTTTTGTACCTTTAATAAAGATTTATCTTTAATTTGTAGTCCAAAATGCAATGCTGTTTTACATTTGATTACTTTATTCAATTTATGTACGTAAAAACTATGCTATACCTACCTGGAAGTCAGTTTATTTTATTTGTAGCTTTACTCTATTGTATTTATTTGTGCTGTTGCTTGTAGTTAGAATATTCTTAATAATATGATAAAATATATATTTTTTGAAAGTATCGTTTTTCCATAAACAAAGCACATACAACGGTAGCGAAACAGTGACTCTAAAACTGTGAAACAAACCTAACCATGAAAAAGTTGAACTGTTCCACACCTTATATTTACGTAATCATTTGGCAGACGGACGCTTTCATCCAAAGAGACTTACAATAGATACAAACTATTCTAAAAAAATATTACAAATATATATAATGATAGAAGTTTTAAAAGAGCATCTTTATGACAAACTAGAACACTGTTTTACACTGTATTGTAAAACAATACTGTTTAGTCACAGTATTTTTTTAGTGCCAAATTTGACCAGAAATTTTGATTTTCCATTTCTAGCCTACAATATGTAGTCTAGTCTACAATGTTTATTTATTTATTTTGAAGGTGAGGAAGGAAGCAACAGTAGCACTAGTGCTCCAAGTGCTCCTGCTGTTAAACAAAAGGGGGTGGACAGTTCAGTTTTTGAGTCAGAGCAGGAACCTTCCGGTAAAGTTTAAGCTATAAGCAAAACTAAACATGCTGGCTATACTCTTAGAACAATATGTGCTTTTATGATTTATAAGATCATCAGTAGTAGGACTGTGATCATGGGGACATACAATTGATGGCTGCACAATTAATATAGATTATTGAAAGTGCTTATTTCATATAGCAGAGAAACTAGATGTGCAGAGTGAGAAAGAGAGGGATTCAGGGAAAGATGATATAGATGGTGGATTCCTAGTGAGTTTTTGAGGGTTTATTTATATATCCATTCATATTATGTATGGTAGTCTACCTGTTACATCAACTAACAGGGTTAGCCTACAAGTTTAGCAGTCTGGTGGACACATGAATTGGGTGGTGGCGACTGCACCAACAGAGGTGGCCTGGGGTGGAGTCAAATTCCCGGCCTGATTTACTGTCCCAGTCCGCCACTGCTTGGAAGTTTTTAGAATTGCGTGGAAAAACAGTATGTCCAGCTATAGACAGGCTCTAAAAACTGCCAGGGCCAAGCATATCCACAAACTCATAGAAAACAACCAAACAATCCAAGGTTTTTATTTAGCACAGTGGCTAGATTAACAAATAACCAGACGCCACCCGATCTAAATATTCCCTCACAGTTAAATAGTAATGACTTTATGAATTTCTTCACTGATAAAATAGATAACATCAGAAATACAATAACAAATGTAGATTCCACAGCATTTAATACTTTAGTTTTATCCATCGCACCCAAAGATAAACTGCAGTGCTTTACAACTATAGGACAGGAAGAGCTAAATAAACTTATAACTGCATCTAAACCAACAACATTTTTATTAGATCCTGTACCCACTAAATTACTGAAAGAGTTGTTACCTGTAGCAGAAAAACCACTTCTTATTAACTCGTCGTTATCTTTAGGTCACGTCCCAAAACCATTCAAGCTGGGGGTTATTAAGCCTCTTATTAAGAAACCACAACTAGATCCTAGTGAACTGGCAAATTACAGACGCATTTCAAATCTTCCCTTTATGTCTAAAATTTTAGAAAAAGTTGTGTCTGCTCAATTGTGCTCCTACCTGCAAAAAAATAATCTCTATGAAGAATTTCAGTCGGGTTTCAGGCCCCATCATAGCACAGAAACTGCACTTGTTAAAATTACAAATGACTTGCTTCTTGCATCAGACCAAGGCTGCATCTCATTGCTAATTTTACTTGATCTTAGTGCTGCGTTCGACACCATAGATCAGGACATACTCATAGATAGATTACAAAACTATATAGGTATCCAAGGGCAGGCTTTAAGATGGTTTAGATCCTACCTGTCCGATCGCTACCACTTTGTTTATCTAAATGGGGAGTCATCTCATGTATCACCAGTAAAATATGGAGTGCCACAAGGATCTGTCCTAGGTCCTCTGCTATTTTCAATATACATGTTGCCCCTTGGAAATATCATTAGAAAATACGGGGTTAGTTTCCACTGTTATGCTGATGATACTCAACTATATATCTCAACAAGACCAGGTGAAACTTCTAAATTATCTTAGCTAACAGAGTGTGTTAAAAATGTGAAAGATTGGATGACCAATAATTTTCTCCTATTAAATTCAGATAAGACAGAGATATTACTTATTGGACCAGAAAACATTACACAGAATCTCGTAGATTACAATTTGCAATTAGACGGATGTACTGTTACTTCCTCTACAGTCAAAAATCTGGGTGTTATATTAGACAGTAACTTGTCTTTTGAAAATCATATTTCCCATGTTACAAAAACAGGCATTTTTCCATCTTAGAAACATTTCCAAGCTACGAAACATGTTACCTGTTCCTGATGCAGAAAAGCTAGTTCATGCATTCATGACCTCTAGACTGGACTATTGTAATGCACTTTTAGGTGGTTGTCCTGCATCTTCAATAAACAAGCTACAGGTAGTCCAAAATGCAGCGGCTAGAGTCCTTACCAGGTAAAGAAAATATGATCATATTACCCCAATTTTACAGTCTCTGCACTGGCTACCTATTAATTTCCGTATCAGTTACAAAATATTATTACTTACTTATAAGGCCCTTAATGGTTTAGCTCCTGCATACTTAACTAGTCTTCTACTATGCTACAATCCATCACGCTCCCTAAGGTCACAAAACGCTGGACTTTTGATAGTACCTAGGATAGCAAAGTCCACTAAAGGAGGTAGAGCTTTTTCGCATTTGGCTCCCAAACTCTGGAATAGCCTTCCTGATAATGTTCGGGGTTCAGACACACTTCCTCTGTTTAAATCTAGATTAAAAACACACCTTTTTGGCCAATCATTCAAATAATGCATCTTATAATTTTGGACTGCAGTTATATCTGATCAAATGCGCATTTTTATTCTTTAACTTGGGTTAAACTAATTAATTTTACTTGGCTGGAACAGCAGCTACGCTAATTATGTCTCTATTTGTTTCTCTGTTTTGCCACGGGATTTACATATCGTGGTAACTAGGATTTACACAAGCTCCAGTCTGGATCCAAGAACACCTGAGAAGAGATGATACCAACCCCTCAGAGGACCTCAGATGATGCTTACCCAGAGACAACATACAGAACTACCACATTTTGCTCTAAGTTTGATTGCATAATTGCTGTTAATAGTGTTAATCGTCTGTTTGTTTACGTATTTTATTGATTTTTCTGAACATTTCTGCCGTATACACATAAACTGACAGTCACCACTGATAAGCTACTACTAAATATTGTAGAAACTTAATTTTCTGTAAAGTTGCTTTGCAATGATTTGTATCGTAAAAAGCGCTATACAAATAAACTTGAATTAATTGGAGTGATAGCCAAGCGTTCGTGTTCACACAACCACAAAAATCCCTAGCACTTTATCAAAAACAAAGAACAAGTCATTATTTTTATTTATTTTTTAATAATTTTTTAAGACTCTTAAGTTCACCATTTTCTTATGTTTGTGGTAATATACACTGGTGGTCAAAAGTTTGGAATAATTAAAATATGTTATGAAAAAAGTCTCATATAAAAAATGGCAGACAGCATACCGAGGGCCGAGGGCAGAAATATGCTAATATGGGATAGTCTGTCATCGGTCATGGGCAAATTAGTGAATGGATTTTTATCATTTACAATGCTAAGATACATTTATATGCAAACAAGATCCAATGCCCAATTAAAAATAAATAAATAAATAAACACATAATGAAAGATTGTGTGTTTCTACCTACCTTGAGGATTTGTGCATGAATATCATACCAGAACACTGTTGACCTAAAAGGCCTTTAGATTCCTGGTGGATTCAATGAATGTGGTATGACTGTGTGATCTTCTGCTTGCAAAACATATCTACTGTACTAGTGAGCTTTATTCACAGTGGACTGCACTCTAGGGTCACAAATAAGCAATTGTGCATGTTATAATTAATTAATGTGTCGGCAGTCTTGCAAATATGAACTTTAATGCTGAGGCACGAGGTTACAATGTAGTGTGATCCAATTTCCTTTGTGGACAGGTTTTTATCAGTTCTCTGATCTTTGACAGAATTTATAATTTATGCTGCTGTACAGTTACTGCACTGAACCAGACAAAGACAAGGTAAGCCAAGCTTCAAACTATACATTATGTGTGTGTGTGTGTGTGTGTGTGTGTGTGTGTGTGTGTGTGTGTGTGTGTGTGTGTGTGTGTGTGTGTGTGTGTGTTGCAAACCACCATAATCTGTCCCGTCACAGTTATAATGAACCAAAAATATTTGTACACTTTTTACATTTATTTAGTTATTTATTTATTTTAACTCTGCATCATCCATACATTTTTCATGTTTGGCCAAAGAGTTTTGTAAGTCAGGTTTTTATTTTGAATGCACCAAGAACCCAGCAACTGAGAGCAGACACACAGAAGCTCCCATTCTCAATCTTTAGCAATTTACTGTTAAGTAAATTATGTATGCATGTATAATAGTGTTTGGCTTTTTATCAGTAGTAATAGAAAGGCAAATGATGTAATACTTTCAGTCTCCATCTTTTATCATTTAAACAAGTCTGAATATTTAATAAACCGTTAATTCCAAGACCCTCTGAAATGTATATTTGTAGCTTCCATAAAACCATTTGTACTCTGCGAGTGACAACATTGACAGTAACTAAAGATAACTTAAGATAAAACTGGTTGTAGAAGAAAACATTATACTTCAGATATACATTTCTATAAATAAATGTATAGATTTATTTACAAACATTTCTCACCTCGTTTTGTAGTTCGTCATCACTCTTTGTGGAAGCAAGCATCTCAAAAAGAGAGGTGGAGAGCTCTTCGGCACTGGACGACACCATATTCCCCTTGTTCAGGTATTTCTCCACCTCTTGTGTCAGGATGGAGCTGTCTGGGTTTCTCCGCTCCAGTTCATCCGCTGAGTAAGCATCATCTCTGTCACCCCCATCCCTCCGCTCACCAACATGATTATTAAGGTAGCTTTGAAAGTCCATGACCTGCTCCATATCAGTCCCCTCTGACCAGGGCAGAGTATCCTGAGCATCTAGCACATATGTGTCAAATGAGAAAGCAATGTTCTGTCCAAAGATAGAACTACAGTTCACCGTCTTGAGAGAACTCTGTTTATGGATGAAAGCATCCACCTGAGATCCTCCAATCTGGGCCACTAATCAATCCACAGCTGCACAAGACAACTCGGCTGCAGAGGCCGGAAAGGGTTCAAACATCTGTTTTATGGCCCTGGTTTCCTCTTGACCAATCTGGTCTTTGTTGTGGAATGTTTTAAACAATAAGACTCTGGCACTTTCAATGGTGTCCTGCCCATAATCCATACCAACTGCAAAAATTGTAAAAGAAACATACAATATTTTGTTTATATGCACAAAAACACAAATGCAGATGTTCAAATACAGACTATACTACTAAGTGAAACAGTTTATTAAGAGCTAAAACTTTTTTTAGCATATTGCTATGCAGGTGCTAAGCTTTTTGGGTTTTTTTTTCCTAGGGTATTGCTAGGTGATTGTTCACTACAGCCCCTTTACAGACACATCTTAGTGTTAAACTTTGACAGTATCTTTATAATAACCAAGCTAATTTCTTCTAAAATCTCATTTAGGAGCAAAGATAGCAAGTATCTGTAAAATGCCACCTGCTCCTGTGATATGGATTATTACGCTTGCTTTAACAAGCACTGCTAATACCTTCAGAGTCTTCTAAAACCACATGGTAGCTTTGTGTAGAACAGACTATATTTAAGCCTAAATGTAAGAATATTTTTTAAAAATCACCATTCGAAATTCAACAAAAGAGAGTAAGTCATGCTGTTTTGCAATGTCAAGAGGATGAGAATTTTCAATTCTGGGTAAACTATCCTTTAATGCGTGTTATGCCCATTATTTAAAGCTATCACTTACTTGTTATTATCTGGAGTGTGAAGAGGTGTAGAAAAGAGACAAGAAGAGGTTGTGCAAAATGGCTTGAAGGAGACTTTGTATGAGTCAGAGACATGGTACTGTATCTGAGTCATGGCATATGAGAACATTAGGGGACTCAGTGCTGGACAGTTTTTGTGTGGATATTTCAGTCTCTACAAACTCTACAGTGTGCCCTTTAAATAACAAGAAGCAGACTGCAAAGAACTTGAAGGACCTCCGGATAAAGAAAAGTTTGGAAGAGGATGGCGCAGCAGCTAAAGAAGCAACACTGTGAAAATGAAAACTCACAGCAAGAAGATCAAGCCAGGAGGCATGAGTTTGCATGTTCTTCCCTTGTTTACATGGGTTTTTATACTGGTGCTCTGGTTTCCCCCCACAATCAAAAGATATGCTGCAAAGGAGATACTAAATGGTCTATGGGTGTGAGTATGCATGTGTGTCCTGTGATGGACTGGCCATCTGTCCAGGGTGTTTCCCCAGCCAATGGCCCAAGACACTAAGATAGGTACCAGCATCCCTACAACCCTACAGAGGACATGGATAGAAAAATGGATGGTCTGATCTAGGGGTGGGCGATATCTCGATATTTAAAATATATCGAGATATTTTTTAAACACGATATGGATTTTGACATATCGTATATATCTATATATTGTTTATATTTAATTCTGATTCCGCCACTTTGCTTGTTTGTCTTCTCTGTGCTGTGCTCGCCACCGCCTCCTTGATTTTGTTCCCCCTCCCCTACTGTAGGGTCCTATGATTTCCGCGATGCAGAAAACGCTGACGGAATCACAGAATCCAGTCATGAAAACGGAATTTATGGTTTAACGCGGAATGTCACGGAATTTGTCAAATTTTGAATGAATTAATCAAAAGTAGGTCATTGCACTCACATCAAATCGCGATATGGACTAATATCTGTAAATATTAAGCCGGAAAAAGTCTATTTAAATATGAATCCTTTATGTTGTGTGTGTCTGTGTTAATGAATGGCGCAGAAGCGCTTCTTCGTTTTATTAACGTACACACACTGAAGCGCGCGTGACGCTCGCGGTGATTTCAGCGTCTGTCTTCTCTCTAAATGAGGATGTGAACACATGAACAACATCTCCAGAAATGCACTGAGAGTCATTTCATGAGCATCTGACCATTTGATTTCAGTAAAACTAGCGTCATATCACATCATAGACTGTAGTATCACATACACAGAACTGTAACGGTAAACCCATCAAAATAAAAGTATTTGCCAGAAATCTATTACTAGCCTATTGTTCAGCAGAATGTACATAGCCTACTACTACTACTAATATTAAAATGAAACGAACATTATTTAAGGAATAATCACACAACATTTCTTCCATGTATTATTTTTAATAGTAAATCCCCTTTGTTTACCAAAAAAAAAAGTTTGCTTAATTTTCAATAATTAAATGAATGTTTTATGCCTTCATTTGATAACCAGAAAAATGTGAATAGACAGAATTTCAGAGTGGAAAAAACATTTCACATAAGGCTATTTTAAGATTTTTTTTTTAACAAATTAAGTTGTTTTTATGCATTTAAATAATTACACTTACTTAAACACAGAATTAGGTAACAAGAAAACATATGAAGAAAAAAATAAAACATTTCATAGGGCCCTAAACATGTAATATTTGGCATATTTGTTTTTGCAGTAGTTTTTGGGGGGTTATTTTTCCTGTAAAGATATCGAGATATATATTGTATATCGAGAAATAGCAAAATATAATGAGATATATTTTTTGCTCCATATCGCCCAGCCCTAGTCTGATCCTTCTTAGAGACCACTAGAAGGCAATAGCCTCCATGTCTCCTATGCCCAAACTGTCCCTCTCTGCTGCAGAATCTGAATCATTTTTATAAGCAGCATTTGGGTACCTCTGGTCTGCCAATTAATCTACAAGATTATTTTCCAATGGTCGTGCATTATGGAAAGAAGCAAGTCAGATTTAATATCCTTTAACATTAATTCTTTCGAGAATGCTAAATGATCTCATAGTGTAGATGCCAAGATGAAGGTACCTTGAAGATCAGGCTGAGAGACAGTACAAAAGATCCTGAACATTCTGAAAGCTGAGAGTACCTTGAGATGAAGGTTTGCTTGCAGAAGCATAACCTCAATGGAGGTTTTTCTGTTGAGTGCCTTCCAGGAAGTAGACTGAGAACGTTGCATATCTATCACGGTCTTCTACCGCATAGGCGGGAGACTGAGAACATTGTTGTATCTGGAACAGAGAGTCTCAGTGTGGATTATTTCTGTTTTTGTTATTTTACCTCATAGACCAGTGGTTCTCAACCTTTTTTTCCAACGGGCCGCACTATGGTCCAAGTGCAAGTCTCGCGGCCCGCACGCATATCATTTACATATTACGTCACCAATACAAACCAACCTGATTTATAATATTATAGCCTAAATATTATGATATTTAATCAATTACATTCATTGAAATAAATTAATAATTCTACTCCCCATAAATAAAACACCTGATGCTGTCGGGAGCTGACCAATTTTGTGAAATTCGGCTCGAAAGGAGTAACAGCACAATGAAGTTTATTGATTATAAGTTGCAGTCTGTAAGACGCGCACGGGAGCATGACTTGACGCGCGACATTGCAGAAAATGTGCGTTCACAAATGTAGCCTATGTTGATCCAAATATGGAAAGCACTTTCGAATTTAATAATATGAGGTTCTCTCCAGAGATGTTTTGCCACATATCTGCAATTAAGGATGATTGCTGCGTAGTATGGGTGTTTCTATTTGCCTGAACTTCTTCAAGTGAGTTACGGCGCAAACCGAAAATCCAGCACCTCTCCTTCACTGCTGATACTGTGACTATTCTTGTTTGTATGTGTTCATTTGCTGGCATTTCCACATTTCTTTTTACTCCCTTAAAAACAAATTTGTCCATTCTGATGCTCAATTTTACCGAACTAATGGCTGTTGATGACTATTTGAATTGAATTCTGCCAAAGTGCGCGCTTGTATGTGTTCATTAAATGTGGAACATTATGTGAGTAGGTCTGCTCATGTCTGAAAATAATATATGAAAAACAAAAGAATTTTACATAAAAACATTAGGCTATAGCTTATATTTCTTTAGTACATTTTTAAATGAATGTAAAAACTAAAATGATTTGTAAAACTGAAAGTTATTTTTTTTAATTGTGTTCAGCATGGTGGGCCGCATTTGAATTCGTGACGGGCCGCATGCGGCCCGCGGGTTGAGAACCACTGTCATAGACCAACAACCCAGAAAAAGGTGTGTCGACTTGAGGGACTGCACTACTGTTGCTGTCAAAAGCAACCACATGTTATGACCCACGCTTCATTCTAAATTAACTGCTCAACTGCATGAGGTGGGTGTACATTGCGTGAGTTTAGACCCCAAAAAAGTTGTGAATCCTTCTACACGTTATGAGTCAGGTAACCTGATAATCATGTCAAAGCAGTTCATGTGTGTAAATTTGTGCACACCATATGAATGCTCTGGACCATGCATATGCAATCGTTTACTTGAGTGAGCTAAATTACATTTACATTACATTTAGTCATTTAGCAGACGCTTTTATCCAAAGCGACTTACAAATGAGGACAATGGAAGCAATCAAAAACAACAAAAGAGCAATGATATATAAGTGCTATAACAAGTCTCAGTTAGCCTAAATGCAGTATACGTAGCAAGGGCTTTTAAATAATATAATAAATAAAAAAGAAAACAGATAGAATATACAAAGAATAGAGCAAGCTAGTGTTAGAGGTCTTTTTTTATAATTGTATAATAAATGAAAAGAAAATAGATAGAATACAAAAAGATTAGAAAGGTAGCTAAGTAATGAAGTAAACAGTAAACCAGTCTGTTTTACATTTTGTGTACACTTTTAGATTAAATATGACACTCTCATGAATGAAGTTAAGCACTCAAATTACATAAAGTCATTATCCAGAAGTTAAACTAAATTATTAGGGATGCACTGATGTATCGGCCACCGATATTTATCAGCCGATTTTTTATTATTTTAAAGCCATCGGCATATCGGCAATAGGATGAAAATGGTTGAAACCGATGGTTTATTAATTAACTGCATGGAGACAATGTGTTGCATGTCTGTTGTATAATCCAACATTTTTCTCTGGGTAAAATAATTAAATAATTGCCAAAAATATAAAAAAAAATCTGTACAAAATATAGTTTGTCAGACAGCATAGTATGGCCTATGCAAATGTGACGCTGTTGCATCCAACAAGTGAAATGCCCATGCTCAGCAGTAAATTAATCATAGGCAAGTCACAGTGGCAATTCCCCGGCATAGTTTATCTGAGGATGTCACGAACCACCAAGCATTTGGCCTACATTTAAGTGAAAATTAATGGCAGGTAATATGCAAGTTTTTGTGTGTTTGAAACCAGCAAAAATGTACAAAAAAAAAAAAAAAAATGTGTCGTTGTAACTCACTCCGAAGTAAACGGAGAGGAAACCGAGACAACAGAAAGCCGGTTTCTTTATTTTGCAAAAGCTTTACAGTTTTGAATGACGTCTTGCTTCTATCTGTATGACCATCCAGCATTGTTGTGACCATAAATTATGAGTATCCTAACAGTTGCAGTGATCACGTCAGCGCCTCACACGCACACACAACATATTTTTGCTACTTGATATCACAGCCTGTTCGTTATCAAAATAAAAGTTAAAGAAATGTAAAAAGTTACACTGCTCAATTTAAATGGTAGTAGTCAGTAGTCAGTAGTACAGTCTGTGCTGTTCAGTGTGACCAGCGCCTCACTGCTGATATACCCTATGTGAAAGATGATTTTTTTTACATCAATAATGCGAGTGAAGAACAAAGCCTATAGTTTACATAATAAAAATCTTTTATACAAGATCAAGACCCTCTTCAATTTTTTAATTCTTTTTTTTTTTTTTTGAGTAAAGAAAACATGCTGTACTTTATTATTATTATTATTATTATTATTATTATTATTATTATTATTATTATTATTAAAGGCAAATAAAATAACATTCTATTTGTTTTCTAATTTATTATACAATTCAAAAGCAAAAAGGCCTCTAACATTAGATTGCTCTATTCTTTTTCTATTCTATCTGTCTTCTTTTTATTATACAATTAAAAAAAATTGTACTACGTGTACTGCATTATTTCTTTTTTATTTTTTATTTTAAATTGAATTTCATTGCTCTTTTGTTGATTTTGAATGCTTCCATTGTCCTCATTTGTAAGTCGCTTTGGATAAAAGCATCGATTAAATGACTAAATGTATATGTTATTTTTCCTTATCAAACCGGTTTTGGAACTGTAATAATACAGTGAAGTGCAGGAACAGAAATATTTCAATACCGATTCTGCTCGGAGTGAACGGATTATTTTATTTTATTATTTATTATTTTATTTATCTTATTCTTTTTTGTGCAATGTTTTATGTCAAGACCCCCGGGTGTTTTTTTCTTCCTTTTTTAGTTGGTTTTTTTTTTTTGTTTTGTGTATTTTATTTTATTTTGGTGCATCCCTACAAATTATATGAATTTATATTTGTAGTGCATGCTCAACATTTGATCACTTTCCCTGTAACATGCTACAATGACAGCAAATTAAGTGCCTAATTATTCCTCTTTAAAATAAACTGCAGATCTCATGTTCTATGAAAATATTTTTTAGTGAGAACAATGATCATGTGCACTTGGATATTATGGCAGACACTGCTGGATTGAGTGGTTGACAGTGTTGGGCAAGTTACTCTGAAAATGTAATCAAATAACTGATTACTCCTTTTTTATAAAGTAATCACGTTACTGTTCTGATTACTTTATTTCAAAAGTAATTAGTAATTAGTTACATTACTAGTTGTTACTTTATTCTCCATGAAATTTATGTAGCATTCATGCTCCCGATAAATATTTGTTATTAAAGCATCAACATTCACAGAACACTGTTATTTTTAACTAAAGCAAGCGGCTGCTGCATGCATGGTTTGGATGGCAGAATGCCAGCAAAGAGCGCTGCGTGTATAATCTATAAAAGACATCTCAGTTCATCGCAATCTCACAATTCTCTGTTATAACACAATAACTATATGCATAATGAATCTTTAATAATGTCTACAATTCGTGTGTTATAATGAGAGGATATTTTATATTAATTCATGTTGCTTTTGTGCAATAGATGAATAACAATTTATTTTAGATATTTTATCTTTAGATATTTCTATTTCGAGGGAGTTCCGTAAATCATTTTATTCTCCCGCATCCCACACACACACGTGTCTCTCTGCTTGCCTATCAAGTCTTGTCCTGCACTGTTCTCTGTTGCATCGGGTCTCGCGGGAGCAGGTCTCTAATCCACTGGCACTTGACTTGACAGTGCGTGTGCTACATCCTTTTTATAATCTCTAGATTATAACACTGTCAGCAATGTAACACGGCAGTAACGTATAGAGACCTCGGCATGTACCTAAACTCTGATTACTATTTTGAAAAATCGCTTCAACCCGCGAACATGAAAAACAACCACAGATTCGGCAACACTGGTTGGCATTTACTACACAGAGCCGTAATTCACTTACAGTCTACACAAAATCGATTTTAAAATCGCAGGCGATTCTTTGTCGATTTGAAAGCGATTTTGTGTAGCTTGTCGGTGGACTACAGCTCTGTGTAGTAAATGCCGCTTCACCTGAACCAGTGTTGCCAAGTCTGCAGTTGTTTTTCATGTCCGCGGGTTGAAGCGACCCCAATACCAATAACGTGATATTTAGCCCCTAAAATGAGAATTTTACCAAGGCAACCATGCCAAAAAACGTATATTTTAACCCCGGGATGCAATTTTTATCGGGGAACCTCTTGGAAATGCGATTGGGCTAGTTTTGGACTAGTTTTGAGAAGCAACTGGGCAGGATTTGTTGTGGAAACCTGGCAACCCTGATCTGAACGCACGTGCTGGAGATACACTACTAATTACAGGAGCGTCTTTACTGATGAGATGCGCATGAAAATCGTATTCGATTTTTTGCACAGCCCTAATTAATAGAGGACAAAACAGAACTGAGCAGACAGGGTATTTAAACACAAGGAAAGTAATGAGAGGAATGGACAGAAGTCCATGACTATGACAGTTCACCCCCTCCCGGAACGGTGCGTCCTCGCACCGAAAGAGATAGTCCAGCAGAGGGAGGGTGGGGGTTCAGGAGGCGGGCGTGGGGCAGGCATGGGGCAGGCAATGGAGAGGGAGCATGGAGCATAGAACCAGGGTGGAGTGGATGGAGGTAGGAGCCAGGGAGGAGCCCGGAGAAGGAGGAGCCAGATGGTCATCTAGAGGCCAGCCAGGATAGAGGCCCATGGTGGAGTAGACGGCGGGAGGAGCCATGGTGGAGGAGCCGACAACACCAGGGCGCCGACTGATGGAGACTGCAACAATGGATGAGGAGCCCAGGTTGGAGCCGAGCAGATGGAGAGTCAGGGTGACACAGAGGGTCCGGAGGTCCAAGGCGGCGCTGAAGGCACCGGAGACCGAGGCGGAGGCGGAGAGTGACTGAGGATGGAGGTGGAGCCAGAAGAAAGAAGGAGCCTGACAGAGCCAGAGGGATGGAGTGACGAGGCAAAGCCATAGGAGTGGAGTCGACGACTGACCAAGGCAGAGCCGGAGGGACGAGGGAGCTGGTGGGATGATGGGCCATGGTGGAGACAAGGGAGCTAGGTGCCAAGGCGGAGCCGATGGGTCGAAGGACCGAGGTGGAGTCCAGGGCTCGGAGGCTGGAGGCAGAGACAGGGAATCCCCACGCCAAGGCGAAGCTGGAGACTGGAAGTCCCGCGGTGAATCATCGCGCCCAGATGGTGCTGACTGAGCGTGAGCTGCGGGACTGACTGGCACAAGCGGAGATGGGGTTGAGGAACTGGCTTGTTTGAGAGGCGGCGGGAGAGGGAGGTTGGTAGGGAACACAGATAGACTTGGGCTGGGCGGAACCAGCGGAGACATAGGAGGACTGGGAGTTACCTCCCCAAACCAGTCTATTAAATCCATTTCAAAAATGTCCATAAGTTCCTCATAATAAACTCCAGAGACTAGTTGCAGCTCACCCTCAGGGGCGGGAGGGTGGTTGGGGCTTCCCTCCAAGCCCTCGATCTCCACCAAAACTCCCTTGGGAATGGACGATGTTGCCGGCTCACGTGCTTGGTCAGATGCTGATCGAGGCTCAGGCTCCATGGCGACAATCAGCTCAGTCGTAGTGGGCTCAGGCTCTCCGTCTGCGGTGGGCTCAGGCAGTATCTCCGTACCGCGGGTGATGGCTGGCTGGTCTCTGGGTCGGGAGTGGGGCTGGAGATATCCTCTTCAGCAGGGCTGATGGTGAATGGAGATCCATTTTTCTCCAGTACCCACTCCACGAAAGCGGCGAAATCCTCTCTGGGACCGTTTGCTGGCAGGCGTGCCTTACACCGCTCGCTCAGGCCGTGATAATAAAAGGCACAGAGCGAGCGGTCTGGGAAGTGGGTAAGGCACACCAGATCGAAAAAGTCCATAGTATGGTCCTCCAGCGAACGGTCCGACTGCTCCAGGCATAGGAGCTGGACTGCCGGGATATCCATTCCGGGAGAGGGAGAAAACAAAAATGAGAACGAAAGAAAAACGCAGCTAACTTACTTTTAGGTCTGCTATTCTGTAACACGTGTAGGTGTGCTAAGTTAAGCGCATGACGAAGGAGATAACAAATATGGCTTTTAAAACATTAGTGGTAAAAGATCGCTGACGGCCCCAGATTATTATTGTTTCACTTTCACAGCACGTTAAACATCACTCTCTTACTTGATCTGGGGAAACTGTGCATCAGATGAAAGTTTAAAGGCTCTAGCTTCGATATTTGACCACTGTTTTGATAAAACATTGTTGCAGTGACAGTTATTTATTAATTTATGTCAGGAGTGCAAAATAATAAATCCGTATTATGCCAAATTTTGAATAGAAATTCACCACTCATTCATATTCAGTCACGTCAGCAGTGGGTTTATTTGTGTTCACATAGACTCACTGAAAAGCGTCAAAAAGGGTTTATAGACCAAAGATGCATATCTACGGAGATATATTGATATATTTACTGATGTTTACTTCATATTTCTTCAGACAGAATAATCATTTCTATTCATTTTCCACTGATTTACGCTATCTGATGATAAATAGCCTCTCCCAGCGCTGTATGTGTGTGTGCCGAGCTTCGTGCACGCGCTGTGTCTCACACAGACTCTGATTCGTCCTTCGCCTTGTCAATCTTAGAGTCCCATAACAAGACAACGTCACATCGTGTCACATGCTTCATGTACACTTCCGCATTGATATCTGACCACAACAACACAGATACACCTCTGTACCCACGACATATCCAAACAATAAACACGCGATTACGATAGTAAAGCTTGGTATGCGATTTTCTTGAGATTTGGGGCATTTTTATAGAAAATATTGAAAATGTACATCTGAAATGCTAACTTGTGCAGCGATGTAAAAGGCTATAAATAGCATATTTTTACAACAGTAAACGACCAACATTCCACTTGTGCTCGCAAAAGGAAGTTATTACAAACACTCGATCGGGGTTTAAAGTGAGTTTTTGAGTAAAAGTGTACTAATAATTTCATAAATAGTCTGATATACCTTGATGCTAACGTTAGCTCTAATGCTGCTAGATAACAGGTGCGGTTCTTCTTCATAATGCATTTTTTTTCATAATAATTCACGTAAGGTCGTAAGAAAATGTTTTTGTTGTATTTTTATAGTAAGGCTTTTAATAAAAGTGGGGCAAATGAATACTGGAACTGAAGATTTGTGTCTTTGTAGACCTTAAAATACCACAACAAAGGCTAATAATGGCGGAATAAAAACAAAAGAATAATGATAAAAGAATAATGCGGATAATGTGTCATACCTGGCGGAGGTGTGAAAGGATCGTTTCGTGAGAACAATAGAATCATGAATGGAGGATCGTTCAGAGCCAAATAAACATGAGAAAGCATAAATGAGAGCTTTACATGTGAGTTTACAGAAGATGACAGGGGTCATAAATCAATCCGATTAGCCTTCTATAAAAACACACGACATGGCCTTAGAAAATATTTCATAAAATTCACAGTTTTACAGATTATATTATGAAATTTCAAATGAAGCATTGGTAGACTTGTGGCTTTAGCTACACTATGTTTCTAAACTCATATCCTACATCAACAATTTTTTAAATACATTTAAAAAATATGTTTTTTAATATTTCTATTTTTTGTTTTTATGTTTGAGTTTATATATCTTTATTATCATAACTGTCTGAGTGATTCTGATTCCTGAACAGTAAACTTTAAAGTGTCAGCTTTGTGAATATATGTTGGTTATGTATCTAGTAAGAAAGAATCATGAGCAGAAACCTTTTTATTTTGGGTATGTAATTTCTGTCTCTATGCTGAAAATGGGGGGTAACTGGTAAGGGGTTAGTGTGACGAAGGAGATAAAAGGTATGGTTCAAACACAAATCCAAATAATCAAACATCACATTAATAGTGGACAAAACAGAACTGAACAGACAGGGTATTTAAACACAAGGAAAGTAATGAGAGGAATGGAAACAGGTGGGGAGTAACCAATTAACTAAACTAGGAACGGAACATGACCAAATAGGGATAACACAAAGGAACAGATGTCCATGACTGTGACATACCTTTAATGGCGTTAAAACTGAAGTCACGTGGATGGGAATATACATGGAAATGATATGCCGATGACGTTATGGATTGTAAAATGAGGTGTTGTAAGATCCATATATGTATATTTTAGTGAGGAGACATCTTCTGTTGACTGGGTTTTATAAAAAAAAATGTGCAGGTTATATATAATATTAAGACAGCCAGACATGCAATAATTCTGGGCAATTGTTCGTTTACATGTTGTTGCGGAGCAGACCATCAGCGTACCCTTTCAGTAGTATAAATACAAGTAGTCCGCATCCGTGCTGTCCGTGTACGCATCCAGATTGCTTATGCGGAAAGTATAGCACAAGCTTAACATACAATTTCATTTTTAACTACAGAAGGTAAGAGGAGAAACCAAAAGTTCTGTAGTTTTTTTAAGAATTTCTATGGCAAGTCACACTTGAATCTTAAGAGTGAGATTCATGAAGAAAACCAAGTTTCCATTGATTAGAGGGAACATGTGGCCAATAAGAAGTCCTCCTCTCCACAGTGCCTGTTGTTGTCTTATCTGATGACAAAAGACATTTGTTCCTACAGAAATCCAATCACACTGAAGTGAACCTTTTCCACAGTGACGTGGGAAGGGGATTTAGAATGCCATCGTGTCTGCTGTCAACTTCACAAAGCAGAGAGATCAAAAAGAAAGAGAACATGAATGTGGAATGTTCCTACTAGTCCCTCAGAGTTCGCATCACTCAAGAGTGAACAAGACAGGCAATGCATTGGTGTTGTTCAGAAAAGGCTAAGTCTCCAGTTCTAACCCAGAGGTCCTTCTGCATCCCAGATTATTCACGACAGGAGCAGAACAGCAAGATTAAACACAGTGACGGAAAAGGCTCAAAATTCATTCATGGTTATTTAACCACAGCAGAGCTATAAGGAACTTGAATTAAATTGAATTAGATTCATCAGGACAACTGAATGCCACTGAGGTAAGGGGTGGCTATATAATCATGAATCATTAGATGCTAAGTGAGTTGATGACATGTGGAAAATGATCCTGACCTTAAGGTGGTCCAGTAACTCTACTACCAGTGCTAGATTCGATTAGTTCTTCATGGTATTAGGCAGAAAATGAACCACAGCAAAGTTGCTGCAAAAAAAATCTATTTTGACAGCTGGCTGTTAACCTTTACCAGAAAACATATGGTAAAAGATTACTGAACTGAATTTTGATAGGAAATGCTGCATGGAGGCTGTATATAGAGGGATAATCATCTAAAGACTCTTTTCATTTCTATTTATAAACTATATATATATATATATATATATATATATATATATATATATATATATATATATATATATATATATATATATATAGTTTTTTTTTTTTTGTATTATTAATACTCAATACTACATTATTTCATAAGATGAACTCCCCTGTAAAACAAAACCAATTTAATCTCTCGGTTTGTTTTTCACAGCACAAGAGTATGAACAAAGAAATGTGGATGCCCATAGGCCCAGAAAAGGTAACAAAACCTTTGATAAAGTCTTCAGCTTGCATAAATCAATGTTCAGCCTGTGAACACAATGACTCTCAATAAAATATGTTTTAGAAGAATCTGGATATTATTATCTGACCTAAAGCAAGGTTTTTTTTCAAGACTGCTATAAAAAAGTCAATGAAATGAAGCTTTTTATAAGAGGAAATAGATCAAAATGCCTTCAAGTCAACTGCTGCCAAAAGAGAAGCTGACAACCAACAAAACCTGTGATTGCTGGATCGAAGTGATCAATATCACATGACATTTTAAGTGTTACTTCATTAGATCTTCTTTATCTGTTTGTCTGATGTCTAGGATACATTTTAAAGCAGAAATAACTTGAATTATTCTGTGAAATCATTATTCTAATATAACTGCAAGTAGCGCAAACAAAATAAAAATAAATGCATACTTATGTTCATAAAATAATGAGAAATTAATTATTAGTCTGACAACAGTGAAACACAACAGCTTTACATTATAAATATGGCTGAATTAACAAAAAAAAGGCCTAATCAATATACTCTGGGATGGGCAATTTTTCAGATTTTACCAATTAATATGAATTTAATGTTTTGCCATGAAAACCTGTAAATAACTACTTCTGTTTGCATCATGGCTGAAAGCTGCTGTTCATTGTTTTTTACAGAACATTTATAGTTAATAATAGTCTACTGGTGTTATACCTTCAGTCATTTTGAATTTGAATTTCCTTGATTTTCTTGTATTATTTCTGAACATATAATATGTATAAGACAAGTTTGTATAAGATGCAATTGTAGCCTAGTTCATGCATCTTTTATGCAAAGATATTTAACAAGTGATTTGTTTTACATCATGTTGACACCTTCATGTGTGGTGCGCTTGGCATAGAATTTTCTTTAACTGGAGGGTTAAAAAAGGAAAAGTTACTTGAATCATGTTGTACTTACATTTTCAAGTTGACTTGTAAAAAAACCAAGAATCAGTCAAATGTTCTGAAAAAAAAAAATGAGATTTTTGGCTTGGAGGGAGATTTTTTTGCCATATTGCCCAGCCCTAGTTACACTATATCTACACCAGAAGCATTTGTTTTGTTACTTCAAAACTAAGTAACTTCTATTACAATCAGTGAAGCCTTCTGCACTGGAAGTGCCCATTTGCCCATTAGTTTGTTAAGTGCACAGTACTGTAAATTGCTGATTGGATTGTTTTTGAATCACAACAATGAATCACCTACCAATTTGTTTGGCTGCTTGGAGGATATTCTTCAACTCAAGAGTGGCTGCTGGCTGATCTTTCTTCTCCAGATGTTGGGTGAAGTACTGAACTATCTTCTGCCATGTCAGACCGTCTCGGCCAAATATTTCCTGTTGTTTCAAGCGTTTGGTCTGCAAAAAGATGCATGTAACAAAACTTATGTTTAAACAGAAAGGACAATTTAATGAATACTGTTTATAAAAACACGATACTCTTCCAGTACAATACACTGAACATTCATAATATATGTGCAATCCCTGAGTCAGCTTTATGCTTTGCCATTAAGTTTACTAAAGGCTGCTTCAATTGGTTACTTTCACAATCCCTTCCAACTTGGAAGTACGCAAGTTTTAAAGGGTTAGTTCACCCAAATATGAAAATTCTGTCATTAATTACTCACCCTTGTGTCATTTCAAACCCATAAGACCTTCGTTCATCTTCAGAACACAAATTAAGATTTTTTTGCATAGAGTCCAGAAACATCTGTGAATTAATCCATGTGACATCAGTGGTTCAGCCGCAATTATATGAAACTATGAGAATACTTTTTGTGTGCAAAAGAAAAAATAAAAACGACTTTGTTCAACAGTTTGTCTCCTCTGCATCACCCTGGTGCCATTTTGGAGAATATCTCGGCTGCGTCATGCTGATACGTGAGTATTAAGTATAAGTGAGTATTAAATACAAATACAATAATTTTACAGTAAACTTCAAAGTATAATGCTACACTCACGGCCAATTGTAAAGATCCACTCACGGCCAATTTTTTTTTTTTTTTTTTTTGTTATTTTTTTATTTTCAAACTGAAAATCAGCAAGCTTTTATTTTGGTGGGATGCTGGCAGTATGTGCTTCTGGGTTTAGCACTCCCGACTGTAGAGCGTCAGTGAATGAAATGTTACAGTTTTACATTGTGCTTAGAAAATGGTAGCAGATAGGCTAGATTTGTGCTTTCAGTTTGAATAGAAATCTTATACAGTACAGTTTGTCGATCTAAAATGGTAATTGTGTATTAACAGCTGTCAACCATGTTGATATGCAAACGCGCCATCTAAACTTATGTATACAGCGCATTTCTTATTTTGGTCGCACATGCGGACCTGCGGACCACTTATGTGCACCCCTGGTTATAAAGCCATTTCTAATGCTTTGGGACTTCAGCGAACCACGGTCGGAGTCATTATCCACAAATGGAAAAAACTTGGAACAGTGGTGAACCTTCCCAGGAGTGGCCGGCCTACCAAAAGCTGAACTTTTTGGAAGGTGTGTGTCCCATTATATCTGGCATAAAACTAACACAGCATTTCATAAAAAGAGCATCATGCCAACAGTTAAACATGGTGGTGGCAGTGTGATGGTCTGGGGCTGCTTTGAAGCTTCAGGACCTGGACGACTTGCCATAATTGATGGAACCATGAATTCTGCACTCTATCAGAAAATCCTGAAAGAGAATGTCTGGCCATCAGTTTGTGACCTCAAGCTCAAGCGCACTTCAGTGATCCCAAACAAGTCAAGCTCAAGAAAAACAAAATTAAGGTTTTTGAGTGGCCAAGTTAAAGTCCAATTGAGATGCTGCGGCATGACCTTAAACAGTCCATTCATGCTCAAAAACCCTCCAATGTGGCTGAATTAAAACAATTCTGCAAAGAAGACTGGACCAAAATTCCTCCACAGTGATGTGAAAGATTCATTGCCAGTTATTTCAAACGCTTGATTGCAGTTGTTGCTGTCAAGGGTGGCACAACCAGTTATTAGATTTAGGAGGCAATTACTTTTTCACGTAGGGCCAGGCAGGTTTGGACAGCTTTTTTCCCTTAATAAATAAAATAATTATTTTAAAACTACATATTGTATTTACTCGGGTTATCTTTGTGTAATATTAAAATTGTTTGATGGTCTGAATCTTTTAAGTGTGACAAATATGCAAAAAAAAAAAAAAAAAAAATTCAGAAAAAAAACCTTTTCACGGCACTGTTGTGTATGTATACTACCTGTCTGGGATCTGTTCTGTTGAAAGAGGTCTCTTATGCTCACCAAGGCCAAGTTTACGTAATCAAAAAACTTGTTTCTGCCATAAGAAAAAAAAATGCAACTCAAAAAACTGATTTTTCATAATTCTGACATTTTCTTAAAATTTTAAGAAGAAAAATCAGAACTAAGAGATACAAACTAGCAATTGTGGAAAAAAAATATTATAAGATTATAAGATAAAAGTCACAATGAACTTCTTAAAATTTTTATTCAGTGCCAGTCAGAAACCAAAAACAACAAAAAACTGAAACATATAAACTCAGAATGTCCAGATATACTCTGATTTTACATCTCACAGTTTTGAGAAAAGGGTCAGAATTATGAAATATAAACTCAGAATTGCAAGAGAAATTATTATTTTTTATTCTGTGTTTTAAACATAAACGTGTAATATCAAGATACACATCGAGACATAATTATTTTAATCACCCATCCCTGTGAGACTAGCAAATCTGAAATCATATTATTTTGTGTTCTGAAATACTGTAAAACCTTAATGAAAGGAGTTCCACTGCAAACAGCTGAAGGATACAGTAAAGGGTTATTTGAATAAGCGCCTCAGTTTGTGATATCTGTTCAATAGGTCATGTCACCGGGTCAGTAAGTAAATTAACACCACGCCATTGTATCAGCACTTCAGTGCCCTCTCAAACACAGCATTATGAGTGAGCGCTTGGAAAAACCTGCAACATATGCTCTCCGTCCAAAAACAGCATCAGTGGCGATAAAGAAATCTGAATTTAGAGACGAGGAGAATAATTTACACTGTACGGAGGTGTGGCCTTCTGCTTCTGCAAAATCCCAATAAAGGCAAAGTCAAGAGAGAGAGAGATTAAAGAGAAACAGAGTGGTCAAAGCTTATTTAATACACTATGAATCACACTCTCAAGGTCGTTTGAATAAAGTACAGACAGAGGACATCAGATTACAAAGAGACAAAAGCTGTTTTGGCGATTAATTAGAGCGATATAAATCTGTAAACTGATATTATCAGCATACAACAGCACTTTGCAGATATATCTGTGGCCTTAAGTCCACTTTAATCCATATATCACAGCTAATCCATTGGTTAAACTTCCTAACTTTTGCCGACTATGTGCAAAGCATTGGACATGACTACAGGTGATTGATAAAAAACAGTTCAGACATAAACTGTTTCTGCCGGTTGCGATGCAGATAATGCCTAAATAGTCTTGCCAGTGCAAAGTCACCATCTTGATGCTATTGTGTTTTTGGGAAGTGCAAGGGTAGTATTATGCATTTTTTTGGATTTTCTTCAAGTTTACGGGCATAAAAATGTTGCTGTTTACACCTGGTATTAAGATCGGTTGACCAAAGTTTGGTTTGCAAACTCGACATTACGTCTTTGTAAAGACAATGTGGGTCTTGCTATAGACAATGTATCACCCGGGTAGGGCTGTCAAAATGGTTGAAAAACTAAATTCGAATTTTGTACTTAAATATTATCAAAATTCAAATTATATTTGATTTTAAAAATGCATAATTTCAGTTAGGGTGAAGAAAAGCTTTTGGCTTCTCTCCTGAGGCCACAAGAGGGCGCATCAAGCAAAATATTACTAATGCACGTGTATAATATTTAAAATAATGTTCATGAACCAATTATAATTAATTGCTTGTACAACTATAAACAAAACAGCATCATGTATGCATGCATAGTTTAATACAAAGGGTGGAAAGCCAAACACACAGAGTACATTTTTCATTTAAAAACATGAGATGCGGTGGGATTGGGAAAAAACCCACCATAAAGTCTCAAGATATGTTTTTAAAAAGTTGAACTTACATTCATTTTACATGGCTTTCTAAACATGCAGCTTTCTTGTGCAAGACGCGAGTGCAATGGTGATAGAAGATGTACGTGTGTGAAGTGTGCGAGATGTGAGTTCTGTGTTGATGGCTTGGTTTCAGTTTTGATGTAAACAAGATCTTCTCCACATTGATGTTCTCATTTTCTACAATATTTGAATATCTGGCTGTGCGCGAGACGGAACGGAACGGAGAATGTGAAGTATACCCGGGCCTTAAAGCCTGTGTTATACTTTCCGCATGAGCAATCCAGACGCATACATGGAGAGTGCGGACGCAGACTACTTGTAATTATACTACCGAAAGCGTACGCTGATGGAACATGTGAACAAACAATTGCCCAGAATTATTGCACATCTGGCTGTCTTTATATTGTTTTATCGACAGATTGTACAGGTTCGAGTAGCAACAGGCTTCATCACACAGCCTGCACATGTGCAAACAGTTGAGCTGCCAATGGAACGTGCTGGGCCCTCTACAAGGAGTGTACTATCAGTGTCCTTTGACACTCTTCCTGACGAACGGATGTCAATCGCTGCATCGGAGGGTGAGACAGAGCTTTCTGGAGAGGAATATTCGGCTGCGCTGCTGTCCTCTGGGACTGTAGCAATGCCTGTATCCGATCTGGAAATAACGGCTATGCTTTTCTGGGCCACCGTGGGGGTAGGGCTCGAGAGAAGACTTCCACCGTGTCCTGAGCCCTAAAGGTTGGACTACTGGAACTTCACGGTGGTCTGCATTGGTTCTTAGTGCCCTGCCCAGGTGCCATTCTTCCTGGAGGTGCATGAGGGGCTTACCAGGTTATGGATGGCACCTTTTTCTGCCGGAAATTGACCTGCTAACTCCTCCTCCCTCACCACTCTCGATTATGTTGCAGCTAGGGGGTATACGGGGGTGCTCCTGGTGGAGCGGTCAGTTGGGATGCAGTTGTGTCCTAATACCACCTCCACCCGGCAGGGTGAACCATGCCTCCCCTCCCGGGTCTGTAGGTACTTGTCTGGCCTGTCTGGCATTGCTTATACGGCCTGTGGAGAAGTTGCCTGCGCCTTACACACTACGGCGTTACTGCAGGTTCTTCAGGCTTAAGCACTGAGGGACCTGCATGAGGGTGGTCACGATCCGAAAGTTCTAAAAGAGCTCCGAACCGCAACTGACCGGCCGGAGTGCCCCAGCCTGCTCATCGCAGAGGGCGGCCCCCTGCGTCCATCCCCACTCCGATGCCGCATCCGCAGCAACCTCAAGCTAGAGGCGCCGTGGAGCTGGCATTAGGCAGGTGGCCCCGCCTGTCCAGGCCCTCGTCAATCTGGTGGTGAGCAGAAGAGCAAGAGGCCTCGGGACAGGCGACCCAGACAGAGAATGATGCTCCTCTCCCTTCCCAGGAGGAGGGCCGGGTGGAGAATCTGGTTTCCAAAAATCTCAACAGGAGAGCAGTTTTCTCTGTCTCTGGGTCCCAAGAGGGCATGGAGAGTCTCGGCCGGACCCACACTCATCCTCCTCTCTCGCCAGTATGCAGCAGCGGGCATTTCTAGAGAGTCGTCAAAGGCCCTACTCACTCACCCTCTGCCAAACCGTGAAACCAGGTAAGTGTTGCACTGCACACTCAGACCCCTCTTCAGGTTCCTACATTCCACCTCGCTGCCCCAACGTGGGTACGTCGGTGGTCCTGCTGATCCAGCTTGTGTGGTGTCTGAGTACCTGGCTACCCATACCGTCTCGCTGGTTTCCGCGGACCATTAGACTCGGCTATGTGATTCAGTTCAGTAAAACACAGTCTAATTTTCATTTTTGGGTGAACTTACCCTTTAAAGTCTAAGTGGTTGCGATTGCTGCCAACCACGACCCCGTGGAAGTAGGGCTGTGACGGTTGCTGTGACAACCGCGTCACCGTGGTGGTCGGTTGCCACCGCGGTTGTCTACTGCCACTGGCTGTAGTGCACGTGACGTCACACACTCTATAACAAGCATAATAAGTTTTGGCCAAATAAAACTGGCCAAATACAAACGAGACAGCGATAAATGAAATATGTTAACAAGAAATGTGGGAACGATTCCTATTTCAAAGCGTGTGCAGACGAGGAGTTAATGTGGCACTTGCTTGGCAGCGGAACAGTGAACCATGTCTACACCGGACGCGACACCGCCGCATCGCAACAGGTTGAGTCTGTCTAGTGTCTACACTCTGTGTCAGTACCTCATAAATAGGACGAGGCAGTTTACTGTCGGGGATTGTCATGTCATGTCGTGCCGTATCCAATGTAGTATCACTTATTATAATGAATTCTATAGTATTTTGTCGCACCGCGCCGCTCGCGTCCGGTAGACAGGGTGTATTTAACTTTCTTATTTAGGCTATTTTCTTGTTTAACTGTATTTTTTTCTTTGATATTTATTTTAGTGTTTTGCAGGCTTCGCATTCACTGATGGAAGTGCTAAAATAAACACTAGCTGACGAGTTAAATCGGGTGTGTTAGATGAGTGAGACAGTGCTGGGCTGCTCCAGGACAGTTTTGAAAATCATTTCAAATGTATGTTCTTAAATGTGACTCATATAAAATATATTACATGCATGCACAGATTTAAGTCAACTTTAATCGCCTATTTGGTAACTTCATGACTTAACTGACCACGACATTGCATGCATGTAGTTTATTTCGCGCTTTGATATGAAATAATACAGGCCTTTGTGCGTGCAATTGAAGAGCATGCGGACTCGTTTGACTCGCGCCTGCCACTGAAGTGAAGTGGAGTGCTCGTCTGAAATGTCTCCCGTTCTCAGTCATTCTGCGACTGAATAAATGCACAGAATGCACAGTGACAGAAGCAGCAGTTGTGCAGGTGATTATTTTTTTCAGTTTAACGTTTAAATTAATATTTAATATTAATTATATATAGCTCAACACCACGTCACCAGCGGTAGGTGGTCCCATTACCGCAGCGGTGGTAAAAATCTGCCACTGTCACAGCCCTACGTGGAAGGGAAGTCGGTGGGGAAGCATGACCTGATCATCAGGTTCCTTAGGGGGGCAAGAAGGTAAAATCCTCCACGGCCCCCATCTATACCTTCTTGAGACCTGTCTCTAGTGCTCAGAGCATTACGGCAGGGCCAATTTGAGCCTATGCAGACAGTCAAGATGAAGTTTCTGTCAATGAAAACCCTGCTCCTGCTTGTATTGGCCTCCATCAAGAGGGTAGGGGACCTGCACGCATTTTCGGTCGACCATTCGTGCCTAGAGTTCGGCCTGGCTGACCCCCAGGTAATCCTGATGCCCCAGCCCAGCTATGTGCCCAAAGTTACCCACTACTCCCTTCAGGGATCATGTGGTGAGTCTGCAAGTGCTGACCCCCGAGGAGGCAGACCCAGCCCTAGCTTGGCTTTGTCCCGTCCGGGCATTGAGACGCTGCGCAGACAGGACACAAAGCTTCAGGACCACAGACCAGCTCTTTGTCTGTCATGGAGTCAATTCATAATATTACTGGGGGGGGGTTGTTGTTTGTTTGATTTTTTTTTTAGTATTTGATCCAATAAAGGAAGCCTTGGTAAGCATAAAAAACTTCTTTCAAAAACAACCTTAAACAAAGGAGATCATGTGACCCTTCGACGGCGGTGCACGCACGGTCCTTCGCTCTGCTCACTCTGTCAAATATTCTACAATCCTGAAAGTAAATTTCGAACCATTCTCTATCTATTCCATCATGATTACTTCATGAGACAAAGGAAAAGAGTGATTGAGCAATCGCCAATAAAAAAAAAATACAAAGATTCCACTAACAACAAAGAGGATCTCAATAGCGCCATTGCTAATGGTATCAAGCTAGCACTTAAAGAACAGCAAAGTACTTTGGATACCATTTTGGCCTCGACAGTAAGAGATGCGATAGACTCTGTACTGACCTTGGTATTGCATGACCTACATATGGACATACAAGCGGCCAACAATTCTGTAAAGAGCTAAAAACAGAGTTGAAAATCTAGCCATCGCGTCAAAACAGACACGTGACCGGGTCGATTCGAAAACATTCAACAAAAAAGTATTATTCACACTAATTTACAAATTATAAATACATTTATGTATGTGTGTGCGCTTTCATGTGGTTAAATAAGCCATTGAAGGATACCTGTTATAATTTACTCACGCTCAATAACTTAGTTTTGGCACTCAATTCTAATAGAATGAGCCACATTCAAAGTCAGTTTACACACATGTGATCACATCATTTGATTTCTACTCCTTTTCTAACAAACCATTAAAGCTAAAATGCTAAAATTAGCTGAATAAAATGAAAATATGACAAAATAACTATCATTTAACAAAGCTCCAGCTGGATTCATGTTGTCTTACCTTCAGATCATAAATGTCTTGTGTTAAATCATCCTGTTTGCTGAAAGGAGCGCAGGGCTCCAGTGAGCCGAGGAGGAGACATGGTCAGCCGCACTGAAGGCCGTCTGTGCCCAACACCTGTTCATGTGGGAAAGATGAGAAATGTGAATATAGACAGTTCCTTTATGTGTCTTTAACGAAGCAGACAGTATGGATCGTAGCCATTCATTTTACTACCAACACCTGACACAAAATCACAACAGATGACTGAGACAAAATACCTAAAAAGGTGCTTTAAAATGAATTAAATAGATGGCCAAAACCAAACATTCTCATTGTGACAAGACTCGTCAGATCCCCCAATCTGATGATCTCTTCCTCTAACATTTAAGAATCACAAAGTGCTCTTCATTATAGTATATGTACTGTTTTATCACATAAAACCTTAGTTGTGAAAAGCCCTGCTTCAGAAGTGTTCTTGTGCTATTATTCTTAATAATAAACTGCACTTTAATTGTTTTAATATAATTAATAACGGAGGTATCAAATCCTTTCTGGGCCCCTGTACAAGTATAAGACTGTCAGACACTACAGACTGCAGAATAACTGCTTACTACTGAACTAACGTGTTATGATACTGATTTTTAAACACAGTGATAACGACTTCATTATGTAAAATAATGATAATAATAATAATAATAATAATAATAATAATAATAATAATAATAATAAAAATAATTTAACACTACTTCACCAAACCACACACAAGTTTTAGGGGCCATTAAAAAACATGACCAAAACAGAGATAAGCACATGAGAACAGAGCTAACGTCTGTTAACGTACTCATGTTCACATCAGTGTATTTGAAAACCTCGGCACACAAAAACATTATGTTATACAAATATGAATGGTCACTGACCACTAACAAGTAAAAGTTTACAGCGGTGAAGAGAGTGAGGTAAAGCCGTCTCAGCTGGACCTGTCAGAACCGCGTCAACCGGCGTACATGTGGGAAGATTATGGTGAAGTACATTATGGGAAATGTAGTTTTATAAGATTACTACGCGCCCGCTTTCAACGGTTCAACTGTAGTTAGTGGACTACAATATCCGATATAGAGACATATGCGAAAAACAGCAAGGCAGCAGTATTCAGACTGACGCGCTGCAAACAGAGAGCTGTATATCTCATTTCTATTCACCTTCAGCGTTCTTTAGATCATTTGCAATACATTTGTAAGACAGACGTAAGTGCCGTTATGTACCGAAGCTTTGTAAAAAAAACGAATGGTTCAAAAATATAGCTATAAAAAATATATAAAAGTGCAGAGAGCAATGTTATGCATTTGCCGCCTTCTCCTGCCCCGCCGTTACTAAGCAACGGGGTAAACACCTGCTGGCTTGATGACGCAAACGAACCGCGGTTCGGACCCAAATAAAATAATATGAACACAGTCCAGCGAGAAGGGTCTGGCTGCAGACTTGCACTTGCATTCTCAGACTTGCATTCTCAGACTTGCATTCTCAGACACTTGCGCTTCCGCTAGTGACATCACTAACAGTCTTTTTTTATTTTTTATTTTGTTCTGTTTGTTGATTACTTTTTGTTTGAATCGCTCAACATTTTACAACAGTAGCCAGGTGTTGAAGACAAGAAAAAAGAAACTAAATTACGAAGTCGCTTGCAATCGCCACTTGCACTCTCAGCTACCTGCGACGTCACTTGCATTCGACACAAATCATGCGTGTTGCCAGTGGAGACAAGATGATGTGGTGATTAAACGATTAAAACTAATTTAGTACCGTAAAAGTACAGCGTCCTGCAAGAAAAGGACAAGACCCGCAAATCCGCGGCCACAGAACAGCAGAATATGAACGCGATGCACAAAATATCTTAAGTGTTTAATTTCCTCCCGTAGAAAAAAACAAACACTTAATATGGCTTAATGTATTAAGATAGGCCTACATAAAGTGAAATTAAAAGATCAAATTTAATATATAGTTATTATTTAATTTACTACAAGGCAAGCAGATGGCCATAAACACAATGTGCAAACTTTCACTTGTCCTCCAATACAGCAAAACGCTTAATGTGGCATAATAATGGACTATAAAGACAATTTTCTGTTGACTTAAAGTATATACAGACCAACAAATATATGTCTGTATATATGCATTATGAAATGCATTAAGTGATATTAAAAGCATCAATGCGTTATGCGTTAACGTTAAACATTTTCCAATCATTATAAATAAAAGACGTAATGTAACGTTAGCTTAATGGACAAAGACAATGATATGATATAAAAGAGTTGTAGACAGTTATTCTATATGGAAAAATGCTTAACGCGAAACTTTGCGTGTTGCATTTATTCTGGGCTCACCTGCTTGCCTGTACATACCTATTAGTTATGCATATTTTATTTTATTATTTTTTTTTTTTTTTCACTTTTAGAATAATGAAGAGGAGCATATTGAGTTTGGTTTTTATCATCTTAGTCTATTATTATGGCACATTATGCCATGTTTTGCGCATGTTTTGCCATGTTTTATAAATTATTCATTATATTAATAAATTGTATTGAATTTGATATTTTAATAGCATCTTAATAGCATATTAAGTGTTTGTTTTTTCTACGGGAGGAAGACGCTTAGCGAGAGACTTTGCGCACTGCATTCATATTCTGGTGTTTTGTGGCCGTGGATTTGCGGGTCTTGTCTTTTTCTTGCAGGACGCTGTACTTTTACGGTACTAAATTAGTTTTAATTGTTTAATCACCACAGTGTCTTGTCTCCATTGGCAACACGCATGATTTGTGTTGACTGCAAGTGACGGCGCAGGTAGCTGAGAGTGCAAGTGGCGATTGCAAGCGACTTTGTAATTTAGTTTATTTTTTCTTGTCTTCAACACCTGGCTACTGTTGTAAAATGTTGAGAGATTCAAACAAAAAAATAATAATTAAATAGAACAAAAATATAAAATAAAGACTGTTAGTGATGTCACTAGCGGAAGCGCAAGTGTCTGAGAGTGCAAGTCTGAGAATGCAAGTCTGGGAGTGCAAGTGCAATCTGCAGCCAGACCCTCTTGAGTCCAGCAGGGGCAGGGGGGAGGCCTGGTCAAAAAATAAATAAATAAATAATCCGAGTGGATGGGGGTGGGGGGCATGTTCCTTATAGCTATTTTTATATAATGATTGCAAAATTTGTGTAATTTTTATTTATTGAAAAAAATAGCCTTATTATTATTATTATTATTATTATTATTATTATTATATATATATTTTTTTTTTTTTTCTTCTGGTGCCTGAAATGAGCACAGTTTTAGGTCTGGATGTCCTGTACAGAGGACATTCAGGGCTTTTCAGAGATACCAAATGATTGGATGTTTCACCATGACCAATCCCTCTCCTTGATCATCAAAAATGTCTGAAATTAATTTAGTGACACTCTTATGGAAATATGATAATATTTTGTAATTAATAAATTAATTAATCAAATTTTTAAATTGTGTGTCATTAATCAACATCTCAGGAAAATGTTATGGGGTTTCAAATCAAAATATGACTTTATGTTACGAAACAGGACGTTGATTTCATACATGTCCTCATATGAGGACACCGGGACTAAAAGCATTTTTATTACGCATTTTTGGAGACATAACAAATGAATAGGGAAAGAAATTATATTTCAATATTCTATGAAATATTATATATTATTATGTTAATCTTGTCAATTATTACTCCCATTATTACACTTCTTTTTTCATTACGTATTATAATGAGAAAACCCGTTTATTTCATTTTACACACATTTTGCAGAAATAAAAATGGTATATTGAATCATTCAGTTATAACATAGTTGAGAATCATCTTTATACAAAGTTTGGTGGAAAAAAAATCTTGAAATCTAAAAATTTATTTGTGATTTTAAAAAATCAATTGTTTTTGCCTATGCATGTTTATTCATGTCTTTTCATTTTTTTATTTCTATTTTTTTTTTTTTTAAGAAATTGAGGCCTGATGTCCTCTACCGAGGAATGAAATGAAATGAATGAAATATTTTTTTTACATTATTTTTAATGCTCTAAACAATGTAAAGACATGGAAACAACTATTTTTTTAATAAAACTTTTTTCTCAGGTCTTAAGAGGTTAGGCCTGTCATGGATAGATAATGATGACAATAAAACCGCCAGTAGGTGGAAGCAAGTTCATGTTTTATTGAATCATTGAAATCTGTTGAATCACTGGCTCACTCGATTAGTTCAAAATCTGATTCATTCAAGGAACACACCGTGTCACTACTGTATGCACTGTTGTATAAAATTAATAGCACATATGTGTTTGTGCACATGTGCTGATATTCAGAAAAGTACATTGCTTTTGCAATGAATAAAAAAAGTAAAAAACTCGTACATGTTTTTTTTTTTTTTGGTTGTTTGTTTTGTTTTTGTTTTTTTCTTTAATTTGCTTGAATTATAAGGGCATTCTAATTGTATTCTAACAGGCTTCATTGCACAGTGAATGATTTTGGATTCTCAAGACTCAAGTTTTTGTTTGGTTTTTGCAAAGTCGGTGACTCAATAATGTCATTACATAGTGGTTGCATTTGGAGCATGATGACGTGTTTTTGTTTGGTGTGTTTAATTGATAATGTAAGTTATATCTCAATTACTTTTTGTGTTGTCTTCTTTTTAAAGGGGTCATATGATGCGATTTAAAAATTTCCTTTCTCTTTGGAGTGTTACAAGCTCTTGGTGAATTAAAGAAGATCTGTAAAGTTGCAAAGACTAAAGTTTCAAATCCAAAGTTGCGCTTGAACCATTTTGTGTGAAAAATGGTGAAAATTTGCTTCGGCTTGTAAGCAGCTTGTTACAGTACTGATTTCTGATTGGCCTATCGCGCTGTTTAGTTTGTGAATTATCATAAGTAGAGAATTTTAACATTTCATTTGCATGAAAAGTTCTACTTAATACACATTATTAATCTAAAGGGGATGGTAAGGGGGGATGGTGGTTTTACCAAGGGGATACTTTTTGTCATTTTTTTTCAACCAGGGGGATACAATCCCCCGCACCCCCCTTAATTCAAGCCCTGTTTGTACATATCGCATGAATGTAATAAATAATTAATTAATGTTGACAAATTATATTTAGACGATTGTTTTTTGTTTTTGTTTTTAGGGTAAGTGGATAGAATATACAATTTGTACAGCATAGAAATCATAATGTCTATTGAAAGTCCCCATAAAACGTGCTTGTGTGTCTTGGCTATATTTGTTGGGCTAAACAGTGTTTAATTAGGTCAACCGGAAGTTAGAACACTTCCCATAACACCCAATGTACTTGATACATCGTCAGAAGAATGGCATTTACTCTAATATTAGTCTGTTTCTCTCTTATTCCGAGGTCACCATAGCCACCAGATCTAGTCTGTGTCCAGATGAGATGGTCACTGCAGTCACCCGGATCCAGTACGTATCTAGCCCAGATGGTAGATCAGCACCTAGAGAGGACCTCTACAGCCCGGAAAGTCAGCGGAGACCAGGACAACTAGATGAGCCCCAGATTCCCTGTAAAGACCTTGTCTCAGACAACCACCAGGACAAGACTACAGGAACTAGTTGAGTCCTCTGCACAATGTCACATTGCTGCAGCCTGGAATTGAACTGCTGCTTTCGTCTGACCAAAGGAGAACTGGCCCCCCGACTGAGCCTGGTTTCTCCAAAGGTTTTTTTCTCCATTCTGTCACTGATGGAGTTTTGGTTCCTTGCCCCTGTCGCCTCTGGCTTGCTTAGTTGGGGACACTTCATTTCCAGCGATATCATCGACTTGATTGCACAGATACTATTAAAACTGAACTGAGCTGGATGATGACATCACTGAATTCAATGATGAACTGCCATTAACTGAAAAAAGAGTGTTTACTATTGTCATTTTGCATTATTGACACACAATTTTTCTAATTAATGCTGTACAATTACTTTGACACAATCTGTATTGTTAAAAGCGCTATATAAATAAAGGTGACTTGACTTGATTAATAAATACTGTAATAAATGATCATTGTTTGTTCATGTAAGTTAACATATTAAGTAACACCTTATTGTAAAATGTTACCAATATTTTTTTTTTATTTGTGAACTGATGTTCAGTTGTTATTTTTAATAGTTAACAACACTCCCACAGACACAAAGATATATCTTTCATTTGATCACACTGAATGCTCCCTAAAAACTGACGCAGTCATCACGTTTTCAGACCATTTCAAATTTTATTTTGACGTGACACAAAGTAGTGGTATCTAAGCGGTAGAGTTGTTTACTTTATAATTTTCTTCATTCAAGCCAAGAACTGGCATGCAAACAAGAGGCAGGATTTATCGCATGTGCACGTTTGTGTATCTATGTCTGAATTCTCATTGGGGAGACCAGGGAGTGCGGTTTCAGCATTTGTAAAATCAGGTGTTTCTCAATGTGTCTCAAACTAAATACAAATTTTACTTATTTGTCTGTTTCAAATCAAAAGTGTTAAAACCTACTACTAATTCCTAAACTGTTAATTTCAAAGACTGAGAGTCATTTATCTCTGCATTTCTTCAGACTGTGTAATGAAGTCAACAGATCTTTTCACCTGTGGTTCGTCTTTGAATAGCGTGAGTTATGCTGAAGTATCCGAACAAACACAATAAAACAGCAATCAATGAGAAATACACTTGAGCTGTCATCCTCCCGGCCTGCAATCTCACGATCTCTGCTGGAAAATGTGCTGAATTGGTGCCTCAGAAGCAGTGGACAGCGAAGCGCACAAAACTAAAACTAAAAAAAAATATGTGTTGCTGAAATATCAATCTCTGTAAAATGGGGTTTTAGAGATCCAAGGAGATCAGGTCAATTCCAACCCTGATTAAACTCACCTGCCTGTATCTCTCTAGTAATCTGAAATGCCTTGATTATCTTGTTCAGGTGTGTTTGATTGGGGTTGGATGAGCTGAATGCTGCGTTCACGGCATGTCATAATAATTAAGGTAGCCTAATTACGAGAGGATTGTGCATTTCTATGGCGACTCTATCAACTGCAAAATGAATCTGCAGTGGTTAGGTGGTACGGCGGTCATATTGTGGTACCAATAGGTGTGTTCGACTTCATGTATCGCTGCACAGACCGAAGCAGTGTGTGCTGGTTCTTCTTTTTAATTAACTGAACAAAATATACAACAGTAATGTACAAGAGTGTGCAAATGAACCATTTATTCAGTAATCAACAACTAATCAAAAGTTGTGTTTGTTAACATTAGTTTATGCACCGTGAACCAACAGTATTTGTATTAACTAATGTAAACAAAGATTAATATAATAATGAAAAAAGATGCATTGGGATCAGCATTCATAGACATTTTGAACTATTGGGGTTAGACAACATGTCTCAGGACCTACTCATTGTCGAAATCATACTCTAGATCTAATACTTTCACATGGAATTGATGTTGGTGGTGTTGAAATTATGCAGCCAAGTGATGATATCTCAGTTCATTACTTAGTTTTGTGCAAACTTCATATAGCTAAAACTGTAAATTCTACTCCTTGTTACAACTATGGTAGAACCATCATTTCTACCACAAAAGACTGTTTTGTAAGTAATCTTCCTGATTTATCCCAATTCCTATAATATATCATATCCAAAACCTCATATATAGTGTTTACAGGTCATATAGTGTTTTTCCAGGCCAGTAGAACATATACTGCAAGGCTTAACTCAAATTATAACTCAAAAAAGCGGTTAGATAAATAGCCAAAAGTCACAGGACTGTGGACTTAGAATTTTAGTAATACGTGACTGTCAAAAACAATGTCTGTTATATTTTCACAAAATTGGGCCTCATATTTTCCATGAATGCACTACTGAAATGCCCAAGGCAAGGCTGTTCAAAGAGCTTCATATCTCAGAAGACTCTCTCTGAATGGTGTCATTGTAGATATAGCAGTGCGTAACACTAACCTGATTTAAACAGCAGAGAGACTGCACCCTGACTTAACCATGGGCAAAGTCGTTTAGTGTAGTGTTAAATAAATCCCCATCCAGACCTGTAGTAACACAGAGCAGCAGTTATTTAGCACTCAAAAATTGAAGGTGTAGTCAAAGGTTATCCACAAGAGAACTGTTTCAGTAGATGACCGGCCGCCCATAACTGTGCTATGGTACATATATTAAAGGGGTCATATGATTGTTTTTTTAAAGATCATTATTTTGTGTAACAGAAAATGTTGACATGCTTTAATGTTCAAAAAACACATTATTTTTCAAGTACTGTACATTATTGTAGGTCCTCTATGCCCCGCCTCTCTCAAACACGTCGTTTTCCCTCCTTCCGACAAGAGCAGTCTGCTCAGATTGGCCAACTGAGCCAGTGCATTGTGATTGGCCGATCACCGCAAGTCGGAAATGTAACGCCCCTTTCCATAATCACGAGCTTCAGCTTTCAAAATAAATGTAAAGACATTTAATAATGTCCTTAGTTTTAACATCAGTTCAAGTCTGAAAGGGGTACAGAGTCGCATGACAGACACAGTGATAAAAGTCCGTATGTACTTGCAGTACACAAGCCACAGATGGATAAGACAGCTGACTCCCCTGTGATGTGACCCTGTCTCTCTCTCACACACACACACACTTGGCGACACGCAGATACTATTGGCAAAACTCTGCATTTGAACATTCAATAGCAAGTACTTAAACTAATAACAAAACATACTTACAGTATCTTAATCAGAAGCACACGATTGTCGTAGCAAAGTCAGAATTACTTCCTCTTCTAGGTTTATGAAACGGTCGTCCATAAAATGTGTTGCTGTTCTGTTGTAAGTAATCTTAAAGATTCCTAAATGCATCTACTTTCGGAAGACCAAATAAAGTGCTTTTGCTTTTGCCTACACTGTAAAAAGTGATACTCTATATTTACTCAATAAAATTGTGGCAACAGATTACAAGCAATATTATTAATTAAATTTAACACATTAGAATTAATTAGAATTAATCAAATGAGATGCTTACAAGCAATCATTCAAAATGAGTAAAATAACATGAAAAAAAATAAGTAAAATGTATACAAAAATATTGGTTTTGTTGGACAAAAAACGAGAAGCACCTGGCTGCAGCCTGCATATAGAGGCGGGGTTGCACATGTTAACCCGCCCCATACCTACTCTGATTGGTTCGATCGTCTTTCATAGGCATACATGATAGGAAATGTGTGCGTAGTTGGTGTACACTGTAAAAAGTGATACTCTATATTTACTCAATAAAATTGTGGCAACAGATTACAAGCAATATTATTAATTAAATTTAACACATTAGAATTAATTAGAATTAATCAAATGAGATGCTTACAAGCAATCATTCAAAATGAGTAAAATAACGTGAAAAAAATAAGTAAAATGTATACAAAAATATTGGTTTTGTTGGACAAAAAACGAGAAGCACCTGGCTGCAGCCTGCATATAGAGGCGGGGTTGCACATGTTTAACCCGCCCCATACCTACTCTGATTGGTTCGATCGTCTTTCATAGGCATACATGATAGGAAATGTTTGCGTATTTGGTGTACACTGTTAAAAATAATACACTATATTTACTTAATAAAATTGTGGCAACAGATTACAAGCAATATTATTAATTAAATTTAACACATAAGAATTCATTAGAATTAATCAAATTAGATGCTTAGAAATTAACCATTCAAAATGAGTCAATAGCACAAAATAAATAAGTTTAAACAAAACAAAAACAAAAAACATTTATTTGAGAAAGAAAAACAAATCACTATGCTAAGGAATACTATGTTATGCATACCAGGCCAGTAGTTAGCGATTAAGAAACACAGCGCAAAAATGTAATTCACAAATTCATGTTTTTGTTGCTTATATGGAGATGATACAGGCATAGTGTTCAAAAGCTTGTGTTTTCAAGCCCCCAAAACATAGTTATTGAAGATACCCTTATGTTAACAAACAGAATCACTGAAGGAGCATAATCTACAATCTACATGGTTACCATTACGGTGGTCAGTGTTTGCTTTAGTCATCTTGTTAAAGAAAATAACACTTTAGCAGAAACATTAATGTGGGAATGATTGCTACAACAGTTAGAAAAGCCAATAAAGAATAAGATCATCTGGTGTTGTTTTTTTTGCCATCGTTTGATCTGGATTTCTGAGTTGGTTGTGTCTTATCAACAACAGACGTCCTTTGTCTGTACAGTGTAAGGTCTGGTATTTTCAGCATAATCAGAGAGATTCTAAGAAGCAAATGTTTTAAAGCATTTAAAAAAAAAAAGAAAATTTATTTCATTTAGGCAACAGACATCAAGAATCAGGCTGAGAACCTCAACAATGGTGACCATCAAAAAGCATGTTGCACTGCATTCTGGGTGCCACCAATCAAAACTCATTTATGGCTCCCATCATGCTTTGCGGCATGAATAAATTATGAGATTAATTGTCTTAAGATTTATTCTTAATATTTCTTTTATTTTTACTTTTTTATGCAATTTTAGTAGCTTGTTTTGTGATGCTTACAGTTCATCTGTTAATCTGAATATGCTGTTCGTCACCATTCTTGAGATTCATACGCTGGTCTATTGATGTCACTGTGTGTCTAAAAGAAGGTTTCCTTTCCCCACTACAATTTTTTTTCTTAATCAGAATTCTTAAAACTCTGGATTTAACAGGAGATTTCAGGTCTTCTATTGTTGAATTACAGGGGCTGCTATATTGAATGTTAATTTAACTCAGAGAACAGGCTCTATTTATAACACTCAGGCCAAACAATGATTATGTAAAATCATAACCAACACCACCTGAACAGCTTTACTCTTGGCATGTCTAGCTGTTATAATTCAGTTACAACAACCATACAAAATGTAATATTAAAAAGTCAAGGGTCAAGAGCCCAACTAAAGCAAACACTGACCACTATAATGGTAACCCTATAAATTTACCCTTTTCTCCTTCAGTGATTCTGTTTGTGAACTTTAGGTGTCTTCAATAACTATGTTTTGAGGGACTGAAGACACAAACTTCTGAACATTATGCCTGTATCATATCTATGTAAGCAACAAAAATGTGAATTTGTAAAAAAGTTGACGTCATGTGCATACATATAATGTTTTCACAGGGTGTTTCATGATCGCCAACTACTGGCCTGGCATGTATAACATAGTATTCTTTAGCATAGTGTTTTTTTTTTCCGTTTTTTTTTTTTAGCAATGAAATCAAAATTTTTTTGTGTAAATTTTACTTAATTTTTTCATGTTCTTCTAATCGTTTTGAATGCTTGCTTGTAAGCATCTAATTTGATTATTTCGAATTAATTCTAATGTGTTAAATTTACTTAATAATATAGGATATACAATTTTAAACAATTTTATTGAGTAAATAAAGTGAAACATTTTTTACAGTGTAGATACACACAGCATCTCCCTGACATGGCTGCTTCAACACTAACTGTGGTTACTGAAACCACGCCTTCTTTCTTTGCGTGAACATTTGGGTGGCATTACGCAAATATTTCCACATAGTGATGTAGACATGTCGGGCGTGTTTGAATGAGCTGTTTTAGGGGGGCGTGGCAGAGTCTTAACTTTGATAAAGAATATCTCTTTGGATTTGAGACTTTAGTCTTTGCAAATTTACAGAACTTCTTCATGCACCAAGAGCATGTAACACTCCAAAGAGAAATGAAAAACTGAAATCGCATCATATGACCCCTTTAATGACAATTTATTCCTCTTGTTGTTGACCACTTGCTTGGCTTCCTGTTTCTGTAAAGGAAATGCATTTATACTGTATGTATATTCATCGAGAACAAGAAACATGAACAAGCACAGCTACAGTATCTAGGAATTCAGTCAATTATAGTTTGACAATCATTATACAACAGTATTTGACCTCAAACTGCCATGACTAACAAAATATAGGGGACAAATAATATCAGGGTGCATTATTAGCATCTATACTTTAGCAAAACTCTTTTTTCATAATCTTTGTTGGGTAATGATAGCATTGAGTTTTATCATTCATCAAATACTGACACTGCTCTAATCTTTGACTTTTTGTGTAAGTCAGAACGGCTGCCGTTGCTTCTCCCCGCAGTGACCTTGTGTCTGTATAAGCATGACCGCTTGCGCCAAAGGCCGTCTGAATGTAAATAAGTCAGAGAGTTCTGCTGCACCATTTTCTGATCGGGGTGATTATGGCTCCTGTGCTGCAATGGAGGTCCGTTCAGGAGCATTGTGCTGCCATTAGAGCGGCACAGCAGACAGTACACGTATCTGTCCAGCCAACTGAGATCTGCTGACTTTGTTTCCATCATTTCAGCTCTAAATTATGGTCTGCTCCTCCTCTTCCAATTCATTCAGACCTGGCGTTATTTCATTTAGTAAATGCTGCGCGCTGATCAATATCTGTAACAATTGCCTCATTATACTGATGGAGATGAGCATTGTTCATTGAAAGTGTCCAATGAAACGTAACTGCATTTGTATTACAGAAACATTGCAGGTATTGTTCAGATTCCAACATTTTGTTTAATTAATAAAACAACTAACATGCACAGTATAAAAAAATGCATGAAATCCAATGATAATGTGATTAATTTACAAATTAAATAAAAAGTATGAATTGAAAAGGAATTAATTTAATTCAGCAGTGTTACAGATTTTGTGGGGGTTTAAAAGAAAATGTTCACCAATTTGTGCATGTAGGTAGTTGATATGAAATAGGGTTGACTTGTGTGTGTGTGTGTGTGTGTGTATGTGTGTGTGTGTGTGTGTGTGTGTGTATATATATATATAATTTTTTGTCTTTATTATTATTATTATTATTTATTTAAATGACTTCTGGATATTTTTTTGCTTTAACTTGTTCATTGTACCCTGCAGTGTGACAAATATTCCTTCTCTCTCAATTAATATGGTGTATAAAACCTGCATGCATAATAATTAACATAATCAGCTAAATATGTTTATAATAGTATTAGATGGATTATAGCTTTTATATATATATATATATATATATATATATATATATATATATATATATATATATATATATATATATATATATATATAGTTTATGTTAGGCTGTTGTAGCCTAAATATTTGGGTAATGAATTTTATGTTGAATTATACAAATTATTTCTTTCTAAAGCTACAAATTGTAATGTTTACTTAATACTTTCTCATTTATCACAACATAGCTATAAATGTTTTTTTTGGGTATTTTCACAGTCAGATGTATTTTGAGATTAATTAGATTAATCGACACATCATGTAATTAATTAGATTAATATTAATTAATTAATAATTTATAAATTAATAATCTTGATCTACTTGTAACAGACATCTTATATATAAGATATATATAAAGCATACATTATATCCTCCCTGTAGCTAGTAAAGCATGACATTTAAACCAGTTCTTCCCCAGCCGCAATAATCATAATGATACAGGAGGACTATGGTCCTCTATCTGGTGCAGTGAATGGAGTCATTTGTTTACGTCTGAATGGTGCTGAACACTTCACTAATGCACTTCAAGAATGCCTCACGCTGGCATCTCGCTCAGACGTGGATACCCATCCTAATTATTCACAAAGTGAAGAGCACTCTGCAGTGAAGGTCTTATCCTGTGGAGCAGCTTCCACCGGATACATCTTAATAACTCAAGCTCAAATCCAGACTCCAATCTGTCTTGGCCTCCAACAGAAGCTGTTTCTTTCTTCTGTGTGTGTTTTATTGCTGTTCTGTGTAAGTGTGTTTGTCAGTCTAAGGCTAACTGGTTTATAGTACCAGAGTGAGCTCCCATATATAGGATCTCTGCATTTTACATTTGTTCCTGATCTTTTAAATCAAGAGAGAGAGAAATAAAGTTGAAACGTTAAGATTTTTGTTTATTTACTGAAGTATCTAACTGAATACCTAACTAGATAAATTACAACTTATTAAAAACATATGCACAATAATACATTTAATTAAATAATAAATAAATTAAAGCCAATTATTATTTTTAATGATTAATCATTATGTCAATATCGGTCTTTATTTATAAAATTGTTTACTTTTATGTAATCGTTAAAAAAATGACTATGGGCGTCATCCCCGCTCAGGTGTTGGGTCATCTCAGATCTTCATAAGAGGCTGGATCCAGACTGAAGCTTGTGTAATCTCTAGTTACCTCAGGATGGCCAGACAGAGAATAATTAGTTTAGCTGCAGTTTAAACCATTTCAAGCAAAGAATGGTAATGTGCATTTGACCAAAATTGTGTCTTTAACCCTCTGGATTCAAACAGAGAAATTGTGTCTGAGTCACGGATAACATCAGAAAGGCTACTCCAGAGTTTAGAAGCCAAGTAAAAATGCTCTTCCTCCTTTAGTGGACTTTGCAGTCCTAGGGACTACCAAAAGTCCAGAGTGTTGGCTTGCAATAGCAAGTTAGCTTTGAAAGCAAGATCCCCACCCGCCCTGTGTAATCACTCTGCAAAACCTCACATGAACATGCTCCGTCAGAAAGGAAACTAACCTGCGAATCAATGAGTGGAGGGTTGAATGCAACGCTGCCAGATTACCTCATGTCTCATTCACCGGTGAAAAAAACATTACAGTACAAAACGCACATTATTACATTAATAGCACCTTTCACTCTCGCTGGAATGCACTGATGACATATAATGTCTGCGCAAACAGGGTGCACAGAGGTATGCAAATACATATTTTGACAGGCAGGCAGGACAGCCTATCCTAATGTTTGGACTGAACATTTTGATTGGACGAGCATTTTATGGTCCTACAACTTCTACAGACAATATAAATTCATATACATACATTTTGACCACTTAACTTAGTGATTGCTATTGGGATGTGACTATCAACCAATATAATTTTTTTTTTTTTTATTATTATTATTTTTTTTTACCAAATCACCTACCCTGCTTTAAGCATTATGGATTGTAGCATAATAGAGGACTGGTTACTGTAAAACCTGTTCAATATAAATAATAATAATAATAATAATAATAATAATAATAATAATAATAATAATAATAATAATAAATATATAATTATAAAAAATCTTAAAATACATGACATGACTTAAGCTGACAACAAGAAATATCTAAACAATACAGTGTATCAGTTTTTTTGGTTGTTGACTGATGGTGGAAAAAAAAAACAAATAATAAAAAACAGTGGTGTAGTGGAGGGGGCGGAGCAGAGGAGGACAAGTGTTAGGCCCATGAAGTGAAAGTGGGCCTGCATCATGGCTTGGTGGTTGACCTACACCATAGAGTCGGAGCAGGCCTGGATCATGGTGCAAAGGTAGGCCTGGATGGTGAAGCAGAGATGTGCCTAGACTGTGTAGCAGAGGTGGATCTGGACCGTAGAGCAGAGGACGAGACCATGATGGAGCACAGAGCCAAGCAGATGGCAGGGCCAAAGCCTGGGGCTGAGATAAAGGTGAATGAAGCCAAGGTGGAGCTGGTAAGGCCAGGGATCAGGGTGGAGCTGACTGAGCATGGAGCCAAGGCAAAGATGACAGGGCCAAGGACCAGGGTGGAGCTGACCGAGCATGGAGCCAAGACAGAGACAGCAGTGCGAAGGACCAGTGCGGATCATGAGCAAAGACTATAGAATACCCAAGACGTGTCACTCATATAGGTTTGAATGGGGAAAAATGCAACGCTCAATATGGCCACTCAATCGCAGGAAGACCTGCCTTCTGAATGAAGGAGCCAATCGCTAATTGGTAAAGTCAGCGCGTCATTGCAGCTGCTGTTAGAAGTCCCAGTTGCTTTAGAAACAATAAGCGTTCTGAGACATGCGGTTAGGACTGCGCATGCGCAGGCTAGAATGCGCATGCGCATTCTAGCCTGAATAATAAGCTTTTTATAATGCTATTTGAACAAAATAAACAACATTTATGACACAGTTGATATCAGATTTATTTGGTGATTTCAAATATGAAATTTAATCACAAATTTAATCACTTAGTGAACAGTTTTGTAGAATTTGATGTTTCCACATTCAAAGAGATAGGAGTTGCATTTGCATAGCGCATCACCACATGACACTCTGTGAGGATAATTAAAGTTTAGGCTGTTAGCTTACTCATTGTTTTTAATTTTTTTTTTCATTTTTTTATTTTTTTAACAGGTCTCTTTATTTATACAATGAATTATAGGCCTATAATTAAAATGATTAACACTGCAGTCATCAATGAAAATTAAGGGCAGCTTTATTTCATGCACAGATTTTCAAAAACAACCTGTTTAATGTGAAATTTCTTCTCATGTTTTTCACTACACAGGCCACAAGAGAAATATTAAGGGAATAATAAGACAGTTATATACAGTTATCAGCATATGCTGAAGTATTTTCTTATCTCGTTGTCTCAGAGAATATGCGCCGTTAATAAAGCATTAGAAAGCGCTGTCAGTTTTATTTTTTTATTTTTTTCATTTTCTCTATAGTGAATTAACTGATGTTTACTGGCATAACTCTTGCGCACAATTCATGCATTGCTTGCCTGTGTTCCTTGATTTCTCCCCCATAATATCAGTTGTTTATAGGCCACATATTAGGCACTTTTTTAGGTTTTTAATGTTTATTTTTCAGTGTTAATGAAAGTGACACTAAAAAAGAGGAACTTCATTAGGAAATCCTTGGGGGCTGTGCCGGGGCTAAGCAAGTTTCTGATGGGGCTATACCCCCGTCGAGTCCCACCCTAGTGCCGCCACTGCCACAGAGTGACATGCACTGTAAAAAATAAGTGTCATTTTAACTGTACAATTTTGTAAAAACGCTACAAAAAAAAAGTGTTAATAGGTTAACAGTAAGTTCCTGTACTATATACAGGGAAAAACTGTAAAAGATCTAACCAGACATTTCATGTAATTTTACAGTAAAATGCTGTTAATTTTACAGTTTTTAGAAATAAAAAAAAGAACCAAATCAATGTATAATTTACAGTCAAAAACTGTAAACTGATATTCCCAAAATTCCCTGCGTGACGCTCCACATTTGAAAGTATTTTGTTTAAATAATCTTGTTTTTTAATAGTTTTTGTTATCAGTTGTATATTTGGGCTTTATGTTACATCTTCTGCTGTTTAATGAAAGTTTATTGAATTGTTTAAGTATCGTGTGTCACCATGATGGTGTTTTGTGTTTGCATGAATGACTTTGTGCACCTTCTATATATTAATATATACTTCTGCTTGTGGCGAAGCTACTTGTGATGAACTTCGATTCTTCATGTGGCTTTCTCTTTTACCACCTGCATTATTATGGTGGTTGTCAGTATGTTAAAGGTACAAAACAGATTTTAATAGCAGTGTGCGTTGTTGAATTTACTGGTTTACATTAAAATTTTCTTGTTTGTAAATAACAGTTTTATACTGTAAAATTTACAGTTTTTGGCCGTAATTGTGTTTACAGTTTTTCTGTATTTTTTACAAAAGTATTCTGGCAACCACAGCTGCCAAAATTATTTTGTAAAAACTACAGACTTTTTTTTACAGTGTGACTTGTCTTAAAGGGACTTTGTCATGAGGCCAGGGTGGAAGCAGTGGGACAAGGAGCCTGGAGAGTTCAGAGGTGGCCTTCATGCTCATGGTGGGACAGGCATGACTGAACAGGCATGGACGGCCTGCGTTGCCATATAGGGAGCACTGAAATTCTATGGACTGTTTCCATAGCTGTGACATTGACTGTGACTGAGCAACCAGACTTCTCAGAGGGAGTTGTAGTGGACACTGCCATATCTGGGAAAATGTGTGCAGCCCACAGTGGTGATGACTATGGGAAGCACCAAGGACAATAGGATGACCTCTAGGATCACAGGAATTGCGATCACTGAATGTAGGAGTAGGGAACCATGGAGGCCATGGCCAGTAAGGTTTAGGACATATAGCCCCCTCAAGGGGAATCTTGAGTGGTCATGATGTGAGGAGACTCCGGCACTGGCAAGATTGCCAAGATGGTATCTACTGTAGGATAAGCATTGAAGTCCTCTTTGACTTCTCCAACAGTAAATGGCCATCCACTCAGTTTCAATTCAAGGCTGATACTGTATACTGAGTTAATGTCCAGTGAATAGTGTTGGCCAGTATCAAGGGAGCCATAGTTTCATCAAGACCCTCACAAAAAATGTCCTTGGGGGCAACATCATTAAATGCCTCCAAATAGCATAGTTCACAATACTCCTCTACATAATGCTCTACAGAGAGATTGTTCTGGGTTGTGTAACATTTGTAGCCTGAAGCAGACAAGGATAAAGGCGTAAAATAACCCAAGTACAGTTTTATTAAAAATGATAATGATCTTAAAACATAAACTATGAACTAAATCCAAGACATGAAGCTCAATATACACATAAACTATGAGCTTGACAATCTGTGGAAAATGGCACAGAATAACATACTTAATATATTGCTACCATGTTTTTTTTTTTATAGTAAAGTTCTGACAAGTTAAAATCAGTAACATTTAGTATGAGCATTATTGGGGATACTTGCCTTTAGGTATTTGATGTTTGATCTTGGTTTGAAAATGTCCTGTGAATTACTGTAAGAATTTTCTAGGATGTGTTTGTGAATCATAGATAGATGCACATAAATCTTCAGTCTTGTTGGGCCTTGTTCTGCCTCTTGCACTCTTACAAACATACAGCTGTAGTTTGGCCAGTGAAACTAGCGGCCACATTCAGATTGTTGGTGTGCGCTTTAATAAAAACGTTCTGTTCAGCATGAGGGCAGTTCATACTGCCACCGTTCAACTGTTTGCACTTTCCAATGATCAGCCCAACAGAGACACAAATGAACAGATTGATTTAAGCTCTCCAAGTGGCCAGACCCCACTGCACCTCCAAACTCCATCCATCAGCAGTGCACAATAGTTTTCTCAAGCGCATCGTAGGTAAGAATCACTCCATCAACTCCGGGCTGAGAGACAGGGAGCCGAGACTAACTACAAATGAGACTGGCCTTTCTCTGTCTCAAACTAAGCAGGTTGTTGAAGTGAGAGGGGTAAAAGTGCTAGAACAGAGAAACAAAGAAAAAAGGAAAGCCGATGTACCGCTGCTGCTCATCTGAAATCAGAGGACTGTTCTCATGGAAACGAGAGTTTACCTGTGGAGCTGTCAGAAATAGCATGTTTGACTGCAGTGTCCATTGGCTGGAGGCTGTCGATACTGAAACACTGGTTTTCCATTGTTAGCATCTTTGTAATAGTACTGACAATTTTTGATTTGGAAATATTTACCCAGTTTCTCCTGTGTGCATCTTTTGATTTAGCATGCTGTCTTACCTACTTTACACTTTCTGGTCCTACGGCCCAACCAACATAATGCAGGGACACATAAATCAAGACACACAACAGAACAGACAATAAAACATGAGAAAATACATACATGCATTATAGACTGTATAAAAACATGGATGTAGTGTTCGTGATGTCACCCGTAGTTTTCTAAGGTGGGTGTTTTTGAAGCTCAAAGTGGGCGGAGTGGGCCATCACCATCTTTGCAGTGCGTCACTCCTGGATAATAGAAAATGGCAAAAAGGCGGGAGCTGGTTGCTGAAGCCACGCCTTTACGCTGTAAAGTTGGGCATTTTAACATGGGGAGTCTATGCAGTCAGCCTCTAGCGGCCAGTTGACGAAATACAGTTTAAGTCGCTTCTATGTTGGCTTCACGAGAGAGAGCGGGAGGTTGCTGCTTGACATACATACATAAATAGCCCCTTACATAACCCGTGGACCCAAGATCAAAATAATATTTTGATTATATCATACTGAATTTTAATTTTGTTTATTCATAAACAATTTATATCTGTTTATAACTGTTTATATCAAAACTGTTTTTTTATTATTAAAATCTTTCTATTTTAGATAAATGCTGTTCTTTTGAATTTTCTGTTCCTCTAAGAATCAAAAAAAAAAAAAACTGTTTTCAACATTGATGCTAAAAATTAACTCTCAGCTACATCAATGTATGGATAAAACTGCCTTTTAATATATGCTTAAAACTGTTTTTGCTGAATTTTGGGTCAAATAAATGTCGCCTTGGTGAGCAGAAGAGACTTATTTTAAAATCTTACCGATCTTGATTTTGATTTTGTAAATAGGTAGTGTTGCAAATTTCAAAAACAAATAAAAAACCTGTCATCTTATTTCAAGTAATGCTATACTTTGCTAATATTTTCCTGTACTTTATTTCACAGAGTTGCTGCAACTTCTGTTGTTTAGGTGAACCATATAGGAAACATGAGGTATTCAATTGCAGTGACAGTAAACATCCATCTCCCATCAATTATAATGAGCACAGTCAGACAGGACTAGTTTGTTGTACATCTAAACACAATCTGCGAAAGCACATTAATATATTCCCACATCATGTTGCAGATGCTTTATGACACCACAGTCAATGTAAAAACATGATGGCCGTATCAGAAATGAGCTCTTCAAACCGTTCTCTCATTAGAGCTCAATACCTCATTTCAGTCAATCCGAATCAGCCTTCTCTCAATGTTTGACAAGTATCACATTAATGTGACGGGAAATTCAACTCCCCTTAAATCATTATCACCCTTCAGCCTCCCACTGGCCTATGTCCAGATTCATGGCAGGAGCCGCGGCCAGGAGGAGGAGCACAAAACCTGAACCCTGTTCAGATGCACCTGATGCTTATTATGCCATAAATCCAGGTTTTCTCTTGTGCATGCAGCAAGTGTGCGTGAGGTCTAGGTAGGTCGCAGCAATCATGTAAAAAGTCACTGTGTGCTGCATCAATCTCAAGGCAGCATCTGTCAACTTACAGCATCGAGATGTGGCTTGTTTCTTTGCGAAATGCAGAAATAAAATGGAAAATTGCACATTTTTTGGAAATACATATGTTACAGTGTTGATTAATCTTTGTTTACATTAGTTATTAAAAATTTAACTGCTCATTGTTAGTCCATGTTAGCTCGGGTCCATTAAATAACAATAACAGATACAAAGTTTGATTTTTATAAATGTATTAGTAAATGTTAGAATCAATCTTAACTATAATTAATAAATGCTTTAGATGTATTTTTCATTGTTAGTTTATACAGTATAATGTTAAACTAATGTTAACAAATCTGACCTTATTGTAAGTGTTACAGAATAATCTTCAATGAATCTGAAAAAACAAAACAAACAAACAAACAAAAACAATAAAATAATAATAATAATAAAGTCACTTGTGCTCTCCAAGGTTGAGAAATACAATAAAAACAGTAATATTCTGAAATGTTAATGTTGACATTTTTTATTTGAATACGTGTAAATTATTTTCTTTTCTTTTCTTTTCTTTTCTTTTCTTTTCTTTTCTTTTCTTTTCTTTTCTTTTCTTTTCTTTTCTTTTCTTATTTATTCCAAAATTTTCAATGATCTATCAGTTTCCAAAAAAATATTAAACAGCACTGTCATTTTCAACACTGATGATAACAATAAATGTTTCTTTTTAGGCAGCAAATCAGCATATACCAATAATTTCTGAAGGATCATGCGACACTGAAGACTGGAATAATGATGCGTCACAGAAATAACAACATACAAAATTACAATATATTAAAAATATAGCAACAGTTATTTTAAATTCTAATAATTACACAATCATAGTATTTTTACTGTATATTAAATCAAGTAAATGTAGCCTTGGTGAGCATAGGAGACTTCTTTCAAAAACATAAAAAAATAATAATTAATCAGGTGTGTATATTTAAAAATTATGTGTTAGCCTAAGAATGTCTTAAAAGTCTGAAAATTAACTCCACATCAGCAACTGTCCAACTACCAAAGTTATTAGGCCTTTATTAGGCCTTAATGCTCTTTATAAGTTTAATTTAAAGATTTTAAGTACAAAATATAAAGTAAAAAGATTAATTAATGTATTGTTTAACAATATAAAAATGTCAATTTATTGGTCAGCTTTTTGTGCTTAAATTTGTTTATTTCGACTCAAACAAATAAACTGATAATTAAGACTTTCTTTCTTTTTAGGTTCACGCCTAGTCCTCCATAAAAAGCTATCTTTTGCAAAGTTTGTAATATACCAGTTATATGACTACTTTTATGATTACGTTTTATGTTTTTTTTTTTTTTTTTTTTTTTTTTAAATGTGTCTTTATGGCTTAACAGACGTGGCCACTATCAACTGTTGTCATATGTAAGTTGGAACTTTTACATAATTCAGTGCACTAGAAGCTCAAAAAAAGCATTTGCTTCTGAATAAATTCTGAATGCCCTGAGAAAATGGCCTCATGTCACACTGCCCTGCTGTTCAGTTTCACAGAGTTTCATAAAACTATTAACAACACGCACTCAGTTCTCCAGATAATGCCCGTTGAAAACCAAAAGATTAAAGTCAACTTTATTGAAATCCATATCTCATAATCTGCTCCTTCGAGGAAGAGAAGAGTTGTCTCTTGTCTTCAGCTCCAATGATCACGCGTTATGATGCAAACTGCTATCGCTGCCAGTTCCTCTATTCATTGTGCCACTGAAAATACAAATCAGTTCAAAACAATTTTGGCCTCTAAATGACTGATTCCACTGTCATAAACGTTTTAGGGGGAGCAAAGTGAAGCAATTTGTGCTTGCCCTGCCTGTACGATATCTGTCTGAAGGAGAAGTGAGAAGAAGATGTGAAGTGAATTTCAATCCAGATATCTCCTGCATCTGTGTGTTTCAGGGTCAGTCTGAACTCCAGTGATGTCCAGGGTGAGAAGGCTCGCTTTGTTCTTCAGTTTTCACTTTTACCCTGTATGGCCTCAAAGGTCAGCACTGAGCATCCATAACACTTATATACTAAAGAGTATTTTAAAGCTTTGCAGCTCTAGAAAGGCAATATTTGTGTAAAGGTCAATGATTCTTATATTGCTTGTCCTGGAGACAAAAATATGTGTTGCGATGTACACACTATAGCCTATATTCTAAAACAAGTATACAGTAATGTTTAGTGTACAGCACATTTTAAATATTCACTTCAACATTTTGTTATATTTCAGTTGATCTGTTATTGAGCTTGTTCCTTGAAACATTCATTAAAACAAGGAAAAAATAAAAGAAACTGCTCACTTCAGAAGAGCATTTGCTTGCAATGTTTTTATTTTGTAATACTGAACACTATAATGCACATTTGGCTTAATTGTGTTTTAGAATACAGTTAAGCAAATAATGAATTTAAGTGATTGAAAATTAGTAGTTTTAATTTCTGTAAAACTCTTTAGAAACAAAAAGAAACAAGGGGGTGGGTTTTGATAAGAGCTTATCCCTTATTAATACATAGTTTGTCCCTTATTAATAAATAGTAGCCTTTCGTTTATGTTAGAGCCTTGAATCATAATTTGCACGATTAGCGAGGTACATTCTCATAAGAATGATCTACTAAACAAAGACTTCAGTGAGTGTGAGATAAGAAATCAATATTTTTGACCAACGTAAGAGTGTACTTTTTTTTTCTTGTGATGTCTTTGAATATTTTGTACATTGGCATATAAATGGCTTCAAAGATAACACACATTAGAACATCTGATTCCAGTATTTCCCCTGAATACTGGTAATATAGGACATCTTACTTTTGCTTGCATGTTTAATTAGAATCCAAAAGCCATAGAACCTGACATTATACCTTCATGAAAAGCTTAGGGTGTCTCTTACTTTAGACAAAGCAAATACTTGTTTGTTCCTCCTAAACGAGACAAATTGAGCTCTGCGTGATCCTTGATATGGCATCATCAGCTTTGGAACCATTAAGGCTTTTACAATTAACACCCCAAATATACATTTAGCAATACATTTTAATCATTTAATGAAATTCATATACAGTGTGGATACCCTTGTGAAAAAAAAAAAAAAAAAAAGCTTAATTGTATTAAATGTTTACTTGTAGTTTACTTGCAGCTAATGTAATGTACACTTTGTATTAAGAGCATTTTTTTTTATTTACTTTTTTATGTAATTATAATATTTTGTCATGCTTTAAAGAAGTACACATACATTATGTTGATGTGTTCACCATGTACTAAAACTTATGTAAAATTGATAATTGTAATATTTACTATAGTGTGATATTACACTATTATAATAATCTTTAGTGCTGTTTGTGAAGTACTGGATTATAAGTGTTATTTTATATAGAGTCTAAATGTACTAAATTGCAACAATTGCAACACATATATTTAATATCTTACAAAATAAATGAAAGAATAAATGAAACAATTTAAAGTATATTTTTGTTTGAGCAGCACACCACAAATTAAAGAAGAAAAATTAACAATGACATTTTATATAAATATGTACTGAATTCCTACTTAACCGGGTCGAAAATAACTCTTTAATGCAAATTTAAACTATAAATCATTTTTGGTAACACTTTATTTAAAGGTGTCCTTGTTACAGTGTAATTATACATTTATGTACTGAGTAATATTAATTAACTACATGTACTTACCTTATGGTTATAGGGTTCGGATTAGGATTTGGTTTACACTCTTAAAAATAAATGTTCTTTATTGACATCAGTGGTTCCACAAAGAACCTTTACCATCCATGGAACCTTTTGATTCTACAAAAGGTTCTTTATAGTGCAAAAAGGTTCTTTAGATTATTAAAATGTTCTTCCCACTAAGAAAAAAACAAATGGTTCTTTTAAGACCTGTTCACTGAAAGGTTCTTTGGGGAACCAATGCTGGTTCTTTCGATGGCATCGCTGTGAAAACCCCGTTTTAACTTTATTTTTAAGAGTGTAGGGTTACTTGCATGTTAGTGCCATTTATCTCAAACTTCTACATATATCCTACATGTTACAAGCTATAACACTTGCTGTACTTAATAAGTGTATCTCTTAAAATGTAACATATTAAAAGGAAAATTGCAGCGTTCTCAAACCTCTCTTAATGTCGTCCTCTGAGCCCATCTCATCACCGAGTCCAACTTCCCACTGCAGAGCTGAATCAAACATGGCTTCATATAATGTGGGAGAAAGCAATCGCAGAACCAGATCAATAAAGTTTTAATCGCATCTCTGCAGGCCTCTTCTCCACTCAGCCACTTTTGTCTTCTGGCTAAATACCTTGCGGCTCTAATTTCGATGTCTTCCAAACTTAACTCACCTTACCTCATCTGGCCAAACTCTTTCTCGGTCTCTTTCACTCAAGTTTGCCTTCCGCATCTGCTTCATGGAACAGTTTCTTTTTCTTGAGAATGTATAACATCTGTGAAATGGTGTTTAGATATTTTATGACTTTAGTGAGAGCCTTCTTGTTTAATTCTATATAGTGTTATGCAACAGTTAATTAAGGTCCTCAAATCTGAAGCACTTTCAAAGAGTGATGATATAACAGCACTGGGTCTTTTCATTGTTTTTATCATTCTGCATTTGTGTTGTTCGCCTTTTCCTGTGGAAGTCCATTGCTGCCATGGAAGACATTTATTTTTTTTTTTTTTAGTAATTGTGACTTCTTATTGTTACATGTTCTCTGTCTGTTTCACCTTGATATGCTCTTGACTGCCCTAGTAAAAACAGTAGCCTAATATATTTAAAATATATTTATTTCATACAAAGTATAGTTCAAATCTATTAACATATTTTCTGACATATCAATTGAGACTTACTGATATAAAAATTATAATTCTACTTTATTTGGAGGACTACTTGTGCACAATGCACATTCCTTAATATTAAGCCTAAAATGTTTTTAATGTCACTAAGAGGATTGATGAGGATTGTGTGATCTTTGAATAATGTTGGTCTTTAAATGCAAGATATTTAAAGTGTTCATGAAGTATAACACTTTCTGATTATTGGAGGAAGGGATTGATCCCTAGAGGACTATGTGTTAAAAAGTTTCCAGCATATGGAGGACAAGATCAAACTTATTTTAAAAATAAGCGGGAAGCTATTTTGAACAAATGTTCTTTTGAATGTTGCTTTTAATTAAGGAATCAAAAAAGATTTCCAAGATGTTCAAGTGCAGATTGATGAAGTGACACAGTCAATTAAGGCATGTTGTTAAGAGGCCAAAATAAAAGAATTGGAAGGAAAGATTGAAGTGGAAATGGACACATTTAAGGAGAATTTAAAACAAGTTAAATTTAAAGAAATTCAAAAGGGATGAGAAAGACTACACAGAAGGAAAGATCTATCTACTGTATGGCAGCTGCAGGATCGGTAAATTGTTAACACATCTCAAAAGAACCCAAGGAAAGTTTCCTTCAGCATCTCTAGTAGTGAGGAGCACCTTAACAGCAAGGAGGCCTTGTCCAGTACTTTATTAGCCCCCAGAAAATAAATTTGGTGGAGCAGAAGGGAGAGAAGAGGAGTAAGAAACCCACTGGAAGAGGGAGAAAAAAGTCTGGACCATCCATACACGAGAAGCAGGAACAGACAGAAACTGTAATTAACATTTCAGGGGAACATCTTACAGTAAATTAGATAAATGTCTTGTCAAAAGGGTTATCATTTGCCCCTAAGTCTAAATCAAGTGAGTTTGATACAAAAATAGACCTTTTTCGATTCTATAGAAATCTACATTTGAAAGTGTGGTATAAATTGAATCCTAGTCTAAGATAAGAATGTCACCGCAGCAACAGGTACATATTTAAGCCTAAATCTGTTTATTGTCCTTTGGTTCAGAATGCTACTTTAAATGCTTTTGTTAAGAAGGTTAATTTTGATGTGGAGCAGTTATTTGCTGAAAAGAATAGGACAAGTTACCAATCTAATCTATCTAAAAAAGAAAATGAGGCTCTAACAAGCATGATAAAAATGAGAGAATAGTCATAAAAAGAGCTGACAAAGGAGGTGCAATTGTAATTTGGGGGAAAATAAATATATCGCTGAGGCTAATAGAACAGAGAATATGATCAGAGGCTTACATTTGACCCTACAGATAGCCTTAAATTAGAACTAGAACAATTGTTGAAACAAGGATTGGATAATGGCTGGATTTCAAAAAATGACCTTGTTTTTTTATGGAACAAAAATCCTTGAAAATTTATATGAATTTAGAGAACCCTCCTTGTAGACCAGTGATTAGTGGAAATGGTAGTTTAACTGAACCATATTGACTATTTTATCAAACCATTTTTGCCATCATTACCAGCATATATTCAAGACACTACTGATGTATTGAAAAAGATTCAAAAGTTGAATAATATTGGTGATTCCACCTGTATGGTAACCATGGATGCTGAGTCTTTATATACAAACACTGACCATGAGAATGGATTGTTGGACTTGGAATATTTTATGAAAAGTAGACCTTGACACTAAGTTACCACCTTCTGAGTTTTTATAAAATTTAACAAAATGGACTCTTAACAACAATATATTTGTCTTTCAGGTTTAAGATTTTTAAACAAGTAAAAGGATGTGCTATGGGGGCATGTTATAGCCCTTCCTATGCTGGCTTGTTTTTAGGAAAATGGGAAAAAGATAATGTACTGAACTCTGAATCAAATCCTTACTTACAAAGTACAAAGAAAGTAGAAAATTCAAGGTCTATTTTGTAACAAAACATAGTACGAATGCTGAAAATATTAAACAAATTATTCAAAAAATTGGGGAATTTTACAAAGTGATGAATTGCTGAGAAATATATTTCTAGATCCTCCAATGTTTAGTTTTAGAAAATGTACATCTCCAGCGGACAAATTAGAACATCGTTTTTTTACCACCTAACTGTGTAAGTTCTTGGTTAGGGAATAAACCTAAAGGTTGTTTTAAATGTTTGTGTGCCAGCCACGCCATACGGATGCGCTGTTTTCTTTCAAATCAAAGTTTAAATAAACGTAGAAAATGTATCTGTCACACCCCTGGACTGTTTTCCCTCCATGTGTTCCATTCCCCATGTGTTCAGTATGACCTAGTTTCTGTCTTCACTTGATTATATCATTATGTTCAGGTGTGTGTCAGTCATTATCCTCATTAATGTTCCCCTTATAAGTTGTATTCTGTTCAGTCTTTGGTTGTCCGGTATTGAGTTTACTTTGATGTGTACGTGTGTTCATACCCTCTTTGTGGATTATTAAAGACTTTGTTATTTCATCTTTGTTCTTGATTGTTCCCTCGTGCACCAGATCGTGACAGTATCCTTGTGGTGCGGCTGACACAGAAGAGCGTACGCTGCTTGCATTCAGAGGATGTTCTCCAAAATGGGACTACGGTGATGCGGAGAGACACAGAGGAGATGAATTGTTGAATTAAGTCGTTATTTTTTTTTATTCATGTACATTCTAATCACTTCATAACTTTACGGTTGAATCACTGATGGCAGATGGACTATTCTGACGATGCTTTTCATACTTTTCTGGACCTTGACACTGTTATTTATTTGGCAGTCTATGGGACAGTCACAAGCCTCCCGGTTTTCATCCAAAATATCTTAAATTTTGTTCCGAAGATGAACGAAGCTTTTACAGGTTTGGAACGACATGGGGATAAGTGATTAATGACAAAATTTTCATTTTGGGGTGGAGTAACCCTTTAAATGCAGAGCACAAATTCCGAGTATGGGTCACCATACTTAGCCTCACGTCACTTCACTTTTTTTTTAGTCTTGTTTTTTGAACTCGAACCACACCTCACACAAAGATGAAAATATACACAAGTTTCATGGCTCTGTCACATAACCAAGAATAAACCGGACCAAAGGTAAAAATAAGATAAAAATAAATGAATAAATTAACCGAAAAAAAAAAAAAAAAAATTATAAGATATAAACTCAGAAAAGTCATTAAAATCCTCAAAAAATGTCACAATTGCAAGTTGTAAAAACAGAATCCCTAGTTTGTCTCCTAATTCTTATTTTCTTTTTCTCAGAATTGCGAATTTACACAATTTTGATAACAGAAAATTTACCCACAATTGCTGTCCTGCGGCAAAACATGAGGGCAATTGTGTTTTACACCATAAATGGAATGGTGATTTTGTGCGCAACCTTTATGCCTGAAATACTGGGTCTAGTCTTTTAGTATTGTCTGGTGAGGTTTTATGATGTTTTACGCATGCACAATAAGGTGATTTAAGTATTTTGAGTCATTTCAGTGTAGAGAAGCAACTATGGGAAAATGCCTTAAAAGAATGCTGAACTGAGAGCATTTTGTCCAGAATAATGTGAATGTAGTGTTAGGATAATAGATTAAAAAAATAAAAAAGGACAATGGCATCAAATCTGGCTAATAAGATTAAACATTTATCTTGCAGTTCGTACATTCTTTTCATTTCAATTCAGAATTTTTTTTTTTTTTCATTTATTAATGCACACTCTTTGGCTTATTGTGTATGATTTATTAGTTATTCTAAAGAAAAATGTGTGTTTGTAATATTCCAAGAAGTAACATATAATAAAATAAAACTTGGACAATCTCTTAGGCTACCGTACTTTAGGCTACATAACATCAGCTTCTTCATCTATCTAGCTTCATTCTGGTGTTGCATGATGACTTTTCAGAATCCCATAAATTCCCAATTGATCAATTGATAAAATCAAGTCATGCTTTAATGCATCACATTATGAGAGTAAAATGAGTTTGCGAGTGCTATTTTATATAGACTTTAAACTTCACAGCTGTATATTTAATAAACAAGCTCAGTAAAAACGTGAAAACCTAAAAGCCAGACAGCTCATCAAAAACACGATGTACTCTAAAGTGCTTCGCTGTCAGATTTCAGAGCTATTCTATTAATTAGCCGTAGGATGCTGAATGTTTCTGAATACATCAAAACCACAGTAAAGATCATGTTCCCTGAAGGATTTGTGAAGGAGAAGAAACATTTCCCCCACCTTCCTCATTTCTTTAACCATTACTCTCAGCTGAAACCATTACTCTCAGATCCAGCCGTCAACCTTAAGTTAATAAAGCTTTTTAGTGGGTTATTTGTGACATTTTTCTGAAGGTAGCAGTGCATTTCTCCGCAATGCTTTCACCGCAACCTATATTCTAAATAAAACATAACATCAAAAAGGCCTCTAACCAACTTGCCTTAAGGCTAGTCTTCAAGTTAGGGGAGAAACGACTCGCTGGTTGTGACGTCAAGGCATGAATATTAATTAGGTCATGCTGACTTTGCTAAGTACTGTAACCTTACCAGACCGCCTGTTCATGTAACCAAATTAATATTCATGAACCCAACATAGTAGTATTCATAAATGTAGGTCCTGTGCAGATATGCTGACAGATGTTCAGGACATACTGTGCTGGTTTGGGATGTTAGTTTTAGTTTCATAATTTTTGCATGCCATTTTTTCTTTCTTAATACGTGGAGGACAAGTTACCTTTACTGGAAAAAAAAGCATGAAAACAGCTTATAGTGTTGGAAAGTGTGCTTCTATTCAAATGTATCTGTACAATTAAAAAAGGCTGTTCTTTTCTGTTTTCTATTCATCAAATAATCCTAAAAAAAAAAAGAAAAAAAGCATTGCAACTTTTTTTTCATTGCTACTGATAAAACATGTTTCTTGAGCAACAAATCAGCATATTAGAATGATTTCTGAAGGATCATGTGACATAAAAGACTAAGTAATGAAGCTGAAAATCCAGCATTGCATCACAGGAATAAATTACATTTTAAAAAATATTAAACTAGAAAACAGTTATTTTATATTGTAATAGTATATTACACTATATAGTATCTTTTTTACTGTAATTTGATCCAATAAATGCAGCCTTTCTCTATATACCAAAAATGTAAGCAGTAAAATACATCTGTAGATATTCTAAAGTAGAGAGATTCATATTGACTGGATGCTGCAACTCCAAATATGCATCTGGACCCTCAGTGTACAGTATCTGCCCTTGTGCCGTTTGGTCAGGTATCTAAGTGCTGTTTTTCTCTTCTTGTGGAGGTTTGAGCGTGGTGCCTCTCTCTCTGCCCCTGTAACATTCAGCCTACGATATGGACTAATGTTCAGAAGCAGAAAATGAAAGAGAATATCCCATTCAGTTTAATATGAAGTGGCACCATACAGTGCATTTCTAATTAGTGTCAGGGTCGACTAATTATAGACTGTGACGAAGCCTTTAATTTCATATTACTTTGGAAGGTTGAGGAGGAGGATGGCAAACAAGCAGGAGAGGTTTAGTTTTCTCTCGCTCATTCTGTTCTGAGAGACAGAGACCTCGTACCTGTAGCTGAGCCAAGCTCATAAAATAATGACTGTTCTAGTGGATTTCACAATGTGTTGTTGTATCAAAGGAATTTTACTAAATATCCTTTTAATGAATCATGTAATTTGTTAATAAACTGGGGTGATCAAATACAAATATTTAAAGGAATCATTTACTCCAAAATGAAAAAAATTCTGAAAATGTACTCACCCTCACACCATCCAGGATGTATATTCCTTCATCTGAACAAGTTCGGTGTTAGGAATATTTGATGCTCATCTGATGTTTGCAGCTTTTTTTAAGTTGCTAAATATCTATGCAAAACCATCTGTGCCAACAGCCATTGCTAAACGCTTGTTCTAAAAGCTGAAGCTGGTAAAAGCAGAAATCAGAAACTTGTGCAGACAAAAACAACTTTCTGATCTCCTGTTTCTGGCCATTGAGAAGAAAATCTCAATCAAGAAAAACAAAGTTATCAAGATTTTACAATACATGAACAGGCACAGATCCATATGAATACATGAAAATGTGCATAATTTGCATTATTTAATCAGAAATTCAAAGTTAGAAAGGCTCTCTGAAATAAAGTATAAAATAAGAAGTATATACGATTCTGCCTTTTAATCATAAATATAATGCAATGATAATTAATGACAATCTCCAATGTCTCATTGCATGGCTACTGATCAAATGTATTGTGAAATGATGTAATGTGATAATTCCCCCATTCTTTTTCTCAGACCTGTTTTTTTTTTCCTCCTATTTTGAGTCACTTCAAAATGTCTGTGTGCAGCCCTGTAGAGGAGGAACAACATGACACTGATAACTGCATCCACAAATACAGGGAGTCTGACAATTCATTTTAAGAGCTTCCATAAAACTTTTGGGGAACAGATGTGCATCGTGTCCAAATGCTTTGCAGTAATAGTTTTATAGTAACATTTTGCCCATTTTTTTAATGTCTATATTTTATGTCAGACATGTCTTGTTTTAATGTCTCTTGTTTACTGTTTTGTCCTCTACATTGAGTCAAATATAAAACAGATCTTGCACATTTATCCCTGGCTTTTTATGAATTATTTGAGGTGCTTCTTCTAAATCGAACATTTTTATGTCCAAAACAGGTTTTTAAAAATCTTTTGTAAATATTGACAAAATCATAGAGATTGTTTGCTTGTGTGTGTTTTGTTTCTTCTTCTGCAGATCATTATTATCCTGTTGGATTGCTAATGGATATTATTCCCTTGCTTCTAATTTTAAATATTTAGGTCCTTTTTACACCACGGATTCAGTGCAGAGCTCAAATCAGGAAAATGTGTGGCTCTGACCATATAAAACATGTTGCAGATAGCATAACAGATGGGAAATTTCACAAGGTTGCTGCACAGCAGAAAGCTGGAGGTGTACGCAGTAAACAATTAAACCATGTATTTGAGCACTTTTCACGGATTAAAGTCCTGACTGTAAAGTGAAGTGATGCATGGCTAAATATGGTGACCCATACTCGGAATTCGTGCTCTGCATTTAACCCATACAAGTGCACACACACAGTAGTGAACACACACAAACCGTGAAAACACACCCGGAGCAGTGGGGAGCCATTTTGCTGCAGTGCCCTTCGAGCAGTTGGAGGTTCAGTGCATTGCTCAAGGGTCTCACCTCAGTCGTGGTATTGAGGATGGAAGAGAGCTTTGGTTATTCACTCCCCCCACCTACAATCCCTGCCGGTACCAAGAATCAAACTCGCAACCTTCACAAATCCGACTCTCTAACCATTAGGCCACGACAACCCCAACTGTAATACAAGGCAGGAAGAAATAAGGACTCTGTGAAGGTTAATGAACCTTTAGTGTCTCTGGATGCTTTTGGTCAGTTTAAATGAGTAAGACTAATAAAGAAAGATAAATGTAAGAGAAAATAAGGCATTTGTTGCTTTGTACTAAAAATCAAGTGTAAAAAGTCAAAGTTTCAAAAACTTGCAGATAGACACAGCAATTTTAAATGAATGAATGAATGAATGACTGAATGAAAAAATTAATGTTTTATTACCAACTGTCTAATTAGTTGTTTTCTTGTTGTAGGGACAAACAAAATTTTGATATAGAAAGAAATTAATAGTATATTTGTTGAGTATATTACAAATTCAAAATGTACCACTTAGTGTTAAAATATGTTTGTTTTACTGTGTTTAACAACAACATGTGAATCCACTATAAATTAAATAAATCTGTAAATTAATTGCAAACATATTTGCTGTGAGCAATAGTGGATCCTATCATACACACTATGTTGTGTTGCCTGTACATGCATCAGATACAATATTCTGGACAGTTTCATGGGATTGTACCCACTTTCCTTTTTGTTCAGCTCTCTCATCAAAAACTGCTTGAAAATGAATTGTACTTTGCTGCTTCCTCTCACTTCGGCTGCTATCTGCCTGCACCCAGAAACAGAATGTCTATGAAAAATAATTCTATATGCTTGAAGAATGAAAAATGTGACAGGGATGATAATAGCACCATACAGATAGAGATTTTTATTTATTTATTTAATTTTTTATCAAAGCACAAAATAAACTGCATCTAATATACATCCACTTGGATAAAGTAATTCAAATTTTAAACTTGAGAAATTCACCAGCAGGATTTGAACTAGAGACCTTCTGTCGGGACTAGGGTATGATCTGTCTTTTTTCTTCTCTTTGTTTATACTTTTTGTTCTTTGTTTATTAATTTGTTTGATCTCGTTTTTCTACTCTTTCATTCGTTTCGTTTCTGTTTTCCTCTCTGTTGTTAATATTAATTTATTTTTCCCTGGATTTCTTTCCCTTAGCGCTTGCGCCAGCTTTCTTTTCTCTCTTTGCAATCTATCTGCGGCTTGTCTTACGCACCTGTTCCCTCTATCTCATTACTCCCACTATTTCTTCTGCTTGGTTTCAACACTCTTTGTCAGTGTGTTCTGTGAATTGGCGTTGTCAGCTTCTGTTCTGTCCTGTCTCTCTCGTCTGGTCTAGACACTAGACTGTTCTCTGCCCAGTTGGTGTAACGTGTGTTTTGCCCTTAGAGCTTCTTGGACTGTTCTGCTGGATTTCGACCTAGCCTGTTTTTTACCCCATTGCTGCCCGCCGTCCTCAGCCTTGTTTGCACCTTGCTCGACCCTCTCTGCTCGACTATTCTCCTGCCTTCAGATTTGGATTTGTTGCTTCTTTTCTCTCCTGGCGCTTACGAAGGCTGAGTGCGCTGTCTATACGCTGTGCCGTTTGGAGGAGAAGGCGGATCTATCCCGAGTTCCTTCGTGTTACTGTGATCTGCGGGCGGTCTTCAGCAGGTCCCGGGATGTATCTCTTCCCCCTCATCGACCGTATGATTGTGCCATCGATCTCCTTCCTGGTGCTTCTCTGCCTCGCAGATGGCTGTACTCCCTCTCCACGCCTGAGTGCGAAGCGATGGAGAAGTATTTAAGTGATTCTCTAGCAGCCGGTATTATTCGTCCTTCTTCTTCCCCAGCCAGGATGACTCTTTGCGTCCCTGCATAGACTATCGAGGGTTGAATGACATCACCGTTAAGAACCACTACCCCCTGCCGCTGATGTCTTTGGCCTTCGATCTCTTGCAGGGAGCAGAGTTTTTCATGAAACTGGACCTTCGCAACGCTTACCATCTGGTTCGGATCAGGGAGGGGGATGAATGTTAGACTGCGTTTAAAATGCTGTCCAACGCCCCAGCGGTCTTTAAAGGACTTGTCAACGACATGCTGAGGGACATGATCGACAGATTTTTTTTTTGTTTATTTGGATGATATCTTAATTTTCTCCTCCTCTTTTCAGGAGCATGTCCAGCATGTCCGACAAGTGCTTCAGTGGCTGTTAGAGAATCAGCTGTTCGTTAAGGCGGAGAAGTGTGAGTTCTACATTCAGTCAGTTTCGTTCTTGGGACACATCATTTCGGTGGGGGGGATTCGCATGGACCCTGTGAAGGTGGGAGTCATCGCCGATAGGCCGACACCTGACTCTTGAAAGGCGTTACAGGGGTTCCTGGGTTTTGCCCATTTTTACCGGCGATTAATCAGGAACTTTGGGCAGGTGGTGGCCCATTTGACAGCATTAACCTCCACCAAAGTCAATTTCAGTTAGCCAGTGGCAGCTCAGGCAGCGTTCAGTGAATTAAAACACAGATTCACCTCAGCCCCTATCCTGGTGATTCCGGATCCTTCCAGGCAGTTTGTGGTGGAGGTGGATGCGTCAGAGGTTGGTGTTGGTACAGTGCTATCTCAGGTATCCCCCATAGATAATAAACTGCATCTATGCGCTTTTTTCTCACACCGTTTATCTCCCGCCGAACAAAATTCCGACATTGTTGATCGCGAGTTGTTGGCTGTTCGACTGGCTTTGGGGGAGTGGCGTCACTGGCTGGAGGGAGTGGCTGTTCCATTTCTGGTGTGGACTGACCACAAAAACCTAGAGTACATCCAGTCTGCATGCCGGCTTAATGTCAGGCAGGCTCAGTAGGCACTCTTCTTTGGGCGCTTGACTTCCACTTCGAGTCTGTCACCAGGCTTCTATCCGCAGACCAACGGCCAGACTGAGCGCGCCAACCAGGATCTCGGCCGGATGTTTCGTTGCCCGGAATCCCATAACCCCTCCTCCTGGAGTCATCAACTGACGTGGGCAAAATATGCTCACAACTCCTTACCGGTGTCGTCAACAGGTATGTCCCCGCTCATGTGCAGTCTGGGTCATCAGCCCCCTCTTTTTTTTTCCCAGGGCGCCGAGGCAGCTGTCCCCTCAGTTCAGGCTTTTGTTCAGTGCTGTCGTTGCACCTGGAAGAGGGCCAGGGAGGCGCTTATCCAAGCTAGGGGACGCTCTAAGACTGCTGCAGACTGCCACCGTAGGTTGACGCCCCGTTATGTCTGCGGACAGCGGGTATGGCTCTCCACCAAAGACTTGCCACTTTGGGTTCCATTACAAAAATTTGCACCTAAGTTTGTCTTTCATGTATCCAAAGTTAAACCTGTCTTGCCTTCTCCCCATTCCCCTGCTGTGTCTTCCACTGTCAGCCCCCCCCCCCCCCCCCCTGTTATGGTTGACAGTTCTCCTGCTTGTAAGGTTAGGAGAATCTTAGACTCTAGGCGTCGTGGGCAGGGACATCAGTAGCTAGTGGACTGGGAGGGGTACGGAGTTTCACCAGCCGGTTCGTGGGGTGTCTTGTTGGACTCCCTCCATCCAGTGGCAATACGGTGATCCTCACCGTGATGGATCTTCCTCTGGGGCGCCGAGAGGCACTCCTGGGGGAGGGAGTACTGTCAGGACTCGGGTATGATCTGTCCCTTTTTTCTCTTTTTTGTTTATACTTTTTGTTCTTTGTTTATTAATTTGTGTCATCTCATTTTTCTACTCTTTCATTCACTTCGTTTCTGTTTTCCTCTCTCTCATTAATATTAATTTATTTTTCTCTGGTTTTCTTTCTCTTAGCGCTAGCGCCAGCTGATCTCTCTTTGCAATCTAGCTGTGGCTTGTCTTACGCACCTGTTCCCTCTATCTCATTACTCCCACTATTTCTTCTGCTTAGTTTCAACACTCTTTGTCAGTGTGTTCTGTGAATTGGCATTGTCAGCTTCTGTTCTATCCTGTCTCTCTCGTCTGGTCTAGACGCTAGATTGTTCTCTGCCCAGTTGGTGTAACGTGTGTTTTGCCCTTAGAGCTTCTCGGATTGTTCTCCTGGATTTCGACCTAGCCTGTTTTATACCCCGTTGCTGCCCACCGTCCTCAGCCTTGTTTGCACTTCGCTCGACCCTCTCTGTCCGACTATTCTCCTGCCTTCCGTTTTGGATTTGTTGCATCTTTTCTCTCCTGGCGCTTATGGAGGCTGAGCACGGGCTGGGCCTGGAGCTAAGGGCTGGGCCATTTTACGAACTGAGTAGCATTTGATTTTCTTTTGGGACAATTACGCCAGCGCCTGTTTTTTGTTAATAAAATTATATTTTTTCAGCCTCATCCGCTCTTGGGCCCTTTTCTGTCCTGACACCTTCATCAACTGTAATATTCACACTACTACATATCAATGAGTGGTCAAAATCCAAATGGCCCTATAAAGTAATTAGAGAGCTCACAGCAAGATGATGTAAAACAGCAGTCCTTCTCCATGTAACAATATGAACCACCAACCATCAATACAACTTTAAATTAAGAATATCTTAATAATCATTTAATAATGTGTGTAATATGAGACAAACAATGAAAAGTTATTGAAAATTTATATTGAAAATGATAAAATTATTTATAGCCTGAATGCACTGTAAGTCGCTTTGGATAAAAGCATCTGCTAAATGCATAAATGTAAATGAAAAGGCACAAAACAAAAGCACTATTGTGATGTGGCAACAGTTCATGAACTTAATGCATCCATGCCAGAAGGTGTCAGTAGTATGAGGTAGTATAAGGTGTCAAAGTATATTGGGATGAAGAAGTGTTGATGCTGCATTGATGATTTATTTATTTTTTGTAGGCCAACCCAGAAGTTAGCATTGCCCTGGTTCCCTTTGTCACAGGTCGGAGCGGACCACAGATGTTGTGAGTCACGCCCCTTCCTAGTTTCCACCTCGAGGAGGTTCCAAGAAAACCCCAATGAGCAGACACACGAGAGCCGGTAAGTAAATATTAAAACAAACTTTATTAAATTACTAAAAAAAGGGTATGGGGAAGGGAGGCTAAAATCCAACTCTCCTTTTGGAGAGTAACAGTCTCGAGTCTCTTAGACTCCGTCACGGGAGATCTCAGGTGAGTCCTTCACTCCTCTTTCCTTCTGGCTATGTGACGACAATCAGCTTATTCACAAGTGCCCCTTTGTTCTGGCTTGCAGGACGACTGTCCAGGGCCCTCTCCTTTCCTGGACGTAACAGATACAAGTGGTAAGTATTGAGAGTTCGGATGCACAATGGATACCTGCTGCTACTTTTGACGAACTCCGAGGCGGCCCAGCGGGTTGTACTCCCGGTCGACCAGATGCTGGTGGAACTGCACAAGGGCTGCCGGGATCCAACTAAAACCGTACTGGTAAGTGTACGGGGGGGGGTTTCAGCGGTTTCTGTATCCTGAGTGACGAGTCGACATGCAGGTAGACGCTTCAAAGGGACCCGCTAGATCTGCACAAGAGCATACAGGTAAGTGTAACAGGACTGGACATGGATAGTGGACAGAGGGGCCGCTGGCTCTTCACTCGGGGGCACAAGTAAGTCCTTTAGGAAAGACAACTGGGGTTTCACTTGAGCATACAGGCGAGTGTACAACACAATATGCTGGCTTTAGCTTTGGGCATAAGGTAAGTACATCAAAGGTAACTGGGACTTCACTTGGGCATACAGGCGAGTGTACAACACAATATGCTGGCTTTAGCTTTGGGCATAAGGTAAGTACATCCAATATAACTGGGACTTCACTCTGGGCAGGCAGGCGAGTGTACAACACAATATGCTGGCTTTAGCTTTGGGCATACGCTTACGGTGAATATACAGGGAAACAGGAAGTGATGTAACTCACAGACCTTCAAGGGAATAGATGTCAGACGTTCCTTTTCTGAGGCTTCTACCAACTGCTGATAGAGAGGCGGATCGAAAACTACTGTTGCGTTGGGCCGAACACGGCCTCCGCTGGCGTCACACACAGGTAAGTTGTTTCACCCGGGGTGTACTACACTGGATGGGTCGAACGCTTCCCTCTTCTTTCTACCAACCGACAAGGCAAGAGATCTAGACAGGGGCGAACCTTTGAAGAACTCCACAGCAGGTAATACACGCACAGCTGATTTCCTCCTACAGCAGCCAACTCCTCACCATTAATACTTCCCAATAGATCCACCCTGTTCTTACTTGAAATTGTTTCCCACCACCGTCACGTGGGGAAGAAGGGTCAGGATGTCATCGACGGCATATAATTGGAGAGGTTTTCTTCGCCCGCCTCGGTACTCACTTCCTTCACAGGATTTTGTCGGGCCTGAAAGGTGGTTGTTGACGACACAACACTGCAATTTTCAGGTGTATACACTCACAGCAAAGGACAAAGACTCACCCACTGCACTCCACACACTCTTGGTGAATTTAGGGTCAAAACCCCGTCTGACCAAAGACTCGTCCTGGAAATCGTGAAGACACTGATGCCACGAATATTCAGATTTAAACGTCGCCGCCACGACACCCCAACATCCTCTCTCGCTCACTGGTCCCGGCTCACCCACAATCCTCCTCCACGGTGGGGCCGCTCACATACTATGCCACAAACTCACAAAACGCTCACAGATAGTTCACTCTAAATGATTATACTGCTGTACGATGGTTTAGGGTACTCACACCGTTACTAACTCGAGGTCTCTTTTCCCTCTTCTTTCCAGCTCCTGGATACTTCTCCTGCTGCCACGTGCCCTGTCGAAAAGGCCTCCTTCGGCGATACTTCCGGTGAGTCTTCCTGTTTTCAACCACTCAGAATTTTTTACACATGTCCATGAAACATTTCACAGTTAAGTAGACATCCCAATATACTCAGCCCGGTTTCTGTTTCTGCCAAACCCTTGTCTCCGTCTTTGCCCAGCCAACAATATCCTCTGCCTTCTTTCCACTGTACTCGCCCGAACACTCCAACTCACTCGCCGTATCAGCTGAAATAAAACAAAGAACTTCCTCCTCCTTCTGCAGTTTTCTGAGGCCCTCTTTATACTCCTCCTTCTCTTCACACTGCCCAATCCGTGATCGCCCCGCTCATCTATCCACCTGCGATCAATGAAACCCTGATTTCCCTTCCCGGATTTCCTGGTGTTTGAGAATTATGGTCCGGGCGGAACCAATCTCCGTCATTTATTAGTTCCACCCTTACGAAGTCACTCCGTGACACCTTGATAAAAAGTCAAAACAATTTTCTATTGGTTTTTAGGTTATTGCAGAAAATAAGCTCTATGACCAACAAAAGTTGGTTTAAAAAAGTTTTCTAAATTAGTATAATCTTCACAAATGAACATAGGTTTTATGAATTTTGAAGGCTAAATACAATCACCCAAAGTAAAAGGTTAAAAGAAGGTGTCATGCAGACGAGGAGGCTTAAGATCCAATGCAAGCAGTTTATTAAAATTAAACAAAATCACGACTTGCTTGCAAAAAGTTATGACTGTAACCATGGTTCCCTGAGAGGGAACGAGATGCTGCATCTGAACACTTTGGGAATGCCTGTGTGTGACCACATTCTGAAGAACACGTGACATCAGTCCAACAGAGTTGCGAGGCATCACGGGTTGGTTGACATAGAAGCTTAAGGAAGCTTAAAAGCACATCTGGTGTAAACATCATTAGCTTCTGATAGGTTGAAGCAAGTCACTCACAGTGTTGCAGGAAGTATGGGTGAAGCAGCGTCTCATTACCTATTGGGGAACCATGGTTGCAGTCGTAACCTTAAGATGTTCTGCACTGCAAATCGCACTGCATTGGAACACTTTGGGAATGACAATACCCACTCCTCGACCAACCCGCCACATCACATATAACCTGCAAGAGACCTGCCTGAGTCAGAAGGTCTCTCTGACAGGGATCTCCCACAGAGAGCCGTTGAGGAGAGACACAAGGTCTGAGAACCATACTAGGGCCGGCCAGAACAGGGCTACTAGCAATAGACTTGCCCCCGGAGGAGAGGGAGAACAAGAGTGGACAACATGGGGTCTCCTGAAACGCAAACAAGCTTGGTTGAACACTCTCAAAATCTGCTCTACCACTTTGGGGTGGAGCCTCCATTCCCCAGGCCTTAACCCTTGCCTCATCACGATGTCATCTCCCTGGTTGAGGTACCCAAGAATGTAGACTTCCCTCAGCTTTCCCTTGACCCACAGAAAGATCTGGTGTGCCAGTTTGCAAAGGGGGCACAAGCACAGAGCCAACTGATGATTGATGTAAGAGGCCGCAGATGTGTTATCTGCAAGCACATGATGTTCTCTGAGGTCCTCTGAGGTCTGACAGACGTACTTGCATTGTTGTCGAATCCCCCACCACCCCAAAACAAGTGCTCCTCTGTACTGAAAAAAAGCACACTGTTCTTGGCGTTCAGCCTCAACTCCTGCTCTTTCATCTCGATTTCAAAATGCAGTCTTCTCTGACTGAACTAATATCAACCAGTAGTCAATATAATTCAATATGCTGATGTCCTGGAGTCACAGAGTAGCCAGAACTGCATCCACACATTTAGTGAAAGTGCTAGGCTGGACGGAAGAACCTTACACTGGTATCCTTCCCTCCCAATAGCAAACCATAGGAACTTCCTGTGTTTGGTAAGGATGGATACATGGCAGTACTGTATGTGTCCCTTAAATCTATGGTGATAAACCAGTCTTTGAATCTGATTTGAGTAACAATCTGTTTCAATGTCTGTGACAGAACAATTTAGTTGGTGCAGATCTATAATACCACACAAACCCCATCCTTCTTTGGACCAATGAAGAATCGGCTATAGAACCCAGAATCCCATGAAAGAGGAGGAACCCTGTCAATGGTCCCCTTCTTCAAGAGAGTAACTACTTCCAGTTCCATCACCAGAGACTGCTTGGAGCACACCACTGTGAGTGTGACTTTGCTGAACCAAGGCGGACCACAACCAAATTTGATTTTATAGCATCTGCCAAAGTGTCTCAATGGGTCTACTAAGGGAGCCAGTGTCAAGACTGGCATCTGGTAAACTTTGAGTAGTCATCTCTACACCCTGAAGCAAATGACCAGTAGAGACCGAACTGTCTGCTCTAATAGTCTTCAGATCCGTCTTCTCCCTGGAGGACTTTAGCTGAGAGCGCCATCTGATCCCAGATCTATCTGCAGGGGAAACACTCTTTTTCTCCTATGCCCTTTTCTCCCGTACAGCAGCTAATGAGCCCTGGGTTCAGCGAGGAAGGTACTACTGGAGCTCGATGCAGCTTTTCAATATCATCAAAGCCCACTTCCACTCCTTCATTCAGTTCTTTATGCAAATCAGCCTGGTATGCCTGCAACACCACCCTGGTGTGCAGCCAAGCACCAGCCTGACCTGCCACCATACAGTAAGCTTTACCCACTAAAGCCAATGTTGTTCTTAATGGCTTAGTGGGTAATGCCAGAGTCTTCAGGGATGATGCTGACTTAGGGGACAGATAGCTAGCAAGTGTCTGTTTAATCACTGGTATTGCCCCATAGCTGTATTCCCTCTGCCCTGAGATGTTAGAATAATTTGTGACATTAGGCCTGAACCAACGGGCTGAATACGGCCTATCCCATGATCTTGACACCTCAGTGTGGCAATCATGGAAGAACAGAAGGTCACAGTGTGGAGGAGGTGACTTTGAATGTGGAAGTGTTCAGCCAGCTTGCTTTTAGGATGGTTGTTCTGCTTCTCAGCTGGCCAATCGATCTTTAACTTGGCTACGGTGCAAGTCGCAACCTCTAACAGCCTGATGGACTGGGGTGGTGAGTCCTCAGTCTCATCCTTTTTGACGCTCATCACGTCAACCTCTTCAGTGGAGAAAGATGAAGCATTGTGCTCTTACTCGGGGAAGAAACTGCACTGCATTCTTCTGAGCTCTGAGAGAGAGCGCTGCATCTAGAGGGGTGAGGGTGGAGAAAAGGTGAGGGCCAGCATCAGCCCCTCCACTAGATTCATATGTGCTCTCTGCAGCAGGACCAAAACTGCAAGGTCCACAAGCCAGGGCACCCTCCTTGAAGAGCGCTAGGTGGGAAAGGAGCATGCCCAGCAGCAGCCGCTTACAATGCACACAATCAGCTCCCTCAAGAGCTGATCATGCATGATCCACTCCCAGACAAGCAAGGCATAGATTGTGTGTATTCCCACCTGTAATATAATGTGGGTAGGGAGGAACACACACCTAAAATGCTGCTTGATATGTCACTCTTATCTTTGCTCACTATAATCAAAGAACTGATGTTGTGCACTCCCACAAGACACAATTCAGAGAGAACTCTTGCTGAAGAAGCAGAAGCTAAAGCTGTTTACACTAGATGCACTTTTAAGCTTCCTTGTCACTATGTCACCCCGGCCGTGACATCTCACGCACTCTACTGGACTGATATCACATCTGCTTCAGTAAGTGGTCATACAGAGGTGGTCTCAAAGCGTTCGGACACAGTGCAAGTTCACCTAAAGGGGAATAGTAGGCAGTCATGGCCTAATGGTTAGAGAGTTGGACTTGTAACCCAAAGGTCATGGAAAAGGTTGAGTCTCCATACCGACAGGGATTGTAAGTGGGGGGAGTGAATGACCAGTGCTCTCTTCCACCCTCAATACCATGACTGAGACCCTTGAGCAAGGCACTGAACCCCCAAAACTGCTCCCTGGGTGATGCAGCAAAAAAATGTCTGCCAACTGTTCCACGTATGTGTTCATGGTGTGTGTGTGTCCATTACTCACTGCTGGGTGTGTGAACTTGGATGGGTTAAACACAGAGCACAGATTCTGAGTATGGATCACCATACTTTGCTACACATCACATCCTTCCCGAAAAAAAAAAAAAAAAAAAAAAAAAAAAAACAGGCAGTCGGCTATAAATGAACTACACCACACTCACATAACTTCACTATCATTAAGCTCCCAACAACTCACTCAGCCTTTATTTGAAGAAAATTTCCTCTAAAAGTTTGAGTTAAAACAATTTGTGATTATAAAGAGCATAATTATAAAAACAATGAGTCTGTTAAGCATCTAGTGAGTAGATGAGTAGATGACCTGTTCAGAGTGAGGATGTATAATGTCCCCAACAAGCTCTGTAGTTCCAATTAGTCACTTATTAGCAACCATCTTTTTCAAGACAAGTAAAAGCGTCAAAGAAAACAAAATGGGAAAACACTGTTTTTTGATATAATGTGAAAATATATTGAGGTTGCTTTTACTGCAGACCTTATTTCAGGAATGAACCTGGTTAATCCTTATTTAACCAAAATCCTGTTTCCGTCTGGTTTTAGCCTACATAAATATGTCATCATAGTCTTTGCATTGAAATACAGGCAGTCTTTGCATCTGAAATGTAATACAAGTACTTTGTTTGATGAGGAACTTTTGTGACTGTTTAAAAAGTATTTTCTAAAAAGTACTGTATGTGTGTGGAAAGATTACTGAATGTTGTGATAAAATACTGTGAATCTGTTGATCAGAATACAGTGAATCTGCTGATAAAAACATCACAATAATCCACAAGTAAGCCACACGACTGCAGTCTATCAATGAACGTCAGATGGCACCCATTCACTGCAGAGGATCCATTGGTGAGCAAGTGTAATGCTTAATTTCTCCAAATCATTTCTGATGAGTAAACAAACTGGAGGGTGAGTAAATTTTTTGGAAATGTTCATTTTCGGTGAACTATTAATTTAAGCATTACAAATGGAAATTTTGCAATACTGCTTTTTGATGAAAGTTGTAATGATAATAATAATAATAATAGTAAATTAAAAACAGCTTAACACGAAATTGTAGCAGTAATGTATGTAACTTTTTTTTCTCATATCCAAGCTTTCTCGTATGCATAAGTAAGGCATTGAAATGCCAATTTGCTCCAAAGTGTAAACAGTGTGCTGCTCTCTTAGTTTTGAGCATCACAACCTAACAACACTGGCTCAACAATGGTGTGAGTTTGAAGAAGGGATGTTTCTGGGGCAGGAAAACCAGTTAAAAAACTTTTCACAGCCTAAAGACAAGAACAGCCCTTTTTGTAAGAAAAAAGTCAGTGTATTTAGATGCTTTATTTTCCTCTGCATAGGTGTTTTCACCTACGGCATTGACTTATTTGGAGAGTGTACAATCACCTGGACTTCACTTTCTACTGTGGTGATTAAATCTGAATTAGAGTTTGCTGTAGAAGTAAAATTACATAAAACAAACCCCCGGAGGCAGCCGCCTCACATCCACAATCAATGGTTAACATATATTTTTCCCCAGCTGGCGATTTCATACAATTATTCTGCGCTGGGAATGATGAGGGCACTGCAATCTTCTTCTCCCAAGCAATCTTCTCTCTCTTTTGGCTCTCTGTAATCCTATTCCCCTCTGACAGCCAGCATCTAACCAGCCTTAAGACAGTCTAGAATGACGAGTTAAAGGGTATGCTTGAACGTTGACCCGTGATCTGGCCCTTTTCCTTCTCTGCTTACATAAACTGCATTTCTACGAATTAGTAAATGTACTCATTTCATTGTAAAAGATACACTGCTACATTTCTGTAACTGCAATATTGCATCAGATGCAGCATTATAAACTGATCCAATATTTTATTATTCACATTAGTAAAAAAAAAATAAAACACAGTTTTGCTTATTATGTTGAAGTAGTTCTCTGATAACACCAGGATGCTATAAAAACTTATTTGAAAATATCTTCAGATAAATGGCATAGCAAGTCAGCCATCTATAACTGAAATAAGCATGCTCTGCTTTTAACATAACACAAATCGTAGCATTTAAATTCAGGCAATTTTGTTACAAAATACAAACACTAAATGTGTTTTTCCACTCTTTAGTGTGATGTGAGATCACAATATTTGCCTCAGTTCAAGCGGCATGTGAATCAATCATTTTTTCCACAGCATGAAATATAGGTTACATGAATGAATATCAGAAGAAGTTTAAAAAATCATATAAAAAATCATGTAATTGAACAATTAGTGTTTTGATAATCTTCAATAAAACAGCTTGTGAATACTGAATAGTCATAACAATCTTAACATTGCCAACAATATTGCAAATGGTTTTATTATTTTTATAAATCAGTCAGTTAACCACCACAGTAATTTCTTTTTTTTTTTTGAAAGAAAGAAAGAAAGAAAGAAAGAAAGAAAGAAGGAAAACTATTCACGTTTTAGTTGTGATTAATTTCATTTAATTTAATTCTCTTGGTCTTTCTTTCTGCAAGTTCATCCAGAATACCCTTGGTGTTTAATTTAAGGCTTTGTATATTCTCAGTGGAAAGAATGGCTTCTTTCAATGAAAGAGAATTCAAATGGTGTACAGTAGGTGTCATTGAAGCTAATTGTTGTAATACAGTATTTTCAACAAGCTAGCTACCAACCTCACTTTTTTTTTTTATATATATAAAAAAAACAAAAAAAATGGGTGTGGCAATGAATTTGGCACAGGTGAATTTACTCGTTTCAGTTAAAAGACTGCCCTCGGCAGGCCTCCAATAAGCCCAGGCCCATATGCACGTGCAAACCCAGAAGCTACGCCCCTGCTTCAGATGTTATACTGTATGTTAAAGATCCATCTTGCAGGCAAAGATTTTACAGGAGTAACAGTTGCAAATGCAACCTGTTACAATCGGCCCACTTGGAGTCGAGCTTGAACCAGCAACAGTGCTAACAAGGATGCTAAAGGCATTTTCTTGTGCACCTCTGGATGTCGGGGGAGTGAGATTTACTGCATAGCCCTTACCAGCTGGTCTCCGTTAGACTCAATCCCATCACAACTCCATTGCAACCGGTTCTGCTTAAAGTGGTCATTTGATGCGATTTCAAGTTTTCGTTTCTCTTTGGAGTGTTACAAGCTGTTCTTGAATAGATAAGATCCCTAAAGTTGCAAAGACTAAAGTCTCAAACCAAAAAGAGATATTCTTAATAAAAATTTAGACTCGTCCACGCCCTTCTTAAATGCCTCGTTCAACACACCCCCACGTCTACGTCACGATGTGGGAAGATTTGCATAATGCCATCCAAATGTTTACACAAAGAAAGAAGGCATAACTTTTATTCTCATTGTTGCCACCGGTGCCATGTTGTGGAGACGCTGTTTCGTTGTGAAAGCGAAAATACTTTGTTTGGCCTTTCAAAAGAGGACACAACTAGAAAACAGTGGTTAACTTGTATTTACAACACTGTTCCAGAGCAGTTCAACACAAATATTCAGATGTGTGCAGCACATTTTATGGAGGACTGTTTCCTGATCCTGGGAGAGAAGACTCATTCAGTTGAATCACAACATAAAAATTGGAGTGGGCAGTCACTGCCCAGATCTTTTTTAATGATTGTTTATGATGAAACGTTCTGATAGGTGGATGAGTCTAATGATTGAAAAATTCTTGAATTGATGGCACAGATAGAAGTACATGCAATTTTTAACCTTTAAAGGTTTCCCATCGTTAAAAAATTGTGAAAAGTCCATGTATAAATACCCTATGAGGTGGTTAAAAACGCATTCCAGACACATCTGGACAAGTGTAAATGCATTTGGTTGTTGCAAGTGTAAATGCTTTTGGTTGTTGGCAAGCCACGCATGCAGAACTGTCACAAGGGCTGTGCAAAGCTTGGGAGTACACAAAAACATTCAGATGTCATCAACCAAAAACTTCCCTCAAAAGGAAAGCAATCATGAACGGGCTGAGAGGGATCCCCCTGAATGGCAGCTTATATATAGTTCTATATACACACACACACACACACACTGCCGTTCAAAAGTTTGGAATCAATAAGTTTTTTAAGTTTTTTTTTTTTTTTATTAAGGCTGCATTTATTTGATCCAAAATACAGAAAAAAAAAACAATTATAATTATTATTGCAATTTAAAATAACAGTTTTTATTTTAATATACTTCAAAATATAATTTATTCCTGTGAAACAAAGCTGAATTTTCAGCATTATTACTCCAGTCTTTCTTCAGAATTCAAACTAATGTGCTGATTTATGATCAATGTTGGAAGCATTTTTAGTGCTTCATATTGTTTGGGACATGTGATACCTTTTTACAGGATTCATTGGTAAATAAAAAGTTAAAAGGCAGTGTTTATTCAAAATATAAATTTTATGTTAAAATATACACTGCTATTAAAATGTTTGGGGTCAGTAAATTGTTTCTTTCTTCTTCTTCTTCTTCCTTTTTTTCCAAGAAATTAATACTTTTATCCAGCAAGATGTGTTAAATGGATAAAAAGTGATAGTTTCAGTTAATAAATCAGCATATTAGAATTATTTCTGAAGGATCATGTGACACTGAGGACTGGGGTAGCCTATATTAAAATAGGAAATCAATGTTTTTTTTCTGTATTTTTGATCAAATAAATACAGCCTTGATGAGCATAAGAGACTCCAGTAAAAATCATTATAAATCAACCTGATTTTGAATGGCAGTGCATAAAAAGCTATATTAATGTGGCACTTGACACATGCACACAAACCACTCGCACACAAATCAGAGCAGAGAAACTTGTGTATGACCCGCTGCCCCGCGACTTTTATTAATAAAATAGCTTTGATACTGGATCGCTCTTTTTTACAGTATGGGACCGCGACATTACTCAACGAGGAGGTAAAATCGCTGTTTTTCAACTAACTAAACTCACAGCTTCATTTTTGTTGAAAGAGATGCACAGATGCAGGTAATTCAAAAACGCAACTTTCATCTGTCTCTCTCTCAAAAACAGTGGACTAAAATTAAATGATTTGCGACTTCCACATCTTACCTCAATGTCTTGTTTCAACGTTAAACTCAAGCTTTGCGCTGGAAATCACGCTCTGTTTCTGTGAATGGTAAAACCTGCCTACTTTGATTTGATTGGCCATCTCAGTTATTGTGACTGACGAGCCCTCTTAGACCACAGAAGCAGAGCAGGCTGAAGATACAACTTAAGGTTTTTTGTCATCCTAACAAGAGCGCTGCGTAATGTAGTGCAGCAGATCAATGCAAGAATTTCAAGTATTGGGGGGACAGTTTGGCCACTTTTAACCATTTGGGGGAATGGTTGTCCCCCTCAATGTCTATGGTGGTTACGACCCTGAAGTGCAGCACATATATGTTTCTTTCGGTGAAACAAACTGCTGAATTTGTATACAGCTTGGAAACTTAAGATAAGATTCATTTTGTGGAGACATGTTTATGTGGCCAAGTGTAAATGGAACCCTTTTAACAAACAAATTAGCTATCCATTTAGAGAAATACGCATGGAGTGGCAAAGTCTAAATAGGTCCAGTGCACAATTATAATAAACAGCATGTTATTATCCTTTGGTGTGGAAATCAGTATATTTATCATTATGGTTATCTTTCTTGTTGTGAATGGGCTTTAACAGAATGTAACAAGACCAAGTCAAGTCCAACTTTTGTTGCTATCTGTGCACCATTATTTTGCAGGCCTGTTTGAACCATTCTTTGGATGATAAATGGGCATGCAACAACTTACCTTGCTCCACCACACATTAGCTGGAACAGTTATCTGAAGAATAAATTGTAGATGTGGAAATGTGATGTATCTTTCAAGAGCACAGACAATTCTTATTCTCAGTTTATTGGGGACTGTAACTGGTAGCAGCCCAATGAGATCAAACTCTGTGCTTGAAGGGCACTTTATGATTAGCAGTGGCAGCAGGGGGCAAGGGGCATGGGGGTAGACACTTGCAGGAGGTCCAATGACACTCCTTAGATGTCTGAAATTCTCTTGGCAGTGTTCTTGGCACCAAGATAAAGGTGTCCCCTCACCGCCTTTGTCTTAACTTGGGGGAAGGCCAACCACTTCTCTGTCTTAACTCTTCTGGATGCCACAAAGCATAAGAGTCTATACTTGATTATAAAATAAAGAAAGGGGATCTCAACCAGTGTTGTTTAAACATGCACACTATTGCTGTTTTTGCCTGAAGATTCATCCAGAAGGAAGCAACAAATCTTGACTTTTGACTTTTGTCTCTTTGGCCTTTGCATGACATCTTGCTCTATTTGAAAACATTTATGCAGCTCTACATGGTGCCCTGTCTGGACATGGTGGTGGCCTTTTGGATGTGGTGCCCCTGGGCAAGTGCCCAATTGTCCATATGGTTTATCCGGCCTTGTCATCTGGACAGTGCTTTTGCAATATGTTTACCAAGCAATCGCATACTTATATTCTTGAGTATGTTTCTGGTCATTTCTTTAGAACACTATAGGAACAAGAACTGTTCACTGAGTTGCTAGTAAGTTTTCTTGCACACCATTGCTGACCTTTGTCGATTATCCCATCGACATGAACAGCATTGGCGGAAACTCATCTTCACACCTATCAGCGTCATTCTGGCCTGGGCAGTTCCAGTCACTGGCTCTTGGCAACAAGCGAGCCTGAGAGAGAAGCAGCAGGTAAGCTTGCTTTCCACTTCAAATCTGATCCTTGTTTCTTTTGTCCTCTCAAGGTGTGAATGAAAAGTGGTGCTGTCCACTCCTCAGCTGTCCACCAAGCATTCACGGAAAACACTCACCTGTCACAATGTTTTCACAGTGGACTTTCAATCAAAATCCTCTTGTTCCTGTTCTTACTTCTCTGACTCTACCATCTGGCACAATGGATAGAAAGAGAGATATACATGACTTTAGTCGTGTGGATTTTTAGAAAATAATCTCACAGAACAAACTTTTTACTGTCTGTAAATCTCATACAGGAAATTGAGTTTTTTTTCTGAATTGTGTCAAAACTTTCCATCAAACATCAAATTTTCATTAATTTTATAGTGGAAATTGTGGTGATGTAAATGACAGTATGGATTTTTGTCAAAACGGCTGCCTTATTTTCCTTGCTATGGCTTACCATACAAATACACACAATTAAGTAATATTTTCACACGTTTTGAATAATTGTGAATAATGGAAATAGTACATTAAAAAAGTTGTATTTTCTATGACACCACAACTGAGGTGTAATGTGATTTGTTTACAAATACTTTTCAAACAAAATTCTAGAAATAGTTTATCTTACTTTTTTTTAGGTTGCATTTGTGTGATTCTTGGTCTAGATAGGCCAGTAGGAAATCATGTAAGAGGAGAGAGTAAAACTGGAGCAGGACTCAAACTCAGGTCACCTGAAGCACAACGGCACAGTATGTCAGAGGGCTTGCCCATATGGCAATGGCTCCAACATGTTTGTTTTATTTTTTTATTACATTATAAAAGTTGTAAAAATGTCACAATATTTGTTATAATGCAAAGTCAAATTGTAAGATTTGAAGTCTAAAAATGACTTAAATTAATGAAATTACATTTTCAATTTACATTTTTCTTCTACAACTTTGTGTATTTTTAACCAAATATTTTTGAAAAATCATGCTGTTTTCTATTTACTTTATGGAGAATCCTTTATTTTTTCATTTAGACAGATTATATGTGTGTGTGAGAGAGCCATAAATTACTAATTTCTTTATACAGATGTGGAGTTAATACTTTAATAAAGTTTAACATAATATTCCACTATTTTAAAAAATAAATAATACAAATAAATAAATAAATAAAAATAAATAAATGAATAAAAAAGACAATGAATGAATGAATCTTCAATTATATTGCTTAATGATGTTGATTCCATTTCCTGCAATAATCATTAATTTTCAAAATGTATGATTGAAGCACTAGAGTTTTTTGACCATGTTACATTTTCTTCTTAAAAGAATATTCAGTGCTGTTCAAATCTCACTCATTAGGTTTAACAACTCAGTTCTAACAAGCAACTTACTGCTCACAGTTTTGGAAAACAAACAAACAAACAAAAATCTTTTTTTTTAATACTAAATTGTCATATTGAAAAAGATGTGAGTCATAGTGTCATCTGTTTTCAATTCATTCAATTCATTCAGATTTCACACATAATAAATACTATATACGTTATATTTATTTATATACTTTTTGGTTAGCAGAGTTTAAAAATTCAATTTTTTAAGATGCATATTGGATGTTATTCAGAATTAACTCATGCTCACATATCACAGTGGTGTAAAGAAATTTGATAATTTGGATTGAGTGCTGCCTCAATTTTACCACCTAACCTCCCACTCACAGTTTTGAACAATGAAAGTTCCCTTTCCCCCCTGTTACGTTTGGTATATCTGTTCTACCTATTCAGCTGTGGAAATGATTAATTTCTGTGTCTGACGTTGTTTGTTTTTACCAACCAAACCAGCATAGTAACACTACCATGAAACTTTTACAGTGAACAGGCAGAGAGAGAGAGAGAGAGAAAGCTGGACACCATAATGAAAAGGTTACACAAAGACTGAACTCACACAATTTTCCCCTGTGTTAAAACCAGCAAGCCCTTACTCCATTCCCATAGACACAGCACATTTATAATCTTGTGGGAATGCCACAGAATTCACAAATATCACAGCGCTTGTTTGCCTCATGCAGCATTTGCTCACTAATATTAAGGAGGCACATTGTAGGAAGAATGACAGGAGGTCTGAGAGCATGGGCTGATCCAGCCTTTGCGGTAATCCACCTCCATCTTTGTTTGGGATAATAGGGGCGACCAGGGGCTCATTAAAGTCTACAGACTGCAGTGTATAAACTGCTGAAAGACCTTATTAGCACTTCTCTAATTCAAAAAGCAGCTGAGGGATCTTAATAGGGATGTCACCATAAATAATTGGTGCGAACACGAGACGTTCAAAACTAGAAATTAGTCTTGCACCACACAGGATCTGAGATAAGCCGCTTGTTGATATTTCCCCTGTTTACCCAGAAGATGTGAGATGGTATAAATGTGAAATAAATCACAAGTTAGCTTGTACTACACTACACATTTCATGGATTTGCTTTGTCCCAAACAAATCACAGGAATAATGCATAATTTACAATGATAAATAAGTGAAACACACACACATTTCTATAAAGATACCCAAGTTTTAGCTTGTCCTAATGTTACAATCTATTTAAATTCTGTTTTAATAGAATTGTAAAAAGGGTCATCATCAGCACATAAAAGTAGACATTCTTTGTATTTGGATTATTTGACAGTTTGACAGCACTATATATATATACCGCAATTAATCACATCCAAAAAATAGTGTGTGCTTACAGCTTACATAATGTATGTGTATGTACTGTGTGTGTGTGTGTGTGTGTATATGTATATGTGTATATGTATGTGTATATATATATATATATATATATGAGTGTATATATGTATATATATGTATATATACACAAACACATATACATAAACACACACACACACACACACACAGTACATACACATACATTATGTAAGCTGTAAGCACACACTATTTTTTGGATGTGATTAATTGTGATTAATCGTTTTGCCAGCTCTATCTCTCTCTCTCTCTCTCTCTCTCTCTCTCTCCACAGTATATACTGTACATTCTATACCTAAGTGTACAATTTTTGGTTGCTTATTTATGGAATTGTGTTCTATGTGTCTTATTGTTTGTTACACTGGCGGTGTGTTTCATTAGATGTGTATTTCTTGCTGTGGCAGATTAGGTGAATAATTAATTTCCTCTCCGATATGGTAGACTGGTTGTAATTAAAGAGAGAGGGGGAAAGCAATGAGACGCCTTGCTTCTATCACTTCCTCTCATTCTTTCTTTCTTTCTTTCTTTCTTTCTTTCTTTCTTTCTTTCTTTCTTTCTTTCTTTCTTTCTTTCTTTCTTTCTTTCTTTCTTTCTTTCTCCTCCACATGAAATCAGAGCCTCATAACACAGCCACACACACATAAGAGAAAGAAAGCTGAGACTATAGCGAATGTGTCCTTTAGAAGACCCCCAGAGCTGTCATGGCTATTTCAAATGCAGTTCACAAGAAGGAGCAATCTCATTATTTGGGCCTTACACCTGATCACAGTCTATGAGACCAGCTGGTCAAACTCTCATTCAAGACTTAGAGTCAGGGACACCATGCTTTGTGTCTTGTCTTAGTCAAAGATGACAAAGAATGTTGGTTTTCTTTTCTTTTTTGGATATGGACCGACATCACATATATGTGGTGCAAGTAAACAATATGAATGCCAGACAACAAACTGATGAAAAAACAGACAAGTGAACAAGGCAACACAATAAAACCACATTGGAATTCCTCGAGGACATGAGTCAATCATTATATAATGACATGACTTTGCAAGTTGTCACAGATGGTTATGTTGAAATTTTAAACAATTTAAAATATATTTACAATTTCACGATTTTCATTTTATAATCGTTATATTATATATATTCATACCTTCCTGGGCAATAATGATTCAATAGCTTTTTGTAGCATTTGAGGCAAACGCATACTGTTATATATGTTAGTATTTTAATGAAAATAAAATAAAATAAAATAAAATAAAATAAAATAAAATAAAATAAAATAAAATAAAAAAATTGAAAGTCTGGTAACTACTTAAAGTTAGCATTTAAAAGAGATTATTTCTTTAAATTACAATACACGTGATTTTGCTGAAAATATTGTTTATTATTATTATTATTATTATTATTATTATTATAATTTTTAATGTTAAAAAAGTATGCATATACATATTCAAGTATGAACATATATGAAAATAGTATGAAATGCATTTAAAATGAATCAAGAATCAAGAAAAATCTATATAGCCTTTTAATTTATGGAAAACAGGGAATTCCCATACTTCCCTGCCTGTGTGATCTCATTGGGCATGAAAAAAAAAAAAAAAAATATATATATATATATATATATATATATAGACAAAATAAAAATAAAATAATAATTTAAAAAAACAACAGCAACAAGTTTTTAGTCTTTTTCTGCTTTAACACAATCTTTATGTTATTATTACATAACATATATTTAGGTTAAATTGAAATTTATTTTTTATATTTCAGTTCAGTTAAGAATTATCAAATATACAGTCACCAAAATTCCATCCTACAGTGTTGGTAATAAGCTTAAAATATAGCAACAGTTCCAACACATGGTTCAAAATGTTTTGAATAATATTTTTTTCTTTTCCTTTTGCCGTCTCCTATCACTTACAGCACGCGATTAATGTGAAATGGCAGCTGAAGGCATACGTTAAATCCAGCGTTACCTCGTTACCTTGTTTTATGAATGTTTAAAATGATATACTCCAAGCATATATCGATTAAACAGATTTATTTTGAATTATAGCGCAGCGCAAGCTGTGTGTCTTTAAGCGGGTAATTGTGTTCGTCCGACAGGAGGCGTGTCTCCTCCACAGAGCCGAGCGGCTCCTCCATCTGAACACATGAACTACTGCTCCCACTGTACTCACACTTCATCAGCCCGAGCTGCTCTCAACAACCGAGGTAAGGACATTTATCTTCACCGTCACCACACTTTTAGCGGCTCTTACTTTGCTTTTAAATTAATATCGAATTTAGACGTTGAAACGACTAAAGTTTAGCTTAGATTTCACAGCTGGGACGGAACAGTTCAAATTATCAGACTGCTGCATGTGTTTATTTTTAAACCTTAAATAATAACGGAGGTAACAATTACATTAAACTATTAATTTCCTTGGCAAAAAAAAAAAATAAAAAATAGTGGTCGTGGTGTTATGATTTTTATTTTATTTTATTTTTTTTCCACCTTAATTACAAAGAGGGTTATGATGACTTGTAAGTTAATAAAGAATTTTGAGACCCCAGGTTGGACTGTACAATCCTAGTTTAAAATGCACCGCCCCTCACACAGTCTCTCTGTCACACACACAAACACACACACACACACACACACACACACACAAACACACACACACACCTCCCTCTGAATCTACATGCACGTACTGTATGTCTGCTGAGAGGATGAAAGAAGCATCACTAAGTTATTAAATATGCCCTTGCCAGGAAATAGTGTGTCACTGCTGTTGATGAGTCTTTTAGCATCACTTGAATTACTTTTGTGGGAGCCATCACTTATGGTGAGACATTTTATTTTAGTCTCAAAGGATACACTTTAAAAACGATCTTCTGAATGTTTGAGCAGATAAGCACATACACCGCACAAGTGAAAGAAATCCAAAAGCAAAACTAAGGTTAAAGCAACGAATATACATAGCAAACATGACTTTTCATATTGTATATTTTTTTCCAGAGTGATTAGTTAGCGGATCATTGGGTGTGAAAAAAAAAAAAAAAAAAAAAACCCAACAACACATTTTTATCATTAGAAAGTAAAAAGCATACGACTGTATATACATTTTTAAACATATATGATTCATTAATTATCCTTCCCATTTTTTATTTTTAATTATTATTATTATTATTTTTCCAGAAAATAAAACAGAACACACACCTCTCAAATTGACACAGTCGCTTTGGGTGCATTCTTTGCATTTGTATTTTAGTGGTTTGACATGTATACAATACATTTCTTGGAGGAAACAAATCCTTAATGGTCCATCTGAAAGGATAAAAGAGTGTGTGTTCCTGCAGCTGGGAGGTGATGGCAGCTGATTCCGTATAAAGCGACGTGAATGCGGATACTGATGAAATACAGTAGAGTGGATTGAGGAGCTCTGTCGTCGCTGTCCGTGGTGCTGAAAGCCACCAGCGCTCTCATGAGCTCAAAGCAATCTATTCTAGTGCACATCTTAAGCCTATTTTGAAAGTAGGGGCACAATCGAGGTCTTTTTAATTTAAGTTGCACATGGTTCGTCCTCATTAGGCCCTTTCCTGGTTTCAAAGGCCCCCAGAGCTCAAAAAGCGTCGTATAGCTGCAGATATCATCTTCGATATGTTCTTATTTTGTCATCTTCGTATTTGGTCATTGCGGAATCAAATACTGGAAGAATAGAAATTCAGCGTGCGCGCGCGCACACACACACACACACGCACGCACACACACACACACACACACACACACACCTTCTGTCATGACATCACATATATTTAACATGAAAAACGATTAAGCTTAAGTTGTTAATTATATATTTATTGTGACATGCATGAACAATATCATGCTAAAAATAATAAATCATGATCGAGATTTTCATTTACTGACAGTGATTGATACCAATTTATCTTAGTTTTATTGTAGCAGAATCTAAAAAGCAGTGATGATACCCCATCCCCCCCCCCAAAAATTATATATATATATATATATATATATATATATATATATATATATATATATATATATATATATATATATATATATATTTGCAAAGTAATCGCAGTTTACAACAGCAGTAGGAAGGATAAATAAAAGTGCGACTTCAACATTTATACGAAAGCACGTGCGTTATAGGGTTTTGTCTTTGGTTTTCATCCAATGCAACTGCGGTCATTTGTTAGATGCTTAAACTATGTAAGTAATAGTAATAATAATATTAATAATCTTGTATGAAGTACACGAGACAGCGTAGGCTGCACAGCAGAGAGCTTACGGACAAACGGCTGCGCCTGAAGCATCATCTGAACATGATATCTATGAACAGAGATGTTACATCCATGCACGGTATTCGCTTTGAGACGTGAAGCATGTTAGAGTAGGAAATGGATGTTGTGAGTGGTCAGTGTTGCGCTCGCGTTGCTCTCGGCTCGACGTCAGTGTGAGTGCAGCAGTGCAGTAGACAGCATTACACGAGCAGCCTGCGCTCGTCGCTGCCGCTTCTGCCTCCTGCGCGTCAAGCGATCCGCTACACTAGCTCTCATCACTCATCCCCGTGTTGCTCTGCTCTTCCAGGCCACCCGTACATGGATTTCTCCTGGATTTCCCTTCTCTAACATGGACGCCCGGTCGGAAGGTTGCTCCTTTGCGCAGTGAGACGGACATGCGGAGCATCGCTGATACGGAGTGTCCTCTTCTGTCTCAGTGACCATGCCGTGATCACATCGCTGACAAAAACACCTCCAAAGCAGAAATAAGTGGGAATCTAACGATCCATCCAGGGGAATGACATGCAGTGTATCGCAGGCATCATGAAGATGTGCTCTCCTCTGGTAACTCATCAGAGATGGCTTGGGCTGTTGCTGCTCTTACTGTGTGTGGGATATTCTCACGGGATGCCACATGTGTTAAGATTCGGTAAGAGCCTTTTCTTAAAATAAATAAACAAATAAAATAATAATAAAAACTTCCTTTGTCGTGTTTAACATTAAGCTCCTGCTGTTGTTTTAGGGTTGCCGCTCACTGTGCATTATTATATATTACCCAAAGCTTGAATGATAAATAAAAGATTCTAACGTACCTTGACTTCCCCCTTTAAAAGAGTTAAAAGTCGGTGCGGATTTATAGGGGAACGCCACTTTTCCAAACACAGAACTTTCTCAGCCCCAATCACACATGCAAAAGTTGCGTACAGGTTGTGATGGATGCAAAACCCCTTCCAAACACTGTACGATACACTGTTGCTATTGCATCTTATGCATACGACAGTATGCTGTTGCATATTCTCTTGTTCCATATTGTTTCTGAATGTTTCATGAGGAGAAAAGTCTGGCTGCGAGGAATTGCAGTGGCATATTTTGTTCTGTTATTGCCTAAGGTCATAATAATTCTATCCTATTCTATTCTATTCTATTCTATTCTATTCTATTCTATTCTATTCTATTCTATTCTATTATAGTGTTCAGGTTACAGTGATATTCAATACAATAAAAGTAACCTGTAATTGTTACCTTTAAAAGCCATTTTTACCTGATTTAACTCATATGAGTTGTGTTGGTAAATAAAATAATATCTGCGTTTTTTTTAAGTAATATTTTTGACTTGAATAAAACCAGTTAACTGTAAAAATGGTGACATTTTAGGTTACCTTTTTTTCAGTGCAGAGAACACTGAGAGTTTAATAAATACAAAGTAGGATACCGAGTGTGTAGTAGGCACTTGTGTATTTCAGTTTTGGATTGTACTATTGGCGTTCGCTATGAATACTATTTTAAACATCAGAGAAAAAGTTAGACATGATTTAGAGTAGGCTTTCACTGCATAGATATTCTCTTGCATGTTGCTATTAGCAACCATTTAATGAATGCTTTGAGGAAGGCCATCCAAGCTCAGCATCACCTACCAGAACTGAGTCACAGGCGCTTCCTTAATAGAGTTGTAGTTTTAATAGGAGCGAATATGTTCGCTTCAGTATTATTATGGTCAACAATGAAAGAGGAAATTTCCCTGGTAGAGGAAATGTCCAAAAAATGTCATCAGACTAGTATCAAAGCTGTTGCTCTCTGGGGTGAGGCCTGTCTGACGTGTTCCTTTTCCAGTCTCAATCAATACAATCAAATAATGTCAAATGCACCTCAGGGATTTCCGTTGCATAGCCCCAGGGCTTCCTTTAATTATGTGATGTAATAAGCTGTTTTTTTCTCACTCCAGGACACCAGCACAAACTGAAAACACATCACACAATCACACACCCCAGCAAAACTTAGCCTTCAAGTCCTGTTTTCATAACTGATTTCCTCAGATGCTGCCTTAAACTGTGGAACTAATGTAACATAATGGAGAGATTTTCCAAATTTAGTTTATCATTACTGTGCATGGTTTGCAATTAGCGGAATGGGTAAGTACGCTTCGTGCCACAAGGGAATTATTTGAAGCCTGCAAACAAACATTCACAGTTTTTGCGCTTTAATTGTTAGAATGCATTTCGCACATGATTGTAAAAGAAAGCAGTTTGTGTGTTTTTACCCTATAGACTTTGTTGTTGTTGCGAATACATAAAAGCAATGTTTTAATATGGCAAAGAATATGCTTTCTTTAAAATCGTATCATATCTTCCACTTTTTTTCATTTAACTAGACATTTATTTGCCATGGGATTGTTAAAAACAGTAGCAACAATGTTAATTGGCAGAGATGCATGGATATGTTACGCTTATTATTGCTGTGATTGTTCATGGTAGCTTTGTTTCTCATTATACACTGATATTCACTGCTCAGCGCTTGGATGTTGTGTGTGTGTGCATAAAATAGTGCGGAAGATCGCATTTCTCTTAGTTCCAGTGGGATATATTCATGTGGGTGTGTAAGTGGCACAGGTTTGTGAATAATATTGCATCCATAGCTGTGTAGGACAAGTGAGGTTTTCTCTTCTTGCGCAGTGGAAATACATGATGTTGAATGGGATGATGGGGAGATTGGAAAACGGAACGAGCGCTACTGTCTTTTGCATGTGTCATCACATTCTCCATCCCTGCATTAGGAAGCAGCTGTCTGTGACAACATCTGGCTCTCAGCCATTGTCCCACCGTCCTCTGTGACTTCAGCTGTACCTTCTCTCACTCTCACACACAATTCTCTCCACGTCTGGATACACGTTTTATATTTATATGCTTACAAACACTGTTTATATTACAAAGCATTTGATACATTTATATTTAGATGTATTGCATTTTAGTAAAATAGCTAATATTATAAACAATAATTACTATATATAAACAATAATTTCTTTGTAAAAAGTGGTAACTTGTAATTGTTATCTTACAGAGCTATTACTACCTGATTTAATACATAAACATGAGTTTTGTTGGTATAAATCAATGTATTTAGGTGCATTCAGTGATGTTCAACAATATTTTTACATTAATACAAACAGTTAATTTTGATTCTTTTTAGGGTAGCATACATGTAGTATGTATTTTGTATTATGAATGATCTATCTATCTATCTATCTATCTATCTATCTATCTATCTATCTATCTATCTATCTATCTATCTATCTATCTATCTATCTGTATGTATTTTGTATGATGTATGGTTTATAGATAGTTTCTTTCATTTGTAAACATTGCATCTTTGCCTTTCTCAATCACAAATAAACTTTTAGGGTCAAGAGAAAACTTTACAAATTAATGCTGTGTTAATTTTAAGAATAAGATAGAAATCAGTAAGTCTATAAATTTTTCTGATAATATTTTATAACATTTAATAAATATTAAACATTTAAATATTGTATAGTAAACAGTATACTGTATGTTCCTGCTTTCATTGTGCACAACACAACATTTTAGTGCAATAAAGTCCAAAGAAAAAGTGTTTTATCAAAATGTAAAAATTTGCTGCACCTGAAATCAAAACAGCTTTTCAGCTGACGTCACCAAGGCCATGCAAGCATTTGAATAACACTAAAAAACAGCTAAATAGCTGTTTACTAATCTTTTGTATTTTTTAGCTTCATTATTTTTGATAACTGCTTTCCTTTTTATCTGTTTATTGGACTACATACATATTTAATTGAGTTGCATCTGAGAGAAGAAAAGCAGAAGAGACAAAGAGAGCTGCACTGCCTTTAACAATTAACTCATTAACAAAAATTAACAATGATTTGCCACAGAGAGATACAATAACAAGTAGAGCTGATCGGGTCAAAACAAAGAGCTGTCTGGTCAAAAACAATACAATTCACCAGGGCACGCTCTTAATGAGCACAACAAGACTATCATGACATGAAAAGTCTTTCTCCCTACTGTGTTAGGAGTGCAAGATCAACTGGAAAAGAAAAAATAGAGCTAAAAGGTCTAAAAGTGCTCATAATTTTGCTGCATGCAGAACCTCTTGTAAATATGTAGGCCTAATTATACTTATAGAATATGTAAATCCATTTCCATTTTCAGTTCAATACAAAGACGTTTTAACAAAAAGACCTTAAAACACAAATGCATCTTTATTCAGAACTATGCAATATATTTTTATTTATATATTTGTTTAAACAAATATTTAAGATTAGTTATCATTTGTTATGTCATTGCCAGTGTTCTTAAGAATAATGCTTCTACAGGACCAAACGGAACTGTACAAAAGATTTCCAAACACAATATGTCATTTTTCAAGCAGGTAGCCCTGCCCCAAACTCACACACACAAATTAGGACACGCGCATTAAACTAATCAAACCTGAATTTTAAAGACACTGAAAGTGGCAAGTGTTTCCCATTAGTGAGGCTGTATGCTGTCCTTCAGTAGTTCTGACCATTCGTTTGCTCCAGTGCTGATTCCATGACCTCCGGTGCAGGCCTACTTCATCAAGGACATACGTGACCTTGAGAGACAATGGAGAGCATATCACAGACATCTATATTTGTTTAAATGCTGAGCACAGAGCCTAAAGTTCATATCTCATGTTTCAAGGTTGTTCCTAGTGTGTTGTTATATCACTGTCCATTGAAACAGTTTGAAGACCTTTCACTTAGCTTCAGTATTACTGAGTCTGTATCTGTCATCAAAAGAAATAAATTGTGAATGTGAACATATCTGATGAGTAAGAACAGGCCTTTCCCACTTTACTCCTACCCAGAAGTCTTTTTTTACCTTGCTACAGTAGCTTGTTTTGTGACTAAAATGGCATGGTTTCATCAGAAAATGTATTTTTATCTCACATTAGTTTTTATCTACATTGTCAAATTAGATTAAGGATGTGGTTTAACAAAGGTAATACACTATTTCAAATGTAGTAGAGTATTAATCACTCATAAGACATTTCACTTTGAAAGTGTTGAAAAACATGAAATAAGCAACTAGTGTAGTGTAAAGTTACATTTAAAAGTAATGCATCACAATATGGTGTTACAATACAATATACGTAACTAATTACGTTATTCATTTACTTTTTACAGAAAGCAATGCATTGCATTACCTTTCAGTATTACAACGTACTTTACCTTTGCTTTAATTTTTGTCACCTAGGATGGGCTTGCTTATTTGTTTATAATAACAAAACACCAAAAGATGATGTTTTTGGCAACTGTAAATCCGCTTTCACACCTGATATTTTGTTCGGAAATGTAAAAGTAATGCTAGTTACTTGATAAATGTAGTCTGATTACCCAACTACCCCCAACACCGGAAGCAACGTTGTATTATTTTTGCAAAAATTTTGCTTCAGTCACATTTTTCCAGAGAGTTTGGATTTGTCTTTCATCCCCTGTATGATGCTCAATGCTCATAGCCACCAAAGTCTTGATCTCCCAGTTATATTGTGCCTATTACAATCCCTTCCCTCGATCCCCATTTGGTCCTCATACTGTTTCTATTTGCCCACCTACAGGTTTGTCCCTGGGTAGAGCTTAATGTTATAGTACCTCTGCAAGCAGCAGTGGCTTCAATTCTATTTAACTTTGCTATCTTTGTAGCCCTTGTGTCTTTACTTCCATCCTTGTATAAGCTGGACCTTGAAGCCTTGGACATGGTGTTGCCTCTTGTTTCCGCTCGTTTTTTACTCTCATCTAGACCACTTATTGAACAAAAACATCCTGTACAACATGGACTAGTTTTAATTGCTACCATCAACCCACGTAAATCCATTTTACTCCCTTCAGTTATTCAAGCGAACCTCTGCTCTCATCTTTCTCTGGATCAGTGATCATAGCCACACTCAAAGGTTTGCCATGCTTCAAGGCACAACCAAACAGCTTCTCCCATTTAAAATCTGCTCTACAAGCACTCATTTCATAGTTGTCAGTTATTATTCTCTCATGGCAGTCAGTAAACTTGGGCAAGCAGTGTTGGAGGGATTTCCTTTTTTTTTTTTTCTGATACAGGGCAAAGCAAAGCTCTTTTCGTATTGTTGATAATACTTATCCTCTAACCACTGATACACATTACCTGCTCCAGAATTCAGTCTGCAGACACATTTTGAAATTTCTATGCTGCTCTTCTACACACCTAGTCTATACTGACCTCATTTTAGTCATTTAAACTTCCAGCAGCTACCTCAAGCAACACAACATGAGCACTTCAAAACCCCTGAAACTGATATAGCATCCAGAGATTCTCTTTAAGAAGTTTCTCCAACTTAATTATAGAAAGCCAGCCAAACATGTTGATGTTTTTCAACACCCCAAAGCAATTTTCTGAAATGGAGTTGCACAAAAAAGATCAGAATTGTTTATACAGTCCCACCAAACAAAATGCTAACCAGTGTTGTAGTTAAGACCAGCTTTTTCAAGAGTCCTTGCCAAGACCTGAGTAAGATTAATCGATAAAGGTACAAAAGCTATCACTGAGTACAAAAGGTACAATTTAAGTACTAATATCTATTTTAGGTACTAATATGTACCTTTAAGGTACTTATATGTACCCTTTAGGAGTTAATAAGTTACAATGGTATACCTTTTGAAAAAATACAACTCCAGTGACAGCTATTGTACCTTTTTTTTCTGAGAGTCTTGAGTCCCAGTCAAGCCTGAAACAAAAAGAGGACTGAGTCTTGGTTAAGACCAAGTCCAAAGGCTCCTGAGTCCATGACAAAACCAACACCATGAAAATATAATTTTGGACATGGCCAGTTTTTTACAAAACCATGTTGGATGCTATAAGAATATAAAAAGTGGTAACCTGCAATTGTTATTACTATTTCTACTAACAGTTTAGTTTGGCTTTGTACAGTGTATATAGCGCTGGACCCGAGGATTGAGATGTGCCACAGGGATATAAAACTGGAGCAGTTGCAATTTGCAGCAGCAGTCTCACGGCAGAGAATCACTGCAGGTGTGGAAACGGCCAATGAAACTGCAGGAGAATCGGTCGTATAGAAAAGGAGCTAAGCTGCACCATTTGATGAGACCAGAAATAAAGGAATAAGAGGATGGGCAGCACAAACCCACTAGAAGAGCAGAACATGTTTGAATATGATGAATATTAAAGCTCCTTTTCTTGGCTCTGAAATAACTAAAGGTTCTGCAGCTCTGTTGGAGGATTACCAAACATGAGCAAAAGAGTAAATGCAGATTTACTGATGCACAGAATTTGAGAATTGTTTGCTTCTTTTAAAATATGTTATTTTGTCCCTTTTGAGAAAGATATAATATACTTAGTACTTTATGGAAATATACTTCTTTAATATGAACTAAATGTAATGTTTTGGGGACTCTTAATTACATGTTAATTGTTTTAAATGCAATTTGCAGAATTAAAAGTGCATTTTTGACCAACTTAAAGTAGCACCTAAGTATATACATTATTGATATGTAAATTCATAATTACTTATGTTGTCTTTGATATGGTTATAGTGGACTGCTATATGCACTGACAAGTATTCATGGTGAACTGAAATATTGTATTGAAACTTGAAAATATGTTTGTAATAACACATGATGGAGTTACAATTTACTACATTTTAATTTAGTAAACTAACTTTAAATTTAATATTGAATAATACTCTACAATATAATAAAGTGCTTTAGTCAAAATAAATGTACTTCTTTAAAGCACCACAAAAGTCTTTTTTTAACATTGATAAAATGCACTTTGAAGTAACACACATCTCTCTTTAATTACAATTAAGTGGCTTTTTATTTTATTAATATTATATGATCTGCAATCCAGCTTTTAAAATATTCTTTTAAGATTTGAAATACACTTCTACTGCATATTCTGTTCTATTAAGCATACTTATTTTTCACAAGGGGTTCACAAGTCTTATTTGTGGCATTTTACTGCTTTAGATTATTTTTTTATGTTTTACTGAGGAGTAACTTTGGAAGGACTAGTGGTAATACAACAAATCAAATATTCATTTTTAAAGGAGAAAAAAAGTAATAATTAGTTAAGATAGGGGCAAGTGCAAACTCTTGGCAGCAAATACAGCAAGTACTAGACCGGCTGGCTCCACAGCAGGAGTTGCATTGGAATTGCTTTTAGAGGCAGAGTTGCAGGCGATGAAGCAAATGGTAATTCCATTTCAGTTCACAAGATTTCGTTCTCAGCTTGGCTGAGTTGAAGATCTCTATCGGTGGGTAAAAATGTTCTGTTCCTGGGTTATGAAGAGGCTCATGTCGCATATGTATGAGTTTGCATATTTGGCTGACCTGGGAAAGAAGGCCATTAAAAAAAATATATATATAAATAAATAAATAAAAAAATAGAAATAGCATGTGCATGCATGTTAACCAGACTACACATTATGTGTGTGAACTGAACCAATGCCATTGCTGGCCATCAGTGTTGGAGATTTTGGTCTTTCCCTATTAAAGCAGAAAAGGAGCTCTGCTTGCTTGACTGTAAACAATGGAGAAGAATATTATTGCAGAGTGGACTTGCCTTAAAAAGTTTTTGATATCAGCACGTTGCTTAGCAAATGGAGCCAAAGTTGGAAATGTAAATTTGGTCAAGTAAGCTGATCTGTTAAGACCAGGAACACAAAGACAGGGATAGTATCACAAAACACTGGTGTGAATCTGACGTGCATAGCATACACTTACATCAGATTTAGTGCTGTGATTGGTGGGGCTAAATTATTGAAATTCCATTATTGTAGTCTGTCAGTAATGCATACAAAACTTGACGTGCATTTTGAAGAACATTCTTTGTATAAGAATCGGTCAGAAGCACAGACAGACCCCAGTGTTCCAAGACTCAATCTTGAGTCAATAATTCATCTTGATAAATTTGAATAATCTCACTGTAGGGTATGTACACTCAGGCCCGTGTTCACTACAGAAACATGATTTAAAATCTGCTCCAAGAAATCAATATGGATGCAAAGCCAAAGGGCTAGATATCGGAAAGTCGTTCTTTCACTCTAACTAAGTAGTCTTGGGAATTTCTGCTGATATGCTATAAATCCAATCTGAAATGTCATATTAAATGTGGGATCGGCGTTTAGAATGTTAGCAGTTCTCTGGAGGCATGAGGTGCATGCCGGTACCTTTTTCGATGCTTGTTGTCCACTTCTTGAAGAAGTTTAAAAAAGTCTTTCAAACTGAGATTTACCACATTATGAAAAAAGTAAAGAATGCATGTAATTGACACCAACCTCTATTTCGTCTTGTAGGAGTCATCGATGTTCGTTTTTCAGTGCTGTTGCCACAGTGTACTGTACACTGCACAATGTCCAAACTGACTAAAGTTTTCTCATTTATTAATTGACTGCTGTTCTGTAACCAAATTTTTTTTGGTATACGTTCTTTCTTTGTGATATGTTACTATGTAGTAACTATGTAATAACATAACCAGTTACATCATCCTTCGGTTTCCAGGTCAGAGTAAATGAGGGCTGGTTCTGAAAGAGGCCCACAGATCCCCCGGCTGATCATCAGCACCATTTCAGTGGAGAGAAAATCTTTAATCCTTTCTTTGTTTTCATCATTCTCTCCCTCACACTTCCTCACCAGATACCAATTGATACTGCAAAATCAATAGCATGTCCAGTACCCTACAGCCCAAACAGAATCATCACATTCACCAGCAGATGGGAGCGAATCAGGGTGCTTATTAAACACCAACTCTGCTCGGCAAGACCTATCCCAGCTGACATTTTCAACAAAGATATGAAAACAACAGGAAGGGAGTGATGGAATCACAGACGGAGGGGCTAAAAGAGACACTTCAGTTTTTTTGTTTTTTTTGAACAGCTCAAATTTTGTGATGTTCTCCTCTCACTGGCTTTGTGGGAAATGTAGATCTGACGTAAACCATTGGCCTTTGTACTCTTACTATTAGGTCATGCTCCGCTGAGAGGAAATTTCACTTGCTGAATGTCGATAGGTCAAGCGTAGTGTAAGCACTTCCATGAGAGATTCCAGACCATTTCCATCATACAGGCTTTCATTTACAAAGGTCATGAGTGTGTGTACATGTGAGGTTTGCTGTTGTACCTGGTAGGAGTTTGTGTGGATATGGGAAATGTTATTTATAAAAATCACTGTAAGCGTGAAAGTTCACCTAAACATGACTTATTTACTCATCCTCATGTAGTAAATAATAACGCAGTAATATTAATAATTACTGCACACAAAACTAAAATAACTTTCACTTGACCTAGTAAGCTCCAATTTGATTTTCTTATTTTGACAACCTGGAAACAAAAACAAAGTTGTGTTTTAAAAGTATGAGCTTGATACAATAAGTGCTTCTTAAGATGGATTTTCCAGGTTGGCGGGAACAAATCTTTGAAAGATGTTGAATGATATCATGTTACTTTATGCACATTTTGGCACACTTGTGAAATATCCAGTGAGGGGTGCTAAAAGCATGCTCGGTTTTATCTGAATATGATAAATATAAATCTGTTATTTTTTTATTACATTGGTTGTTGTATGTATTCTTGCAGCTTGAAAATGCAATGGTGAGCGGTGCTAAAAGTTTAATGCTTTACCAGGTGGGTTTCCAAGCAAGGTTACTGCATCAGAAAAGCCATAAAAGGGAACTGGTTTTCTGATGCAATATAATCTGTGATTTAATCAATAATCTGTCCCTGTAATCATAATTAGTGTAAAAAGGAATGCAAGTGTTGTGAATTGAATGCATTTGCATGTTTTGCAAAAATGTAGGCTTTTTCCTATGTTGAACCTGTGTTGTTTAAATCTAACCTAAAGTTTTTTTTTTTTTTTTTTATTTATTTATTTTTTTTTTTATTGGACGTTTAAATGCTTATGTATATATTTTAAACACACGCTTTTATGTGTGCATGTCTCCACCAGATTCTAGTCAAACCAATTTCACAGTTTTGCCATTAATGCTGTAATCTAGTTTCCCTGGAAGCCCGCAGAGAATGCTATCAGCCTGGGAGAAAGAGAACTCAATATGAGTCCTCGAGCATTCAGGGTTGGGTTGAGAGAAATCACGGATTGAAAGCAGTGTGCTTTCGTGTGTGTGCGTGTAAGTGCGTTCTTTTACCATAGGATGCCGTGGTTTGATTTCCCCAGATGTCACAGTCAGGCTTCATCAGTCCTTTGGAGGAGAAGACTTTAGAGCAGCGAGACTTGAGAGAGAGAGACAGTTAGAGCTAGAGAAAGTTAGAGAAAGTGAGAAGAGAGAAATAAATAAAGGATGTTTCCCCTTAAATTAAACATAATTCTAAAATGCTTGGAGAGACTTTGGGGACTCCTCTATCTCAGTACTTTCTCGACTAGAGAGCGTGCTGTTTAGGAGAGCGTCTCGAGTGTCTCAGATTATGTGTGCGGTTGAAAAGTGTTGAGGAATGTAAATAAGTGCTGTATACTTCAGGGAATACAGCAGAGTGGATGTTTGAAAATCTCAATAGATCTGTACCACAGTAATAGGATATTGAGTCAGATTTTACTGCTACGATTGTAACGATTCATCTTCAGTGTGATACAGCTTGATTCAGATTCTGTTTAATGTGATGTGGATTCTGTTTTATGCGGTTTGGGGTGCTTTGGCGAAAAAAGATTGTGAATATTTTATGTTTCTTTAGTTGTGAATACGGTGTTAATGTTTACGTTTAAATGTCATCAATATGCACATATTGTATGTTCCATAATCTATCCAAATTTACAAAATATATGTTTTGTAACTCTAAATGTTACATATAACTAGTGAATGACACAATGCATTTCAATTACAATTTCAATACTTTATGTCTTCTTTGATTTTAGATTTTAACTGTTGCGATCTGTATTGTTTGACAAAGCCCTATGGTAGCCTTTTACCTGTTAGACATTTCCTGTATTAAATGTAATTCATTCATTAGCATTGAAAGATAAGCGAGTACATTGAGTTCTTCCCTCCTGATGGCTGATCTTTGAACTCTTCCTGTTGGTAAATGAGCGTTACATGATATTACGCACAGGTCACAGCTCTTGAGATCTTTCACAGCTCATTATTACATGGGTGACAATGCCTGCTACATAATTCAAACTAACAGAGAACTGTGTGCCATGACTGAAAGAATCTGTAAAATGTGCAGCAGTGTATACATTAGGAATACATTAAGAATCACATTGCCACATTATGAGAAGAATTCACTGAATATGAACCACCCCTGATTCACTGAAGGAATTGGGCGAATCAGATTAAAAAGTGTGCTCATCTACAAGCACATCAGGATTATTATGCTCTTTGATCATCATTTCATGAATTACTGTTGCCATGATCAGTAGTAAATGTACACAAGCTAAATGTTAAATGAAATTCTGTACTCTGTATTACTGCCCTTCTGTTTTTGAAGGGCAGTAATAGCACAATGTTAATAGAAACAAGATTTTTTATGCTTAAAAAAATATAATTTACATTATCTCAGCACTTTTAGCTGGTTGAACTGTATTGTGAGTGATTAGTGAATAAATGTAATTTTTGTCCTGAAACAGCATGCAAAAGTGAAACAATTATTCAGTTCATTCAACCCACGTTTTATATTTGTATGAAACAATCAAAATTCCTGTGCTTAAAAAAAGGCGTCTGCCCTAAGGTATCAATCTGTGCTATGCCTTTCCTTTTAGACTGATTGCAAACATTTTAACAGTGGATTTACTCATGAAAACAAACCGTTTCCTCCCACCTGTTGTGCATATTTATCACCATTTCTTGTCCCTCATCATGAAGTTTCTTTGTTGATGACTCATGAAGACTTTACCTGATGACTCTCATTAATCTTGACTTCATATTGCATTAAATATGACTACATTCACAGGTCAACCACAGAAGAGCTGAAACAGCAGTACAAATATGAATTTTAATTTGATGCATATGTTATAAATTTTGTTCATGATTTTGTTATCAGTCTAAACAAACACCTTATAATTTCTTGAGAATGATAATAATAATAAAACATGAAGCAGCCATTCTTATCCGATTACTCTTAGTACTCTCACAAAACTCACATAGGCACACAGAGACAGCAAACAGCAATAGAAAAAGTGATGGAGAAGAATTTACTGGGCGATATGGTGAGAAAGGAAGCACTCCTTTAAACTGTCGGATTATTGAGGAAGGCTCAGTTCACTGTCACTCTTGTGTTATCTGATCAGTGAAATGTCACTCACAATGTGGACTAACTCGCTCATACATTCCCACACTGAAGTAGCTTCCAAAAGCTCTTCACATTCCCTTCTACAATTCTACTTGTGTTGATCTGCATGGATGGCTTGATAATAAATAATAATAATAATTTCTGATAAAAAAAGAAAAAAAAAATAGAATAAAGGATATACAGAAAATGTTACAATTCTCCATAGCAGGCTTTATGTAAACTCAAATGGGATGTTTGTGTCAAAAGTCAATACGTGAATGTGAAGTGGAGCTAAAGCACAGATTTGTCCCTCTTCCTGCTTATCAGGTAGAACTTCCTCTTCCGCCACACGCTTGACCAGTCGGATTCACTCGGCTAACAGATCGATGCTGAAAACCCAAGCATAGCTATATGAAATTACTCTTACCCTGTTGCGTCAGGCAAAAAAGAAAAAAAGAAAAAAGAAAAAAAAAAGCAGGACAAAGCATGAGCACAATGCAAATGGCTTTCTTTTAAGGTTCAAGAAACACACACACACACACACACACACACACACACACACACACACACACACACACACACAAATAATGCCAAGGACAGTTCATATGCATCCACCTATGTAACAACATGCCTTTTGAACATACTTTTGTTCTTATCATTACATTTGAGCTCCTTTCCACATTCATTTTATTTTCTCTTTTATCTGGGCATGGAGCTTGAATGTCTTTCCTCAAAAACAGTGTAAATAAAACAAACCTTGGAGCGGGAAGCTTTCAGCAGACTGTAAATCACAGTCTGTCCATTACTTACTCAAACAGTGATTCCTCTTTTCTACTTATTTGCGGTTGTTTCTTTGTCTGCAGTGTCATCATCTCCAAAGTTTTTA